>NW_004955428.1:18974803-18985171 GCF_000276665.1 Chinchilla lanigera | reverse complement strand
AAAAACTTGATAAACACTTGGAAATTAAATAAAACTCCTCTGAGCAACCAATAGATCACAGATGTAATTAAGGAAGAAATTAGTTTCTACAATTAAATGACAATGCTAATACAACATAGAGAAATGTGTGGGATGTAATGAAAGCAGTCCTATGAGGGAAATTTATAGTAATAAATTTCCACATTGAAAGACAGAATGAGCTCAAATAAACAACCTTATATTGAACCTCAAGCTTCTAAAAAAAGATAAGCAAGTCAAACCAAAAAGATATATGAGGAAAGAAATTTTAAAGAATAGGGCAAAAATTCATGTAATTGAGACTAAGAAAATAATACAAAATATCTATGAATTGAAGAGTTGGTTCTTTCAAAGATTAAATAAAATTGACAAAATCTTAGCCAAACTTACCAAAAAAGAAAAAAATATCAAATCCATGCAATTAGGAATGAAAGGGTAAAATCACAGCAAATCCTGCAGAAATCCAGAATATCATTAATACCTACTTCAAGAACCTTTACTCAGATAAGATAGAAAATACAGGAAAGAAATATACAAATTCATACATACATACAAATTACCAAAGGTGAATCAAGAAGATATAAACATTCTAAATAGTCTGATATTATTTAATGAAATTGAAGATATAATGAAAAACCTACCAACAAAGAAAAGCCCAGGTTCTAACAGATTCACTGCTGAATTCTACAAGAAAGTTAGAGAAGACCTAATGCCACTACTCATCAAATTCTTTACCAAAATTGAAAGGGAAGCAATACTCCCAAACTTATTCCTGCAAATAAGCATTACCCCGATACAAAAACCAGAGAAAGATTCAGCCAAAAAAGAAAACTATAGACCAATCTCCCTAATGAACATAGGTGCAAAAACCTTCAATAAAACACAGGCAAACAGAATGCAGCAAATCATCATGATTATATGCTACAACCAAGTAGGATTCATCTCAGGGATGCAGAGATGGTTCAATGTACACAAGTCAATAAATATAATATACAATATTAACAGAACCAAGGACAAAAACCACATGATCATCTCAATAGATGCAGAAAAAGCATTTGACAAAGTCCAACATGCATTCATGATTAAGAAAAAACCCTACAGACAATTGGGATGGGTAGTCTTTATCTCAATATGATCAAATCTTAAAACAGAAACACTAAGTCTTCTGGAAGACAGGATAGGTAGAACTTTTGAAGGCACAGGCAAAGACTTTATGAACAAAACCCCAGTTACACAGTAAATGTCACAAAGAATCAACAACTGGGATTTCATCTTATTAAAAAAGCTTTTGCACAGCAAAATAAACCACCAATGGAGAGAAGAGACACCCCTCAGAGGGGGAAAACATTTT
Source organism: Chinchilla lanigera (assembly GCF_000276665.1). Classification (NCBI taxonomy): domain Eukaryota; kingdom Metazoa; phylum Chordata; class Mammalia; order Rodentia; family Chinchillidae; genus Chinchilla; species Chinchilla lanigera. The sequence goes on along the minus strand of NW_004955428.1, from coordinate 18,983,802 downwards.
GCCAGCTATTCCTCAGCAAAGGACTCGTATTTAGAATGTATAAAGAACTCAAACTATCAGACCCCCCCCCCAAATTTAAAGACCCAATCTAAAAATGGCCACCTGAATTGAATAGACATGTGTCAGATGAAGAAGTAGAAACTGCAAATAAATACATGAAAAAGTGTTGAATATCACTGGTCATTTGAGAGACTCAAGTTAAAACAAGGCTAAGATTCCATCACTCGCAGTGAAGAATGACCATTTTCAAGAAATCAACCTAAAACAAATGTAGGCAAGACTGAGGAAAAAGGAACTCTGTTCATTGTTGGAGGGAATGTAGACTGGTGTAACCACTGTGGAAATCTATGTGGAGATTCCTCAGAAAACTGAAACTAGAAGTTCATTTGACCCAGCTATTCCTTGTTGGTATCTTCCTGAAAGAATTACACTCATCACTCCACTGCGATATACACACACTCATGTTTATAACAGTACAGTTTGTAAAACCTAAGTCTTGCAAACAGCCCAAATGCCCATCAAAGAATGAATGGGTAAAAAAAGATAAAGGGATTTTTTAAAATATAATTCAGTACTACTCTGCCACAAAGAAGGATAAACTTGAGACATTTCTAGGTAAATGAATGTATCTTAAGATCATGCTCTTATGTGGAATAAATCAGACACACATATATAAATATCACATTGTCTCTCTGGTGTGAGAAACAGAAAGTGTAAATAAAGACCGAAATGTAAAATAGATATTGTGAGACAGGAAGAAAATGTTCAAATTGGAAGGGGAATTATGGAGGGGAGAGGGAAAAGAAGGAAGGGAAAATGCAAAAGAGAACAAAAGGAAAAAATGGAAACAAAGATTTTGTAAATATAGAGGGGAAAACTGGTTAAATGGAGGGGAAGGAAACAGGAAAGGAAGAATAATGAAGATATATCGTGTACAGGTACAAATTCCCTGTTTTCATTATGTATATCTAAAATGTATAAATAAAATTAATTTTTAAAAAAGAAAAAATAAAAAATGCTGTCAATCCTGGTAAAGTCTGACTTAATATTCTTTTTCTCAAGCAATAATTTTACAAATCTCCAAATGGAAAAAGAAAGAACTTTTAAATACATTATATATCTTGTGCTTCATTTCCTTTTAGTAAATAGCCACACTTGAAATTATAGTCTAAATAAGTTTAAGAAGATGTCACACTTAAAATTATAGATTAGGGAAATTCATAATTATTTAGTATAAACACCATCTGTCCAATTTAACATTTTACTTCTTAATTAAAAAATAGTTTTGAAATGTCATCAATATATCTGAAAACTTAGATGAAATTTAGAATTCTTAGAAAAACTCCATTTACCAAATTTACTCAAAAATAATAGAACATATGAATCTACAAAGGCTCATAAAAGAAATTTAAACAGTAAAATTTTCCACAAGGAAAACAAGAGCCCCAGAGGATTTTATAGACAATCAGGAAACAGCTCATTTTGATCTGATACAAAATCCTCATTTATGTCAGGCTGGTATACACCTCATACCAAAACAAAAGATAAAACTCAAACTCATGCACACAGGCACAAAATTTCTGAACAAAACATTAGAAAAATCAAATCTGGACAAGACTATAAAATACGATTGTGTCAGAATGATGTTAGGGTTGTGGTGCAAGCAACAATAGAAAATGTACCTATGCCTTTCACATTATCGAAGTTAAAATAATAAATAATCTGATCATCTCTGTAGACACAGAAAGGTATTCACTGCGATCCAACATTATATTCCTGATGAAGAGCTTATCATCTAGGAGAAAACAATTTTCTCAACTTAATAAGCCTGTCTTACAAAAAATTGTGACAAATTTCTCTCTTGATGATGAAGCATTAAATCATTGCTGAAATTCAGAAAAATCTCCCAGGGACTTCATCACTTCTTCTATCAGAAATTGCTCTAGAAGTACTAGCCAGCAGGACACACAGGAAAAATAAATAAAAGATGTCAGAACCGGAAAAGAGGAAACCAAACTTTTGCTATCTATAAAGGTATAGTTGTCTACATAAAAAATTTACATACACACTAAATGATGTCAACTAAGGGGGAAATAAGGAATGAGAATAGAATTTGGAGATTAAGAATAGTAAATAGATAATAAATAAAGCAAGAGAAGAATGGAAATGCTACAGATTGGTGGATGTTACTAATTCAATCACCTGAGATGAATTATTAGAATAAATAAAAGAAGTTAGTAACTAAGTTAATTTTAAAAATCAACTGCACCTTCAAATACCACCACCAAGAAGGTAGTCCATACAAAAAAATTGTTTAAACATGGCATGTATTGGTGCATGCCTGTATTCCCAGTACTTGGGAAGCTGAAGCAGGAAGATCACAATGAGTTCTAGACCAGCCTTAAATATATAGTGAGACCCCGTCTCAAAACAAAATTCTTTAATATAACAATGGAAAACTACCTAACAACATATATCAAAATTTATTTTCAAATGTCTTTATTGAAAAATATTTTAAAAGCCTAAATAAATTGAGGTCCCACATTCATTGGCAAGAGTCTTGGTATTACAGTATTAAATTTCCCCAAAATTCATTTCTAAGTTAAGTAAAGTTTCAATCAAAGTCATGCAAAATAAATTCATTATAAAATGTATACTTAGCTACAGAATGTCAAAAAGAAATATAAGTTGGAGGTGGCTGCAATTTATCTTGTGAAACATCAAACATATTTAACTTGTACTAATTAATATGTGTGTAGGCTTGTGACAGAGGTAGATGAAGAGTCCAACGGACCAGTATAGGAACCCAAAACAGATCCACCTATGCATGGAAGCTCTAAATACGGTAGAGTTGGCACTGCACATTATTAGAAGATAATTCAATTAAAGATTTTGAGACAATTACAAGCTTAGTGACTGGAAAGAAAAAACTGGATTCCTTATACCTAAAACACAAACTATTCACTCTAGATGGGCTTATCTATAAAAGCAAGGCTTAAGGTTTTAGAGGAAAAAAGTAAATGAATTTTTTTAACCTTAAGGGGCAAAAACTTCTTAAGACACAAAAAAGCCTATCAAGAAGAAACGATTAAGAAATGTGACTATGTTAAAACCAAGAATTTTATCACATGACAACATAAAAATGCTAGAAATAAGCTGTAAGCAAACAAGTTTTGACGCAAACATTACCTACAAAGACATATGATCAAGAAACCTAACAATAATGTATAAAACAAGTGAACAAACATTTCATGATCAAACAAGGAAACATAAATGCCCCCATAAACATGAAAACACACTCAAATTCATTAGTAATCAAGAAAGGGCAGCCAGGCACAGTGGTATACCCCCGTAATGCCAACATCTTGGGAGGCTGATACAGGAAGATCACAAGTTCAGGTTATGCCTGGATGACTTACAAGACCCTGTCTCAAAATAAACATAAAGACAGCTGGAGATGTAACTCAGTGGAGAGGCCCTGGATTTAATCCCCAGTACAAGGGGGAAGGGAGGAATGACAGAGGGAGGGGGAAAGTGTAAACTCATTAGCCAGACTAGCAAACTGCCAAGGATTGGATAAAATATAGAGCAACAGTAACTCTTGTTTTTCCTTTCTGATTTGAATGCCTTTTGTTTCTTTTTCTTCCCCAACTGCTCTTGCTAGGACTTTCAGTTCTATGCAGATGAGCAAGAGCACCTTTTGTCTTGTTCCTGATCTTACAGGGAAAGCTTTCACGTTCTCACCTTTGACTCTGAGGATAGCTACCGAGTTCATCACATGTCGCCTTCATTGTTCTGAGGTACATTCCTTTCATATCTAATTTGTTGAGGGTGTTTTTTTAATAATGGGATAGATGTTAAATGTTCGTCTTTATCACTTTTTCTCTGCATCTATTGAAATGATGACATGGTTTTCATCCTTCATTTTATTAGCACAATATATCGTGTTAACCAATTAGCTTATGTTGAAACAAACGTAGGACTAGATCCCATTTGATCATATGTATGATCTCTTTAATGTGCTATGAAGGGAATACTTTTGTGCTCACTTTATAGTTTAGGAAACCAAGGCTCATATGATTAAGCAAATTTTTAGTATGTTCTGAAAATAGGAGGCATAGCAAAAAGAAATGTAAGGGAAAATAGGGAAAGGTAGGAGAAGCTGGGGGAAAGTAGGAGAGGAGAGAAGTGGACAGGATTAGAAGAGGCAAGAAGTTTAGGGAACTCAGCCAGGTGGCACATGCCTAGAGTTCCAATACTTGGGAGGCTGAGGTAGGGGGATTGCCACAAGTTCCAGGCCAGCCTGAACCACATAGTAAGACCCTTTCTCAAAAAAAAAAAAAGTATAGGGAACTAGACAACTTGATGAGGAACAAATCCCTCCCCCTCTTCTTTGGGCTTTTGCTCCGTCTCAACAGTGCTGGAATCACCCACCCTCCACATCACCAAGAGACACAAAAATTCATCATTATGCCTCCACAGCCTCCTACTCCCAGAAGCTTTTACTTATTTTACCAAAATATATTCTATCTTAAAATACTATCAACTTGAAATTATGTCCAAATAAAAAGGTCAAAATAACAATCAACTTTAATAAAGAAGGGCTTGTTTGCAAAGAATTGTTAGTCCCTGGAACCTGTCAAGCTCTCCAGCTTGGAGCAGAGCTGGCCCCCACGCCCTCTCAGCTGCCTCCTGCTGCCACCTCCCACGAATCACTGCTCACCACATCAGTGTGTCTTCCCCCGGACGTGGCTTTCCTGGACACTGCCCCAGACCTCCTCAGTTCTCCCTGCCTACTCTCACTCTCCTCTATTAAAACAAACCCCTGTGTGTTGCACATGAAGAAAATCTTCCTCTCTGTGAGTTTTGTGACCACGTACCTCAGTTCTTGGTAGCCTAGTATGCATACCTACTTTCAATAACAGTAAGGGCGAAGACCAATTGAAAAATGACAGGAAACAGGGGAGCCAAAAATATTGTGACAGAAAGGACTTCTGCCATGCCCCAAATGACGCTGCATTTGTACCTCTCTACTGTCTCTTCTACAAAATCTGTCTTGCTAGGAAAAAATGTAAGGCTAAGGAAAGCAATTGAGAGCCCTTTTAGCAAAGTTTCTCAAGGACAAAATGCTGACAGGATTTTTTAATATAATAAGCATTATGCAAAAAGTTGAGCAATCTTTACAGACCTTGGAAATCAAAGAAAGAACATGAAAACTGTCAACATCATAAGACGGAGTTGTGCTCTAAAAGGCACTCGATCTTCACAAACCGAGTAGCTGGCTTTAGTGTGTGTCACCCAGAAGTTGAACTAGGAAACTATTTCTTTTGCTGTCTTCTCAACCTGTCACATCCGAAGTTTCCTCATCCCAGGTGCTTTCAGGGAAAAACCGAATGAACCTGACTACTGAAGGTTCAAGCCAAATCCTGGAAGGATAAAGAAGTCGAATTGTGCTAGTGTTTGGGTGCAGGGGCAGGTGCTAGGGATGAAAACGCCAGCAGTGGTGGTTGAGGCAGGGAAGGCAGAGCAGCGCCCACCTGCAGTTGGGGTCGGGATAGCTGTGTAGGAAAGGAGCAAAACTGATTCTACTGTCTGCTTCTCTCGCATGTGCCTGCCTACTTAAGGCATTATCATTGCTTGTTAATGACTGTATTTTTGCCCTTATAAACATTAAAAGAGTACCTAAGATTACATACTTCTTATGTAGATTACGTAAGATCACTGCTTTATGGTGCTACAAGGGAAAAGATTTCATCCCACTGCTTTGCATTTTATGAGACAGAAATGGAAATAATTTTCTTATTTTCTCTCCCTGATCTTTCCTACCACTTTTCAGATCAATAAAATGAGATAATGATGATGATCTGCAATTTTCTTACATGAGTTTATATCCAGAGAGCTCTTAGGAATGACCCTATTCTGAAGAAATGCACTTCTGTGTCCTCTCGTTAGATTCATGTTTGTTCATTTAATCTTTCATTCATTAGATAATTACTGAACATATGTAATAGCCAGGATGGGGCTCTCCTAAATCTCTCCTCCTTCAGTGCTCAGGAAACTGGGAAGCCTGATATTTATTAAAACAAACTGTAGAAAAATAACACAGAATTAGTTCTACATATTATTATTGATTCCACACAGAGACACTCTGTCTAAACTGAAATTGATAAATAAGAATGAACTCTACAATGATGTAATGTATATTCCACCTTTATATTTTCCTTCCCAACTCTCTACTTTTAATAAGGATTTTACTATTTTAAAGACAAAAATTCTACTGGTATTTTTATGTCATAACTTAAAATGTCACGTTACCAAGGTCTTTCATTCTAGAAGCTCTTACCTACTTAGACGTGAAGGGATTGCTCTGGGACTGCTTGCTTGCCCGCCCCCAAAGCAAGAGTTAAACTCTCATTTTAAATTTTGAAAGTTGACCCAAGATTAACATTAGGCAATGTCTTATCCAAACAAGGAAATAAAGAATAATATTTCTAAGTAACTTTATAAAATTCATTGGGGTAAACACAACAGAAAATTCTGACTATATTAAGTAGAAAGTGAATTTGTGATAAGTGCACACATCTCTTCCTGGGACTGAGATGGGAACTAGGCAACCCAGTCAGAGTAGCGGGAAAGAACTGTCTCTTGCTAGAGCGAATAAGCCCCAGTTGTCCTTAGGCCATTTCCCCTTCTGCTCATAACTCATTTTCCCACTGCCAGAGAGGCAGGGGTGAGAAGATATCCAAATGCTCCAGCTGAGTTCCTTGAGTAACATTCACCAAATGGATTCCAACAGGGCAGAAGCAATGTAGTAACTCCCTTTGGCAACTGCTATAACAAATTGCCACCCATTATGGGCTTAAAGCAATACAAAATTATTGATTCAAGTTTCTAGATGCCAGAAGCCCAACATCAGTTTTACTGGGCTGAAATCAAGGTCTCCAGAGGGCCACACTCCCCCTGGAGGCCCGGAAGAGAATCTGTGTCTTGCCTCTCCCAGCTTTTTTGCCAGCACTTTTTGGCTTGTAATCACTGCGCTCCCACCTCCTTTCTGTGGTTAAATCTCCTTCTACCTTGTCCGATATAGATTCCTATGGCTGAATTTAGGATAATCTACCATCTAAGTGTCCTTAGTTTGCTACCAACTGCAAAGTTCACAGATTTCAAGGATAGGACCTGGATATTCTTGGGGAAACATTTTTAGCAACCTCTGATAGGCAGGGAATCCATTTGCTAGCATCAAGAGAATACCCCAAAACTGGAAGCAACCATGTCCCTCAGTAGATGGATGGATTAACAAATAGTGGTGCAGGCCAGGGATATAGCTCTGTGGCATAAGCACTTGCCTGGCAAGTCTGAGATCATGAGTTTGATGCCCAGTACCAAAAATAAAATAAAATAAAACAAATAGTGGTGCATCTAAACAATGGAATGTTATTCAGCTGTAAAAGTATATGTGTTATTAAGTCATAAAAAGACATAGGGAGACAAATTTACATTACTAAGTGAAACAAGCCACTCTGAGAAGGTTGTAGTCTATATATAATTCTACTTATGTGACACTTTAGAAAAGGTAAAACAAGAGACAATGAAAGATCAGCAATCTCCAGAGGTTTGGGAGGAGTGAAGAGGAAGGAAAAGGTGAATAGACAAAGCACAAGAAATGTTTAGCACAGTGAAACTACCCTGTATGACACTGTACTAAGGGTACATGATATTATACATATACCAAAACCCATGGAACTATACAACACCAAGGATGAACCCTGATCTAAACTCTGGACTTAGTTAATGGCACTTTGTCAATATTTATTTATCACCTGGAGCAAATGTACTACACAAATACAAAACATTAATAATAGTAGAAGTTATAAATGGAAGGAGGAAAATATATGAAAATTCTCTGTATTTACCTATTCAAATTTTCTTTAAGTCCAAAACTGTTCTAAGAGATAAAGTTCATAACTCTTTAAAGACTAGTATATATGCCAAGGCATCATAATAACAGCGTACTCAGATAAACTATCAAAGTCAGATTGCATTATAGTATCCAATCTGAATCACTCGCTGATTCTTATGAAACACTGGAGAAATCAGTGAATTTGTCGTTAAACACTAATATCATGAAAACAAAAAAAAAAAAAATGAAAAATACCACAGTGCATACATAATCAAAATGCACTCACATGAATACAACATAAAATCATCTAAATGTTCAACAAGCTGCCCTCTCCTAACCCTAAACTCACCCTCAAATACTCAATGTGTCTGCATAATAAAATAATACAAATTTTATCTTCTTTTCCTCCCCAGTCTACCTCTGGGAGATGTGTGAATTTTGAGAGGGCATGAGGCCAAAAGAGAGACCAAACTAGTGAGCGAAGTAATGGATGAGAAATTAAGCTTGAGGAATTCACAAATTATACTTCATTCCAAAAATTAATTACCTTTAAAAACACAGTTTGCTCCTATTTAAGTCAGAGAGCAGAATAATAGACTTACGGTTTGGTGATGGATCTCTAACCTGAAAATGCACAGATTTAGGTACAGAACTCCGTGGTAAAATTAGGTCATTCCCACTCTCAAGCAACTCATTGGAAGACAGGGAGAAAACATTGTTTTGAAGATATCAGAAAATAGATTCTTGAAATTATAAGTGTGTCCAATAAAAGTTAATTAAATAAGTGATTTTTGGTGATCAATCTGTCCTTGCATGTTTGTGCTACTGGAGGTTCAGCTTATATTTATTTATTCCAGTCCTCCCATGGCTTTCTTTCTTTAAAATGAAGTTGCAAGCCGGGCATGGTGGTGCACACCTGTAATCCCAGCATTCAGGAGGCTGAGGCAGGAGGATCATTGTGAATTCAAGGCCAGCCTGGGCTATAAAGTGAATTCAAGACCAGTCTAAATTTCATAGTGAGAGGCTGTCTCAAAAAGACGAAAAACAGAAGAAGAAGAAGAAGAAGAAGAAGAAGAAGAAGAAGAAGAAGAAGAAGAAG
>NW_004955428.1:18893393-18974563 GCF_000276665.1 Chinchilla lanigera | reverse complement strand
GAAGAAGAAGAAGAAGAAGAAGAAGAAGAAGAAGAAGAAGAAGAAGAAGAAGAAGAAGAAGAAGAAGAAGAAGAAGAAGAAGAAGAAGAAGAAGACATGATGTTACAAGGCTGAGAATGTGGCTTGGTGATACAGAACTTACTTAGCATGAGTAAGGCCCTGGTTTTAATCTCCGGCACTACAAAAACCAAACCAACAAGACAACACAGCACAGTTGTATATTCTGTGCAGTGGAGCAGCACTGTGCCAATCATTTTTGTGGCCTCCGAATTACAGCTTATTAATCCAAATGCAATATTAATCATTATGCAACATTTTCATATAGATAATATGTTAATAGTTCCCAAAAAACAAACCCAAAAGAATATGTTCATTCTTAGCCTCTAGTGAAGGATTTATGTTCAAGTTGAGAAATAGTGAAATTTCCACACACAATCCAAGCTAGATTTGAAACTGAGCAGTTACACTCTGCTACTGCATTAAAATCCTGCCAATTCATATGAAGTAGCACTTTCTTTATGAAAAAAAACAAGAACAAGATTCCTAGTGCAGATGATTCTGACATTCTGTCTCCTGCGCCTGCAGCCTATGATGAGCAATATCTTTGCAAAGTCACAGGCCAAGAAATCTATTTTCAGCTCCCTCCTTTAATTCTCTGGAGTGCTGTGCCTCTTTTGAAGCCTTTCTCCTCTATTCACTTCACTCCTAGACAGATGCAAGGCCCACTGGCTCCTAATTCCATCGCTTGCTCCAGATGTACAAAACCAGCTCTTCCCAAGACACAACTAATCAACCTCTTAGTTATTTTACCTTCCTGCCATGCCAGTTCACAGATATTTATTTTTACAAACTTTTTTCATCCCCCACCATCATCATTGTTCCAGCACTTCTGAGAATATCTGAAATACCAGAACAGCATTCCTCCTCTAGAGTGTATTTCAAGATTTCATTATTAGAAAGTGCCAAATTACATGCATGAAGGTCTGAACATTGCTAGTTAATGAACACAGAGATTTGCTGGGCCACCACAGACTTTGAAAGCCCCAGAACCTCAAACACAAGCCAACATACAAAGTCCAGGCTGCTTTGTGATTCTGAATCAGAGTGTTGGCTGCCGGCTGTGCTGACTACAATTCTGTAAGTACTCATGAACCAGAAGAGAGAGCCATGTGAAGGTCTGGTCTCTCTTTGCACTGGACTGCTAAGGGTACTTAATCAGCATGGTCGCAGGAACAGTTATCCTCACTCTGTGAGCCCTGCTGTCTGCTCCAACAATAGCTATTTCTGCTCCAAGACCCCCATTATTTCCATTTTAACCTTTGTTTCTGCCCATATGTAACATATTTAGGTAACAGGCATCTATCAGTCAATTTCTGCAGATGGGTCTTCTATTCAATCCATTCAGAAGTATTTATTACCAACTACTAAATACCAGCCTTGTTCTAGCAGAGTGAACAGACCAGTCAGCAAAATAGACACGACTAACTTTTCTCTAACATCTTCTGAAATGCAGACACTTCCTGCTTCCCTCATTTTTGCCGTTTTGAGCATCTTCCTTAAACTTTTCCTGGAGCTAAGTTCTTTCCTGACTCAGTTATTTCTGCATATCTCTGCCACCTTAGAAAGGAGAGATTGGCCTTAAACTCTTTTTATCAGGGGCTTTAATGTTCATAATCTATGCTGAAAATAAAATCCTTACTTGGACAAAATCATGGATGCCACCACACTATGTGTTGTTTCCTCCCCTCCCCCACACCCAGCAAAAGAGATGTCTCTATTTAATCGAGATAAGCGACCATCCTGTGGCCCTCTAACTACTTTGATGTGGCTTTCAAAGTCCTGGTGGGAATTTCTAATTTAGACGATCAAATGTCATAACATGAGTAAGGCAGTCAACCCTCTTCCCAATTTAGAAGTAATTCCCATGATTTGATTATTTCTATGCACAGTTTGGGATAAAAATGCTCAAACTAGGATATAAATTTGGAGTGGAAGGAGGGAAAATTCTGATATCAATGACAAGCATGAAGCCTTGGGTTCAATCCTTAGTACTGCAATGAAAACAAAAATCAAACCACAAGTAGTTTGATAGCTTTTATTTTTTAGTATATGTGCTACCAAAGTGAGCACAGTACCATTTTTAATTAAGAAAAAATGGAGGCAGCCAAACTGTCCATTTGCAGTAGAATGTGAAAATAAATTGTGAGTTTATGAATTGAAGAACTACCCAGCAGTGACAATAAATGAACTACAACCATAATTCCATGGTGCAGGTGAATTTCACCAACATAATGTTGAGCACGAAAAGCTAGACTCAAGACTCAAAAGAATACATCCAGTAAGGGCTCCATTGGTATACTTTCAAATTCAGGCAGAGCTCATGTCTAGTATTATAAGTTAGAATCATCACTCACTGGAAGGGTATGATGGCAGCTCAAGGTACTGACTGTGTTGTGGACCTGAGGGCTGGATACACTCGCTGGTGTGTTGTTTTTCTGAAAATTCAGTGATTTGTAAACATAAATATGAGTCCTTTTTTGAAGGCATTTTATATTTCAATAACTTACATAAACCTTTAAAACTATCATTAAATAGCGCAATAAAAATTTCCAAATCTAAGGATATACAGTGATCACTCATAGAGGAAAAATAATGGATTTTTTTAAAAGATTCTTCATGACACTGTTCAGATAAATTGGAACATCTGTAACAGTGAATTTCAACTTTAGATGATGACTAAAAATTAGTGACTATAAACTACTTCATCTACCAAAAGCTTTTCTATTAACAATCAAGAAAACAGAAAAGTTAGATGATATGAAAATTAATGTAAAAGGAGAGGTAATTTTCACTGCATATTTATATTTGACAACTAATTTAAGAATTCATAGAGTAACATTTTAAGTAGCCATATGTGCTACAAGGACATTGACAATTTGAGACTCAGATTATCTATCATACTTTACCCATTAACTCTAACAGTACAAAATAAATTTGTTTTGTTTTTGTTTTTGTTTTTGTTTTGTTTTGTTTTTCCTGTACCAGGAATCAAACTCACGACCTTGCGCTTGCCAGGCAGGCACTGTGCCACTGAGCTAAATCCCCAGGCACTACAAAACAAATATGGAAAGTGAAATTTTATATACAATCAAGTTTGAATATATTTGAGGCATATGAAATATTAGAGAAGACTTTGATATACCACTACATATAAAATAAAGATGACCATCAGAACACCGTTAGGAACAAGGAGAAGAAACTAAAAAGAACCAAATGCCACTCTCAGTACCTGAACAGTCTTCTATTCCCACGTCACTAGCAACACTTGGCACTACCCACTTTTATTTTTTAATAGCTTCATGGAGTCAAAATTGATATACAATGAACTATGTGTTTTAAGTGTAATAACTTTTAAAATATATACACATGAAATTATCGTGATGATCATGAAAGCAAGCACAACCACCACTTTCAAAAGTATTCTCAGGGCTGGGGATTTAGCTCAGCGGCAAAAGCGCCTGCCTGGCAAGCACAAGGTCGTGAGTTCGGTTCCCAGTATGAGAGAAAAACCAAAAAAAAAAAAAAAACAAACCAAAAGTATTCTCATGATATTTTCATGTCTGTTCTCTACTTCCCTGATTATTATTCTGATCTTTATTATTTTTCTCATAATACTTTGGATTTCATTCACTCTGCTACAGTTTCTTAAATTGGAAGCTAAAATTTTGGCTTTGGAATCTTCTTTTGCTCTAATATAGGCACTTGCATCACTGAAATCCTCTAAGTACTGCCTTAGAAACAACCCACAATTTTTATATACTGCTTTCATTAATTAAAGTATGTTATTTAGTTTCCAGATGCTTGACGATTTTCTGGCTATATTTCTGTGATTGGCTACTAATTTAATTTTATATGGCTAGAGAAGATTCTCAGTGTGACAAATCTTTTCAAGTTTCCTGAGGCTTATATTATGGTCCAGTGAAAGATCTATCTTGATAAATGGTCCATTTTCACTTGACAAGAATGTGTTTTCTACAGCTGTTAGTTTGAATAGTCTAAAAGTATTTAGAGCAAGTTGGTTGATGATGCAATGTAAGCTATGTATTTACTATTCTATGTGTTTCTATTTTTTCTACAATGATGATAGTAAGAAAAGGGTGTTGAAATCTGCATCTGCAAGCCACTGTTTTGTCTATTTCTCCTTGCATTCCTCTCAGTTCTTTGGCTTCATGTGCTCTGAAGCCGTTTTATTAAATACATAAAACATTTACAATTTTCACAACTTATTGATTGATGCCTTTATCCATAAAAGACCTTCTTTATCTTTGGTGCTACTTTTGCTCTGAAATCTGCTTTGCCTAATACTAATACAGCAAGGCCATCTTTCTTTGTGTTACTATTCCATGGATTACTTCTTTCATCTTTTACTTTTAACCTACCTAAATCTTTGTGTCTAAGTGAGTTGCAAGGAATATAGAAGGAAGTGACTTTGCTTCCCCCTTTTTAATACCTGAAAACCCTTGCCCTTAATTGGGATGTATTTTGAAACTGATTATTGATGCTTTTGGATTTAAACCCATCGCTTTGCAATTTATTGTCTATTCAATGTGTTACTTAGTTCTTTTTCCCTCATTTTCTCCTTTTTTTTTTTTTATAAATAGAGTATTTCTCTGAGTCTACCTTATCTCTTTCTTTGCTTATGAGCCATAACTTTATTTCATTATTTTAATAGCTGTTTTAGGGTTATTATAGTCTACATACTATTGATCTTTAACTTACTGTGATAGTTAACTGATTGTGTCACCTTGAGTAAAAAATGCCAGACTAAATCGGATCAGCATAGTCCTGGGAGTGGCTGAGGGGATTCACTGAAGATTTGCTGGGATTTACTGCGTGTGACTGACAGTAACCAGTGGGCTTGCTGCCTGAAAGGAATAACTGGGAAACTGAGAAGGAAGCTTGCTTCTCTGTCTTCAGAGGCGCTCCCGTCTTCAACTTCACCATGGATGCCGTCTCCTGGCTTCCATCACAGACCCTTCGGCCTTCTGATATGGACCCACATGGGACACTACGGTGAGCTCCAGGCCTCTCACTGGGTCCTTTGGATGTCCAGTGTGCAGACATCCCTTTGGCACTCTTTCAAAACTGACTTTTGGGCAGCCATTGAATAACCAATCTTGTCAATTCTCATATATTTTTATATCTTGCAATAAATCTATTTCTCTAGTGAGCACTTACTGATACACTTAGCCAATCTGCCTTCAGGTGGTCATATATACACTAAGAATTGTGTAATAATATATTTCCATTTCTCTTTGTTTTGTCGCTTTGCTCTTATTAACCTTACTTCTCTATGTGTTATAAATTCCAAATGCATTGTTATTACTTTTGCTTTAAGAAGTCAATTGTTTTTAAAGAGATTTAAATTAAAAAGAAAATGTATATTACCATTTCTGGTGCTCTCATTTACTTGTGTAGGTCCGTATTCCATCAGGCATCATTTTCCTTCTACTTTAGAGATTTTCTTCAATATTTTTTGTGTTGCAGGTCTTCCAGCAATAAATTGTTTCTGTTACTGTATGTTTGAGAATTTCTTTACTTTGTTCTCATTTTGAAATCTATTCTCAAGCTGGGCATGGTGGCACACAACTATAATCTCAGCATTTGCAAGACTGAGGCAGGAGGATCACTGTGAGTTAGAGGCCAGTTTGCACTACATATGAGACCCTATCTCAAAAATAAAAAAGAAAGAAAAGTGTATTTTCATTATGATTTGAGTCTATATTGATGCTACGTACTTATATATTAATTTATCATATATATATGGATCTTTTTGAGAACTTTCTTTTTTTACTCTACTGGCCAGCCCATCTACTGTTGAGCCAATACCTACTGGTTCTATTAAGCTTGCTTTGGAGTGAGTGTTTTAATCCAAATAGATAGTATCAAGAATCTAAAAGAGGGGCTGGGGATTTAGCTCAGCGGCAAAAGCGCCTGCCAGGCAAGTGCAAGGTCATGAGAAAAACAAACAAAAAAAAAAAATCTAAAAGATATCTCACTGGCACTATGATTGACATCTTTATGCTATTGGCTATCCCTTTAAAGACTATGTAGCTCTCTATTTGTACAGACCATAACCTTTGTATATTCCATAACCTTTGTATATTCCATAACCTTTATTAATGTGCTAACATTTTATCCAGAGTTTTGTATGTTTATGATTAAGTAAATTCCTACAAATATTTAAGTCTTTATTGCTTATGAATGCTATCTCAGCTTTTTTTGTATTTTTATGAATTTTGTAGAGGTATAGAAAAATTCTGTTGACTTTGTGTATGTATGCTTTACTTTTTATTTAGAAGTAATTCTATATTAATTCTAATTCTCCTAATTCTGGGAGGCTGTAGCCAGTCCCATGCAGCCTTTTCCTAGCCTCTCTCAGTATCAATGTCCTACACAGATACAGTATACAGCTATATTTCTCCTGTGTCTGAAATTAGACTTTTTATCCTTTTAACAGGATTTTGTGTTGCTAACTGCAATTAATCAGTTTTTTCTCCCTATGATGATACTTTCACAGTCTTAGTTACTTTTCTCATTGCTGAGACAAAATCCCTGACACCTGCAAGTTAAAGGAGGAAAGGTTTATTTAGTTCACAGTGTGTGGAAGTTTCAGTCCATAGTTGGCTGGTTCTAAGACAGGGTGGCATGACAGAAGGACATGCCAGAGCAGAAACAATCCATGGCAGAGCAGGCAAGAAACAGCAAGCAGTGAGCAGCAAAGCAGTAGTAGCCTGCCTATCCCTTTTATCCCATCTAGGCTTCAAGTCTTTTGGATGGTGCCACTCAGATGTGGGGTGGGCCTTCCCATCATCCACACCCAGAGCTATGCTAAACCTATCAGTGGACTAGTGTAGTACCACACATCCTTAATCTCCAGCCAGTTCTGAAAAAAACCCTATATATGGGTGCGTGAGGCTTTGGGGGGGCATCTAGATACAAGCTGTAAAAAGTGTCAAGCCTAAAATCTGTTTACCTCATGTTATAGTTTGGAATGTGACTGCCTGTGAAAGGCATGTGTTGATCCTCCGAGTGCTGCTGTTGGGAGGTGAGGAAGCCTTTGGGAGATGGGCCTAGTCGAAGGTCCTCTGTCATTGCAGGTTTGCCTTTATGGGAATGGTTTGATCCTGCCCTCTTCTTTTTCCTAGCCGTGAGATGACTGGTTTGGGTTTCGAGGTCATAAGCACTGCACTCCCACCAGGTGCTCCTACCACAGTGTACTGCCTCGCATCAGACCTCTGAGCAAAGGGGCCAACCATCGACTGGAGTCTTCAAAAGCTTTTCTTCTTATAAATTGATTATTTTAGGTATTTTGCTATTGTGATGGAAAGCTAACTGACATAGGTTTGTTCTAGGTTCTAAAATTTTTCTCCTACATTCTTATCTTGAAGCTTTTGAAAATTGTACTTTACATTTTAAATTCATGATACATTTGAGTTACCTTTTATTTAAGGTGTGAGGTTTAGATTAAGGAGTTGTTTGTTTACCTACTGAAGATCCTACTATCGACTGCTTTTTAAATTAATTTATATTTGATAACTTGTCAAACTCTGTTATTAGTTATTAGTTGTTGATTCTGATGCTTTTTCTGTACAACATTGCTATCTGTAAATAAGACTTTTATCTCTCACAACATTCACTACCTCAGTTTTGGTTTGGGTTTTGGTTTGTAGCACCTGTCACTGTATATTAAACTGTAACAGCAAAGTGATAACTCAGTGTTGTCTTAGCCCTGTTGCTGACCGGGCTTCATCTGAAGTTCTCTGTCAAGTAAAGTACATCCTGTACATTTTTGATCCAATACTTTCACCACACTAAAGTAGACTTCTTCTATCCCTAACTTTGAAAATTTTTTACTGTTAGTATTATATCAAGTGTAGCTTCTGAGTCAGCTGAAGTAATTATGTCATTTTTTCCTGCTGATGTTTTAATATGACTTACACTGATAGATTTTTAGATATAAAATCATCCTTGCTAAAGGAAAACCTACTTGATCACGGTATTCGGGTTCACAAAATTGTATTCAGTTAATAATACTTTTAAGACATTTACCTCTATCATCGTAAGTGATCCGAGTCTATAATTTTCTTGCATTTCTCTTTTCTGGCTTGGAAATCATGATTTCACCAGGGTTGTAAAATAAAGTGAGAAATGTAGCTCCATCTCATTTTCCAGGATAATTCAGAACGGAAAGGAGTTGTTTTTCCTTGAAAAAAATCAGTAAAAATTATCTATAAAATATGTGGGCTTGAGGTATTTTAATCCTAATTTCAATGTACTTCATGCTTAGTAGTTAATTCAAACTTAATTTTTCTTTCTTTCTTTCAAATTTTGGTGACACTGGTTTTTTTCTTCCTCAGATCTAGTCTGCTATTTATTATGATAAATGTATAAGAAAGCCAATCTTCTAGGTCTCCATGGATATTACAGAGAAACATAAGAAGATATCACTATTCTGTGAAGACACCAGAACCATCATCTGAAGCTTGCATAGGAAAAACCCAAATGTTTTAATTGGATCAGGTATGTCCAAAAACCTGCAGTGTCCTGCTGGCCCCAAGCTATGGAAGCATATAGCTGATTGGCTATAAGCATGATATTTTCTTTTGTTTCATTATTTTTCATGTTCTTGTAATGAAGTGTGCTACCCTGCTTTCCATTATTATAATAGATAACTGATGTCACCCATTTGTAAGGAGAAAACATTTTTTTGGACATTTCAGTCCATGATTGATTGGCCCTATTACTTTTGGGCCTGTGACAGGGCAGAACATTGTGGCAGAGAGTGCAGGGTAGAGAGAAGCTACTTATCTCATGGCCATGATGCAAACAGAAGGTGAGGAAGGAGCCACAATCCCCTTAAAGTTGATGCCTCACTGACCTGATGACCTCCTTCTCTGTGGTATCTCTTAAAGTTTCCACCACCTCCCAGTAGCACCAAGCTGGGGGCCACATCTTTAATATCTAGGACTTTGGGACAGATTCCAGAGCCAAACTGCTACATGTAGCTCAATATTTTACTTCTCCATTATATCTGCTCCAACTTTTTTTCTTATATTTCACAACTTTCTTTTCCTGGCTGACTTAACATTTTCTTTCTCCTGGTTTCTTTTGATAGATTATTTAATGCTAGCAATCAATACACTTTCTTTCTTTCTTAAACTTTCTTTTAGACTCTAAAATATTTTTGGCTCTCATTATGTCTGTTCAATGGCTCCATAACAAGCTATGAGAAGTTCCCAACTAAATTTATCTGTGACTGTGTCAGATTTTTAACTGTATGCCGGATCATTACCTAACCCCCAGTTCTACTCAGTTCCTAAAAATAGAAAGAAAGAATTATTTTTTTCCAAGTAAATTACTTTTCTTTAAATCCTCATTTTTTTCTACTGGGTTAATTTACTATAGCAATTTGTCTACTGACATAATGGCTTGCCTCCAGTTAATTATTTGTAATCTAAAATCAGCTATTTTTCCCTGAGAATCACACCAGTAAAGAATCATTTGTAGAACAAATAATTTGGAGGTATGTACATTTACTTGGTTTGTTTTATAATAAAAGAAACACAATTTAAATTGGTTTATTGGACTGGAGATGCAGCCCAGTGGCAGAGCACTTGCTTAGAATGTGTGAGATCCAAGTTTAGTCCCTAGGGTCTCAAAAGAAATTTTTTTAACAAATAAATAGGCTATTTCAATGACACTTTTAGCATTTGATAAAATTCTTTTATCTGTCATTCAATGTGCTAGATTATTCATAATGTAATAAATGGCCCCTATACAGAACTTAGTAGAGAAAGATATAGGAGCCTTACAACTTTGGTTTTCTGTCTTTGACCTCCTGAATAGAGTTTCCATGAATAGACTCTAAGAAAGAAACTTATTTGGAATAAATAACATTATTAATGTATTCAAAAATGTTAAATATTTCTTAGTCTCAATAAAGTATGCTATAAAATATTCAACCTTGCTTATAATTATCCATTCAAATTTTTATGAAATATCTATTATTGGTAAGACTGTTTTAGATGCAAGAAATTAAGAGATGAGTAAGCCATTGCCCTTGCTTTCAAAGGGCTTACAGACTAAGTAAGGAGAGAGGCTAAAGAATAAATAAATTTAATGTTGTGTTGTGTTGTGTTGTGTTGTGTTGTGTTGTGTCTAAAATAGAATGAAATGACAAAGTATTTATACCTTCACTTCCTCATGGAGGCCATAAATTCAGGATAAGAACTCAGAAGCCAAGTGCTCTACTATCTTGCTCCCAAAGTATGCAGTTTGTCTCACTGAAAGCAAAAACCTGAGCTTGGTCCATATATGAAGCTGCTGCCAAGGAGCTCTACATCTTAGTTCTAGCTCTCCCTCAGATATTTACCATTGCCCATACATTTCAACGAACCTTGCTTCCTGGAGTTACTAAGAGCTAGGTAATATGTGTTAATTGTCTGTGCCCCTTCAAGACTCATATGTTGAAATCCTACTCATCCCCTTGTGATGGCTTTGGGAAGTAGGACCTTGAGCTCCTGAGAGGTGCTTAGGTCATGAGAATAGAGCCTTTGTGATAAGACCGGGGTCTTGATAACAAGAGACACAAAAGAACTTGTTTCTTCTCTCCTTTTCTCTGCTTTCTGCCACATAATGAGGAAGGACATCTTAAAATCAAGAATCAGGCCTTCACCAAATACTGGATCTTCCAGCATCTTGATCTGAGATAGCCCAACCTTGGAATGGTCAGGAATATGGTTCTGTTGCTGAAGCCACCCAGCCTATGGTATTTTTGTTGTATCAGTGTGAACTGACTAAGACTTTGGGTATGAAACCAGAAAAACTATAAGATGATCCTTCTGAAAGCCTCTGAAAGCTGTACCAAAATCACAGATACTCATTCAGGCCAACCACTGGACTCATGATGGTATATGTATGATAGCACTTCCTGAACACATTCATGATGAAATCCAATTCATATTCAGAAATAGGAAAAGAAGGTTTTGTAGGCAGGTGCTGGGAAAGCCTAGTCTTCAACTAAGAACTGAGGCTCACTATTGCCCACTGGCCCCAGTTTCACTTTCATAAACCATCCTTTCAGAGTAAATGCTAGTTGTTTTTGTGTAACTCTGTAATTCCAGATACTCAGGAGGTTGAGGCAAGAGAATCACAAGTTCAAGGCCAATGTGGGCAATTTAGCAAAACCCTGTCGAAAAAAATTAAAATGGCTGTGGATGTAGCTCAAGAGGTAGAGCACTTGTCCAGCATGTATAAAGTCCTGGGTTCAAGTCCCAGTAATGCAAAAAAGTGAGTCACCTACTATCGTGGTCACTAACTGCAATTAGTTAGGGTTTCCTGGAGAAATAACCAATGTAATATATGGATACAAATGCAGATGTAGATACATGAAAGGAGATTCACTGTAAGAAATTGGCTTGTATGATGTGGGAGCTGGCAAGTCTGAAGGCTAAAGGTCAAGTAGAAAAAAGATTTAGGTAAGTGTTGATTTTGCACACTTGAGTCCCAGGTACTCAGAACACCAGGCTGGAAACACAGGCAGGGGCTCTGTTGTAGCCTTGAAGAGAATCTACTACAGAAACTTTAGTCTTTGTTCAGTTGAGGTCTTCACCTGCCTGATGAGAACCACCCACATGATATAGGGTAAGCTGCTGTATTCAAAGTTTACTGATTTAAATGTTCATTATACCTTTTGAAAATACTTTAGAGTAGCATTTAGACTGGTATTCAATGAAACAATTGATACCACAGCCAAGCTAAGTTGACACATAAAGTTAACCATCATACTAACTTACCAATTTTTAGAAAACCTGGTTATAACAGACAAATGGTGCATTACTTGTAGATACTTCAAATTATTTTCTTTGTAAGAGTAGGAATGGGATATTTCTTTATAGCTAGGTATGATATTTAGCCAGTATTCACTTTCCCATGCTATCAGTCTGATAATTATTGTTCATAGCTCTTAGGTGTGTTGAATATCAACCCTGTCTTATGTGATATTTGTACAATGTGGTAACATTTAGATTTTTCTTTTTAAAATGTTAATTATTTAAACTTTCATTAAAATGTGGAGTTTAAGGTCCTTGTTCATTTCTCTAATGTGAGAGTGAAGAAATTTTGATATGCCTATAAAGATAGGACTTGTGTTAATCACCCAGCCATACGAATAGCATTTATATGCTTTTTAAAAAGTTTCCCTGGGTTTTATTTATGTATGTCCATTCCTTTTTAATCAGAAGTATTAAATTTTTTCAGAAAAAAAATCCATTTCCATCAGAGGCAGAAATGTGTTCTACAGAAAATGCGAGGGTATGAAGAAGGATAGAATGCAATAAATTAAGAAATATTTCTAAGTCTAAAAAATTAGATGATGAGAAAAAAGCAATAAAAGAAGTCACAAAATCAATGAAGCAGGTATACACTATCTGGAAATCCTATTAACAGTTTGAGATAATCTAACAATCATTTTCAAGCACCACAATATTCATAAATAGCAATATTTTGTAATTTCTGAGACTGGCTAACATTTCTAAACAAGATAGAGGTTCATCAAACTGTTACAGAATTATAAAATGAATATAGTAATGGTCAGGTTCTTGTTAACAGGTAGAAGTACTACTCAGCACAATATGTTGCTGTTTTTACACACTGGTCTGAGTGTTATATTTTTACCCAACAAATGATGATGCTTGCAGAATAATTACAAAAAGTCATTTTAGTGACTCATAATTTCTCAATCTAATTTATAAGCATTCTATAATTTACTTCAGTTCCTTGGGCAAGAAATGTTGGTGAATTATCCATGTGTTAGGTTGCTTTAGTAGCAAAAGATGTCAGTATAACAGAAAGATGTGGTGAATAATGGTGGGCCACAAGCTAATTTAAAAATAAAAGAGAACCCAGCCCAGAGTCCAAGTAATAAGGACACATGTGGGCTCTCCAGGCGCTGTTCTGCAAGGACTCTGGCATATGAAAAATGGCTCAAATTTTGTCTTCAGAGGAAAGTACTAACCCACCTTACCCCGAGATAAGAGAAAACTCCCACCCTCTTCACATCAGAGGAGAGGAAACTCCCAACTGAACTACTTCTGAGAGCTCTCTTTCAGAGGGGCTGCAACAATCCACACAGAACACACGATATAATGTCACATGATAACAGACTTGTCCTAACAAGAAGCTCCTGACAACCTAGGTCCGGTATCATAGCCCAAGATTACATTGTCCATATGGTAGTTCCAATGAGGCAACCCAAGCAAGATGAGTCCGTTTCCCTCCAGGCCACAGGTTACATTAGTCCAAACACCAGCCATCCTCCCCACCCCGTTAGAGAAATAGTGAGAGGCAAAAAAGGTGAATGTGTTTTGGTAAATTAGTCAGAAGGAAAAGAAGACTGACTTAAGAGCAATCTCATAAGGCTGCAAAAAAAAAAAAAAAAAAAAAGATTCAGCAAGTTCAGACTCACTATGTACATTAAATTCTATAGCACAGCATAATACAAGGGAACTTAGCTCAAGTTATAGTTAAACAGTGTCAGTGAGGTCCTACACTTTCTTATTATGCTATTTGTTTGACTCAGTATTTTTTGCATATTAAGAGAAACATGAGAAAAATTTTCTGACAGCTATATTTTTGAGAGTTATAACAATCCAAAGGCAATAATAGTATTGAATGAAATCAAATTTGCACTACAGGCAGAGATCCAGTGTGCCAGGATTGTGCTCAAATCTTCAAAAAACTTAAAGTGAACCCTTTACGAATGAATCAGTAAGGTATACCAAGCCCAGGACAAGGTCCTGTGACTTTATTAAGGATTCAGAACAACTATTGGTAAGGCAGAAGAACTTGTTTCTTCTTTGTAAGTGAATTTTTTGTTGACATCTTGTACTCTGAGTAACTACTTTAAAGATAATGATAAACAGTGCATTAACTGTTGTTATTCTCTTATTATTTTGTTACAAAATTTTGTTTTATTGTTTTATAAAATAAAATTAAAAAGGAAATGGCCTGAAGCCCTTAGTCCACATAATTTATTCTACCTAAAATACCTAAGTGGTATGTAGGGATGGGGAAAGGTGGTTTAATAAATATTTGGCTCTTGACTGAAGCAACCCTAAAACTCAGAGCTGAGACAATTTCAACCCCATCTATAGATATAGTCCTGTTAAGAAAATTATAAAAAATGATAAAATGTATATAAAGCTTTGTAAATAGGAAGGAGAAGAAGAGTTGAAGGGAAGAGAGGGGATTGGGAAAAAAGAGGAATAAAAATACTTCATGTATGTGTATGAATTCCCTATGATAAATATGATCATTATGTATATCTAAAATGTACCAATAAAGTTAATTGAAAAATAATAATTATTATACATATAATCCTATTCTAAAATCCAGCTCAATGTTCCCAGAGGTCAATTTTGTAAAAATTGCTTGTACATATTATATACACAGACACACTCTATGGTTCTGCTCTAACACTCTGACATTTAGTACAAAGAAATAATAAAGAGAGAGCCACAGTGTATCTGTATCCTAACGCTATCATCACTCAGTGTATGACTTTGGAAATAAATATCATTTAATTTCTTTTAGCTATGTTAGTGTCCACAAAGTTTATGTAAGCACAAATGAATCAACTAGTAAGTGAAAATGATATATACATTTCCAGCAAGTTTCCTTCTTATTCAGGAGTACATAATTCTCCACTGTGTCTGATAGTCTAATGTTCCTGGGGTTAGAATTCAGTATCAACACCATCTGTCCCTTTCCCCTCTCCTTTGTGTCTCTGGGTTGTCAGATCCTGTCTTGTAATATTTTGCTTCTGGCTTCTCCTGAACATCTGTTCATATTTCACATGACTCTAAGGTGCTGGGTACCAGACATCTCCAGTCCCCTCAGCCAAGAATCAGTCCAAGTATCTCTGGCTGCCACTTGAAATCCAGAGCAGTGTCTACATCAGTGCTTGAGCCCATTGATTTCTAATTGCTAACTCAGTTTACTAACTCTGTCATCTTCTAAATTCAAGCATTTTCATGGGGGTGAGGGGAACCTGCTCACAAAATTCACAAATTTCATTACAGTACTGAGGGAGGCAGAGAAAACTGAGGTCCAGTCTGTGTCTCTTGAGGTCATGTCAGAAGTTCATAAGTCTCGACACTGAGGCAAACAACCTCTCAAAATCCCAGCTGCCTGTGTGGCTTCCTTTGCCATGTTTTTCCACTGATATAAAGTGTGGCAAAAGGCAAATATTATGCAAAAAACCTGTCCAGTGAAATTCCTGGAAGGCCTCTTTGCCTACTGTAGAAACTAAGAGTGGAATTTACCAAGAAGAATCCTGCAGCATTGAAGGTCAAGGATTGTACATAGTGTGACCCTGACATTTGGTATACAATTGGGTATCTACATGAAGTATGTGGATGTCAACTTTCCCGTGGCTGGGACAAAATATTTGACAGCTTCAAATTAAAGGAGAAATTTATGTTTAGCATTCCAGCCATAGTCAGCTGGATCCAAGACACAAGTCTCATGGGACAGGGGCATGGTGGAGGAAAGGTGGCAGAAAAAAATCAGAGCAAGAGCCACAGCCTCCAAAGGTACACTCCCAGTGACCACCTCCTCCAACTGGCTCCCCCCTAGTAGCACATCCAGTTCACAGATTAATCCACAGATGAGAACATACAGCACCCCCAGATCCAGTCTCCATCCAAAAGTCCTGACTCTGAACGCTTGAACCATTGGGGAGACAGCTTAGATCTAAACCATAACAATATATACAAATCACTTGAAATGCATCACAGGCCTAAACATAAAGCCAAACTCTAAAACATCTAAAAGAACATATAAAAGTCATTCTTTGTGACCTCAGGTTAGACAAAATTCTTTGCCTTCTTAAGCAAAAGGATATGAGCTCTGAAAGAAAACATAATATAAACCACAGATAGAATTTGGAAAGCAAGTACCTGATAACTAGTTAGGATTAGAATATATAAAGAACTCTAAATTCTCAACAATAGAGAAACAAATGACAAATTTTTTGAAAATGGGCAAAAATGCTGAACAGTATTTCACCCAATGGGGCTACACAGTGGCACCTACAAACATAAAAAAGTGTTCAGCATCACTAGTAATTAAGCAAATGCAAATTAAAGCCATAATGAGCTACCACTGCATACCTATTAAAAGAACATAAAAGCTTATAATACTGATACACATATAAATTTCAAAAGCATTATGTTAAGTTAAAAGAAGAAAAATCAGAAGACTATATGGTGGACAAAGCAACTCCTAGCATTTGCTCAAGACCTGGTAGCTACAGGGTACTTTGCAAAGCATGGAGTTTGACACTATGGTCAGGACCTTGTCTCATGTAATTCTTGCTCAGAATCAGGATTTTGAAATTAGAAAATCTTTTGTACCGCTTAGTTGATGCAAACAAATAGATACAGTGAATTGGAGAGAATAGTAAGAAAGTGGGAAATAAGAATTTTTAAAGCCATTATTTAGATTTATGCAGTACTTGAAAGGATAGAAAATATATTTGTGCTTCCTGAACTTCAAAGGATATTTTATAAATAAGAGATACTTTTGTTTTTTTAATCCATTATTCTTTTCACACTGAGCTAGAGCACTTATTAACCTAACTTTTAAGAACATCTCACTATTATTAAGAGATCTGCATGGAGTTGTTCCATCTAAACACTTCAGAATGGGTAGAGGAATGATTAAAAAGAAAGCAAAAGCAACTGAGTGGCCTCCATATCATTTAAGCTTTGGGGGTAAAAAAGAAAATTGATTTAAGAATAATCTATATACTGTGCACACTGGGACTAAAAGGACAAAAGGTAAAAAGTGACTCGAAGGAGGGGCAATTTGATGATTAAAAAGAGAGAAGGGAAGTAATGTTTTTACAAGGAAGCTGGAAAAAGTTAAATCAAAACACTGTGTGGGGCTCTTAGAATGCTATAGCTCTCATCAAAACACTAGTATAAAAGATTATTCTTTATCTGATATCTCTTCTCTTTTTTCTGACAACAGAACTTCTTGTACTTTGGGAACAGCAAACCAGAAAACAGACTGCATTCAGATTTGCAGAGAAATGTGTTATTTGAGGACGGCCATAAATCTAGCAACTTTTAAACAGGGGTTTGGAGGTTCTCACTTTGCCTCTCAGCTAACACCTTGCCAATAGGCTCCTGCTGCCCTATTTACTTTTAAAGAAAGACTGCGAAAACTGTTATCCATAAACCCAGTATGAGAACATCTGCAGCTTCAGGCCTCAGGGATTTTCAGATTGGAATCGTCTCATTGCCTTAGTCTGTGGCACAGGGTGACCTGGGATAAGCCTAACTCATGCCTCCCCTGCCTCCATTACCTGGGCTCTACGTGTATATTTACAACCAGCATGCTCCTGCTTTCTTCTTTTAACAATGCCGGCCCAGGTAAGACAATTATTATAAGATGTTGCTTGCTCCTGAATCCAACAGTGCTCACTTAGTCTTACTTCTCAGAAGGAACTTACACATTACAGAGATACGTTGGTTGTCAAACTTAATTCTTTCCAAATTCCTTTTTGAACAACTGAAGATTTGAGAGTTGAACATATTTTCCATATTCCCATAAGAAATAATGGGAAAAAAATAAGAGGCCCAAAAACTACACTTATAAATTCATTTTTCCAAGCCTTTAATAAATTCCACAATGATTTCTTCATTTAACTCTATAGTGGTTCTTATAGTTTTCCTCTTAGCTTTACTGCTAGTGTCACCTTCTTTGAAGCCATGGTTGTGTTATTTTGCACAAATAAAGCACAAAATCAAAAGCACAATAATCAAAGTTTTAACACAGTAATACAATCACTATCTGTTGTCTGGACAAGAGCAGTGCTTAGACTGAAGGGTCACCCCTTTGTGTCTGTGGTAAGTCTCAACATGTGACTCACTCTTGGCCTGTACAGGTTTTTTCAGTTGGACTTTTGGTTCAACTGTTGACCAAGGTTATGAACACAGCATAGTTTTTTAAACTTCACTGTTTGAGTAGTGGAAAGTTCAAGCTTTAAGTCATTTGACAACCAAGGTATCACTGTATTTCATTTGTTTCAAAATGAAAATGAAGCTCAGCAATACATGAGATTTCATGTATTTCTTGTTTGACCTAAATTACCATACTCCCAATTCTAATTCAGTTTATTTTTAACAATCCCATTTGGAACAATCTGAAGAGCTGAATATAAAGACCTCAGTCAAATCAACCATATCAATTAAAATTCTTTTTGCTAAGAAACCTGGTGAAAATGATAATAGATATCTCCAAGAGGCTGACATGACAAGAGGAAGATATATGGCTTATTAATAATATGAATTCATGAAGACTGCTCCTTTAAGCTTTATCAGTTTTTGAAAGACTACCCTTAAAATCAATGACTGCTGAAATATTCAGAGACTATAAGTCTTTAGTAAGAGACAAAGGTCAAGTAAGTTATTTTAACAGTTTTTCTACATAACTAAACTAGGACATTTTTTAACTAGAAAACTAAAAATCAGCACACGTGACAGCAGTAACCAGCAAGATCAGGTCAAGGCGGGCCCAGGTGCAGGTGCACACATGCTGGCAGCAGGCAAACTACCAGCAAGACCAATCCAGGCCCATCAGAGTGCACAGGCATGAGCAGCAAGACTGGGTGAGACCAGCAACATGGAAAAGTCTCAACAGCAATGGGAGCCGACAGGTGGTAAGTTTTGTGAATCAGCATTGAACTTCAACACAGACACACAGGATAGAAGTGGGCGGGTCTGCCATGCTATATCAAAGGGCTCCAGAGAAACCCTCCAACAGAAGACCAGCCCCACCCCCACACCTGGAGGTGAACATCAGCTCCATACCCAGCGCAAGTCCCACGGCAAACCTGGCTTCAGTGCACGGTGTATTTCTGGGATCTGTCTTGGACACTATCACAGAACTGTAAACACCAGAGGAATTTTACTACTTTTATTCTTTGTCTGATTGGCTATTGTTTTCCTGTCTGATTGGTTTTTGTCTTGTTTTGTTTTGTATTTTGTGGTTATTTTTGTTTTTGGGTTTTTTCCTCCTTTTTTCTGGCCTCTCTCTTTTTTGCTGGTCTCTTTTTTTCACTGTTCAGATGTTTTACCTTTTTGTTTGCTTCTACTGATCCTCTTTCTCTCCTTCCTCAACTAATTCATGAATTTATGATACTTTCATGTGAGTCAACATTATCTCCTTTATGATCCACTTCAATACTCCTTTGCTTTCTCTTTCATTCTTTCCTTCCTGGGTCCTCCAGTTTCCCAAAACTCAGGTGATCATCCTTTGACCTCTACCCTTGATTCCACTATATTTAACCTCATTCATCACTTTATCTTGTTCCCTATCCATCTTAACACCTCCCCACAACAAAGTAAAATCACTCCACTAAGAAGAAAAACACTGCACACAATTACCTGATATATGTTGGATATGATTTTATAACTTTAGAATTTGTTCCTATGGTTAAAGGTATCAGATTAATAGTTACTGTAGTCTGTCAATAGCTAAACTGTACTTGAAACTATTGTTATTGTTAACTGTACTACTTTAGCGAGGATGCCAAACATGTTATAATCAGTTTTTCTCCCTTATATGATAACACTGTGATAGTATGGGGTCATAATCATCACCATAATCCAGCACCAAAGGACTGGGTGCTGAGCCAAATAGCAACTTCTCATCCTTAACAAATTGGCAAGGTAGGTTCTTGGGATGCACATAAAGAATCACACATACCTAGATAACATCCTTAAAGAGCAGACATCTTGTAAGGAAGCCTCCATGCTAGTAATGAAGCTATGTGCCATAAGAAATTGGCAAGCATCAACACATAAAATTAAATTAAATTAAATTAATTAAAATACAGAAAATAGAAAATTACAAGATGCAGAAGCAAAATGCAACCCCAAACCCCCAGCCCACCCAAGAGAAGCCTGGAGCACAATGAGATAGAGAAAATTGGAAGTCAAACACTTGAACTCTCTGAAATGATAGCAACAGAAGTGAAGAAACAAGTGGAAAAGGTTATAGAAAAAATAATCTCTCAGGTTTAAAAAGAAATGATGCTCAAAATGAAAGATATTGCAGTAAACACAGATAAAAATAATAGAAGAGTTCATGGAAATGATGGCAGCCACAAGTACCCAACAAAGGAAAGAAATGGAATCCATGGACAGATCCAAACAGAAATCTAAGAGACTGGAACTTCCACTGAAACAATATACAACAGACTGAATGAAGATGAGGGTAGAATATCAGATCTTGAAGACACAATTGCAACTAGTGACAATGAAAAGAAAGATATCCTAAAAATAGCAAGACATCATGAAAAATCAATCCAACAGCTACAAGGTGAAGCAAAGAACAATGTAAGATTGATTGGGGTTAATGAGAAAGCTGGAGACTGTGTAAATGCCATAAAAAACACTCTTCACAGAAATAATGACAGAAAACTTTCCAATCATGGAAAAAGAGTTTGACACACAAATAAATGGAGCATATAGAACTCCAAATAGCCACAACCAAAATAAATCCATACCAAGGCATATAATAATCAAGATTCCAGAAATGCATCACAAGAACAAAATATTAAGAGCAGTTAGAGAAAAAATACCTATAAAGGAAAGCCCATCAGAATCACCACAGACTTCTCAACATAAACCCTCAAATCAAGGAAAGCTGAGAGTGAGGTATTTCAAGCCCTAAAAGAAAACAAACTCCGGGGCTGGGGATTTAGCTCAGTGGCAAAAAGCACCTGCCTGGCAAGTGCAAGGTCGTGAGTTCGGTTCCCGGTACCAGAGAAAAACCAAAAAAAAAAAAAAAAAAAAGAAAACAAACTCCAATCCAAATTGATGTACCCAGCAAAACTATCTTCCAAAATTGGTGGAGAAATAAGATATTTCCACTGCAATTTGAGACCATACTCATAAGTGAAATAAACTAAACTCACATGTGTAAAAATAATATTGTCTCCCTAATATGAGCAGCTGAAAGACTAAATAAGATTCAAAATTGATCTTA
This sequence comes from Chinchilla lanigera, assembly GCF_000276665.1. Taxonomy (NCBI): domain Eukaryota; kingdom Metazoa; phylum Chordata; class Mammalia; order Rodentia; family Chinchillidae; genus Chinchilla; species Chinchilla lanigera. The sequence continues at coordinate 18,953,440 of NW_004955428.1, read as the reverse complement.
TTTTATAAAATGGGAAGAAATTATTCAAAAGAAAGAGATTTTGGATGGGGCAAGGAGAAAAGAAGAAAAAGAATATATATATATATGTATATATATATATATATATATATGTTAAGATAGTTATACTACTAATTTCTCTTAGTTCCTTCAAAAGAAAGGTTTGTGCTAATATTGTCTGGACAATTTTTTCATGCCTATGTCTCATACTCTGAGTAACTTACTTTGATGATAACAAATGCAATGTGCAATAAATGCTTTTGTCCTATTATTTTGTTAAAAAGTTTTGGGTTTTTTCTCCTTAAAATAAAATGTTTAGCTGAGCATGGTGGCACATGCCTGCAATCCCAGCCCTCAGGAGGCTGAAGTAGGAGAATTGTTGCAAGATTGAGACCAGCCAGGGCTACAAAGTGAGCTCAAGGCCAGCCTGAAGTTCAGAGTGAGTCCTGGTCTTAAAAAGACAAAGATGATAAAATAAAATAAAATGTTTAAAAATTCCCCCAAAAAAAGATACTTCCATGACAAACAACACCTGAGGAAATTCATGACGACCAAACCAGCTCTTAAGAATAATCTGAAGCATATATTACACACAGAAAATGAAGACCACGAAAACACCAAAAGAAAGAAGCTGCTAGATAGGGCAAGCAATTAAACAGAGGGGAAAGACAGGGAAGCAACAACAAAAAATAATATGAGAAAGATATGCCAATACATATCTTTTATAACCATCAAAGTAGATGGTCTCAATTCACCAATTAAAATAAACAGACTGGCAGACTGGATTAAGAATCAAGACCCAACAATATCCCAACATTCTAGAAACACATTTAACTCAAAAAGAAATTCATAGGATGAAATTCAAATGACCAAAAACAATACTCCATGTTTCAGGATCCCAGAAATTAAGAAAGACATCTGTTCTATCCATAGACAATGTGAATTTCAAGCCAAGACTGACCAAAAGAGACAGAGAGGGTTACTACATACTTGCTAAGGGAAGACTCCAAGAAGAAGAGCTAACAATCATAAATGTATATGCACCAAACACTGGTAAACTCAACTACATAAAACAAATATTAATGAACATAAAAAATCAAATAAGTACTAATGCAAGTGTAATGGGGGACCTTAATACCCCACTTTCATAATTAGATAGATCAACCAAACAAAAAAAATCAACAAAGAAATACCAGAATTAAAATAAACCTGTGAGAAAATGGACTTAGTAAATGTCTACAAAGTGTTACACTCCACAGCATCAGAATACACATTCTTCTCAGCTGCACATGGGATGTTCTCCATAATAGACATCTACCAACCTTTTGAACATGCTTAAGTAAATGCAAAGGAACTGAAATTATCCCATGAATATTATATGCCCATAGTGGAAAGAAATTGGAAATGAAGTGCAAAATAACTCTCAAAACTACATAAACACATGGAAATTACACAACACACTCCTGAACAACCAATGAGTCACAGAGGAAATTAACAAAGAAAGTGAATAGTATCTGCAATTAAATGAAAATGCTGATACAACATACCGGGACTTATAGGACTCAATAAAAGCAGTCATGTGAGGGAAATTTATAGCTATAAATTCTCACATCAGGAAAACAGAACCAGCTTAAGTAAACAACTTAGTGTTGAAATTCAAACTCCTAGAAAACTAAGAAGAAATCAAATCCAGAGCTCATATGAGAAAGGAAATTATAAAGAACAGAGGAGAAATTGATGCAATGGAGACTAAGAAAGCAATATAAAGAATTAATGAATCAAAATGTTGGTTCTTTGAAAGATTAAATAAAATTAATAAACCTCTAACCAACTTTATCAAAAAGAGGAAGGAAAAGACTCAAATTTGAGGAATAGGGCTGGGGATTTAGCTCAGCAGCAAAAACACCTGCCTGGCAAGCGCAAGGTTGTGAGTTCAGTTCCTGGTACTGGAGAAAAATCAAATTTGAGGAATTAGGAATGAAAAGGTTGTGATCGTAACAGATCCTGTGGAAATCCAGAAGATCATCAATACCTACTTCAAGAACCTGTACTCTAACATGATGGAAAACAGAAGAAATGGATAGATACCTGGAGAAAATCAATTACCAAAAGTGAATCAAGAAGATATGAATATTCAAAACTACCTGATATCAGTCAATGAAATTGAAAATGTAATTAAATACCTACCAACACAGAAAAGGCCAGGACCTGATGGATTCTACAAGAAATTTAGAGAAGCTCTAACCCAATTACTCCTGAAAATTTAATAAAATTTAAAGGAACACAATACTCCCAAACTCATTCCTGTAAGCAAGCATTACCCTGATACCCAAACCAGAGAAGGATGCAACCAAAAAGGAGAGCTACAGGCCAGTATCCCTAATGAACAGAAATACTTAATATCTCAATAAGATACTGGCAAACAGAATTCAACAAGTCATCAAGAAGACAATATAGCATGATGAAGTAGGATGCATCCCAGGGGTGCAGAGATGGTTCAACATACACAAATCAATAAATGTAATACACCATATTAACAGAGCCAAAGACAAACATCACATGATCATTTCAATAGATACAGAAAAAGTATTTGACAAGTCCAACACACATTCATGATAAAAACCCTACAAAAAACTGGAATAAATGGTCTTTACCTCAATCTGACAAAAGCCATCTATGACAAACCAACAGCTAATGCCATACTAAAGTAGTCAAAAATTGAAAGCTTTCACTCTAAAATCAGGAACTAGACAAGGATGTCCACTATCACCCTTTCTATCCATTATAGTTCTGGAAACAATAACCAAAGCAATTAAAAAAGAAAGAAAGAAAATGAATAAGGATAGGAAAGGAAAAAGTTAAATTATTGTTATTTGCACATGACATGATACTCTGCATAGAAAACACCAAAAACTCCACCAAAAGACTTCCATATTTAATAACCAAATTTAGTAGCATAACTGGATACAAAGTCAACACTCAAAAATCAATAGCATTCCTGTACACAAGCAACAAACTCACAGAAAGAGAAATTAGAGAAACCACACCCTTCATAGTAGCATCCAAAAAAATGAAACAGCTAGGAATCAGTCTAACAAAGGAAGTGAAAGATCTCTACATTGAAAAAGCAGATTAAACAGGATATCAGAAAATGGAGAAAATGGATACTGGAAAATGGATATCCCTCACTCATGGATAGAAAGAGCCAACATAGTGAAAATGACCATACTCCCAAAATTTTTATACAGGTTTAATGCAATCCCAATCAAAATGCCTTTAGCATACCTCAAAGAAGTAGAGAAAAAATTCATTTAGAACTAGAAGAGACCTGGAACAGCAAAAGCAATTCTGGGCAACAAAGGCAATCCAGGGGGCATCACAATTCCAAACCTGAAATTATACTACAAAGCTACTGTGATAAAATCAACATGGTATTGGCAAAAAAAAAATCTGAGGATAAGTGGAACAGAATAGAAGTCGCAGGTGCAACTCCAAACACATTCATCCACCTTATCTTTGATAAACTGGCCAAACTTGTTCATTAGAAGAATGATAGCCTCTTTAAGAAATGGTGCTAGAAAAACTGGCTTTACACATGCAAAAGACTGAAACTAGACTCATGTCTATCACCATGCACTAAACTAAAGTCAAAAATGGATCAAAGATCTAAATATTAAAACAAAAACACTAAATCTACTAGAAGAGAAAATAGGTAGAAAGCTGGAAGACATAGGTGTAGGCAGAGAGTTCATGAACAAAACCCAGACCGCACAGGAAATACTACAAAGAATCAACAAATGGAATCCCACCTTATGAAAAAGTTTTGCACAGCAGAAGAAATCACCAACAAAGTAAAAAGAAAAACCCATGAATTGGGAAAGAATTTTAGCCAAGTGGCCCTCAGACAAAGGACTCCTTTCTAGAACATATAAACAATTTGTAAAAATCAGGCCCCCAAAATTCAAAAACCCAGTCCAAAAATGGGCACCTGAGAGGAGTACACACTTGTCAGATGAAGAAATACAAATAGCAAATAAATATATGAAAAAATGTTCAATATCATTGATCATTTCAAAAATGCAAATTAAAACAACACTGAGATTCCATCTCACCCCAGAAAGAATGGCTATCTTCAAGAAATCAACCAATAACAAATGCTGGCACGGCTGTGGGGGAAAAGGAGCCCTTTTCCACTGTTGGTGGGAGTGTAGACTGGTGCAAGCACTGTGGAATAAGTATTGAGATACCTTAAAAAACTAGGATTAGAGGTCCCATTGGACACAGCTATCCCCCTTCTAGGTATCTTCCCAGAAGAGTTAAAAACATCATACCACAGCAATATATGTGCACTCATGTTTATAGCAGCACAGTTTGTAGTAGGTAAATCTTGGGAACAACCCAAGTGCCTATCAACCAAGGAATAATAAAAAAGATGTGGTCTTTTTATACAATAAAAACCATAAAGAAGGATGAACTTGAAACTTTTATAGGTAAATGGATGCAACTCAAGACCATATTTATAAGTGAAATAAATCAGATCTACATGTGTAAATATCATATTATCTCCCTAACATGAGAAGCTGAAAGAGTAAATAATATCCAAGATGTACAATAGATACTGTGAAATGGGAAGAAACTGTTCAAATGGAAAGAGAAGCAAGGATGAGAGAAAGGAGAAAAGAAGGAAGGGAAAAGGAAAAGAAATATATATATATATATTATATACAAGATAGTTATATATTGTATATATACAGCATACAACATGTATTCTATATATACAATATACACAATATATGTATATATGTTATAGATATAGATATATATATACAAGATAGCTAAGAAAGTTATACTACTAGTTTCTCTTAGTCCATTGAAAAGAAAGATTTGTACTAATTTTCTTTGCACGATTTTTCATGTCTATATCTAGCATTCTGAACAACTACTTTGAAAATAACAGTATACAATGTATTAACTATTGTTACTTTCTTATACCTTGTTTTGAAATTTTGTTTTATTTTTTCTCTTTAAGATAAAAAATGAAAACTAAAAATCAAAACAGTTAACAATAAAACATCATTGAACTATCAATATAGGAAGCAACCATTAGCTCTAGGGTTCAAAAACACAGGCAAGAATTTCAAACTATGAAAATCTAGACAGTGGACAAAGACTGATGCTCAAAACTCTGCAAAAAAGGCACATCCCAGCTGGAGGAAGTGTCTCTGAACATAGATGAACCCCATGGGGCGGGGGTGCAGACTTTCCATAGGGATTTCTGACTCCTGGCTGCTGGTGTCTCTGAGAGCCATGATAACACTGACTCCACAAGGACTGGAAAATCTGCAAACTTGATTCAGTTTCTTCAGTAAAAACCATATGTCATTGTCAGATTGCACATGAGACTAGTATGATAATGATAGGAAATCAAAGTGTTAGCAAATAGGAAAAACTTCTTTCTTTCTCCTCTAGCTTTGTCATTCTCCTTACTGTTCCCATTTGTCAGAGTCTAACAGAAAGCCAGCTGGCAAAGAGAACCTGTTTGCCAAATCCAGCCCTAACATCACAGAAGGGAGATGGAGTTAGACCCAGTGCACAATCACTTAATAACTATTAGCCATCTACATACACTTTTCTACATATACTTGAACTTTCCCACAACAACAACAAAAAATTATATTTGCACTTGACATGATGGAACTGTCCTTTAAACAAATAAAGGCATTCACATCTCCCCAAAACATAGAGATGAAAAGCCTCAGTTGTCATTGTATACCCCTTTGATCATGTTAATCACACTTCAAATTCAGTCACAGCCAGATATTCTGGTTCTGTTGTCTAAAGATTATATTGTAAAGTTTATTTCTAACAAAACCTGTGTAAGATTCTAAAGCAAAGGAAAACTACAGGAGAGAGAGATAGAAAGAGAGAATTGCTTCTGTAAGGTCACACAGTCATTGCTGATATTTCAAATACTTTTTTCTGCATCTCACTGATGTTTTCTTTGCTCTCAGTCAGGTCCTCAGCTGGTAAAAATTCTCTCAATCTCCCATGCCCAAGACTTCATTTCCAAAGATCCTAAAACTCCATTTGTCCTATCTTTTTTACTTAGTTGATGTAGTTCTATTGAATTTTACTCTTGGACAAAAACCTACTAAGAGCTACAGAAAATTTTCTGGATTCCAAATACATTCTTCATTGTCCCATTGTGTAGCAGGAACTCATTTTCCCATTGGAAATCGATATCAGTGCAATAAACTAATCTTCTTTCTTGACCTGTGAGTTCAAAGACGTGTACTCCAAGTGACCAAGTGACAGTCTCAATTTTTATTTTGACAGAACCATTGCTGTGCCCCTGTTGAGAACCAAGATCACCAAACTACCAGAGTTCACATTTATAAGAAACAGAAGCAAATGCTCTACGGCAGATTGAAGGAAGTATTTTTATTTATGTGCTTTGACGACTGGACCCATGTCATGATCCGTGCACTCGGGTGGTGGGAGAGGCAGGCCCACATATTAGTTGATGATTCAAAGTATACACTTATTCTATAAACTGGACAGTAAACCCCTCTTTTAATTCCTTAATGATCATTCAAACATTCCCATGGAATTAACATTCAGAGAGGTAGAAGAAACTAAGAATTTTTCGTGAGTCTATAGGGGCATCATTCCAGGGAGTATATTCAACCAAGCAAGTGGGGAGTCCAGTGAGGAGAAGTCAAAGAGAGAAGAACTGTGTAGGGCCCTTTACGTGTGGTCATGGAATACATAAGGAAAATGCATGAGAAGACAGCACTGGCATGTTTAAAAATCACTAGGTCATAGTCTGGATGGCAAGAAGGGGAATTTGTGGCACAGACCACCCTGGTCACACAGGTGTACTGGGCCACCTGGGTGAAGGTGTTCACACCCTGCAAGTGCAGATAGTGAGGCACTGAGAAGATATTAGGTTTTTAAATTATATAATACAATGATGGATCCTATGATAGAACCACAATATTTTCAACTTGATATCTCCCAATCTGAATTGCAACTGACACTTCAATAAGCTATTCCGCTACTTTATTAAGCTGACTTATCTGGGCAATAAGATAAAGACGAATCTGTTTCATGGCATGAGCCCATTGTCAGAGTTATTTTTCTGTGAGATTGATTACTTAATCAGAAGAATGTTGGACAAAATAATTCGACCATCACACAGGTTTGAAAAGAATATCATGCCATCAGAAGGCATGTGTATCCAAGTAAAGCCTGGGAGCTGCCTGTCCGTGGTGAGTGCATCACCTTGTGGCTGGCTAAGACTATCTGAGAAAGGTACCATGTCAGGAGTTCAGTACTGATCTCTATTTTTGACAGGATAGATTGCCAGTAGAAGCAGTATCCAAAGGGAGATTAAATCCAGGTTGCTGATCCCATGAAAGTTTCTCTCCCTGCCACCGTGGTTACTTTGTGTATATGTTTATTATGCAAGTACTGGGGTACCTGGGACAGGCTAAGGGACACACAGAGAATGTATCATTTTGTTTAACTATGAAAATCCTCCTCCACCACTGATGCCCTTTGAATATAATTCACATGAGACACAAATCTCTTGAACTCTGTGCTTATGCTAAAGGATTTAACCACAAACCTCTTTCCAAGACCTCATTTTCACCAGTCATCTAATCCATTCTTTCCAAGTCTCTGATCTTGCAGCTAACCCATTAGAAACCACCTGTGGAATGGTAGAGTTCCATAAGTATAACTATCTCTCTGCTCAGACAAAGTGCACAACCAAATGCAATCTCATGGTTCTGCCTGCTTGGGGAATTTTCTTTCACCACAGGACTTTCCTTTCTTCCAGTTATAGATATTCACTTCCATTTGTATCAGTAAATCATATACCCATATTTAAACCAGGCCTTTAATTTGTTTTTCTGTCATAAATTCATGAGGAATTTTCCATAAAGCCATAGGCATGTATGTAAGAAAGAAAGAAAAACAAAGAGTAGGAGTTACTGTTGAAGAAGTCTGTGTAAGTTTCTTGTACCTCTTGGACCAACACCAGCTCAACTTGCTTCTGTTTTTGTTTTGTAATGGACTGCCATTGCTCATTCGTAAACATAAAACTTGTTAAGAACATCTAGTTTATAATGGCAATTTGAGTCACCTGGTCATTTAATGTCCAATGATTAGATATTCTGTCTCTTCTGAGGCCCAGTAACAAACCCTGAGCTAATTCTTAAAATCTTTCTTTAGAAGAAATAATGGGTTTGCTCTGAAACTCTAGACATCTGCCCTATAATTCTCCTATTTGTGCTTGCCAAAGGCACCATAGAGCCTCTCTTATGTTCCACAGGCTTTTCAAACAAAATTGGACTGGCTGCTTCATAAAGCCAGAGTGAAAAAAAAAAAAACCTTTTGCTGCTACAGAACTCTCTCTTGATCCACATTCAAAACTAACAATTTACAGGTTACTCAGTAAGAACTATCCTATCTATCTGGGTATGTGTACATCTCATGGCATTATGTGTCTTTCTGTTGGTTGGTGGTATAATGTGCATCCCTTTTTCTCTCACCATTAACATATCTCAAAAATTTCACTGAGATTGTGAACTTCTAAAATTTGCATGGAGTTTATAGCCCATTTTTGACCCAAAGCTCTTCCTGCTTCCTGCTTATCAGAACTGATCAGCAAAACATCATCAGTTACACTAGGTAAATGGGATGTTGTGTACAATGTGAAAATAACAGAGACCTCTGCAGAAGGTATTATGACAGAAAGCAAGAAAATTAACATAGCCCTAAAGTAGAACAATAAGAGTGTTGTTGGTCCTAACATACAAAAGCAAATCATGTTTGTGTCTATAGGTGTCTATATTAATATAGAGAAAAAGCATTTTTTCATATTAGTAACTGCACACCAGGCACCAGGGTCAATGTAGACTTGCTGTGGTAAAAAAAAAAAAAAAAAACATCCTGAGCAAAAGCTGAAGTTGAAGTGAAATTTATGATAGTTCATGAACATTCTCTAAGATCCAACCCGTTTCTACAGAATCCAAGTGAGCAAATTAAATAGGAATGTGCTTGATATCTCTATAGTTGCATTTTATAAGTCTTTAAAAGTGACAAAAACACCTTCATAATCCTTCCAGAAATGTAGACTTGGTTTACTATCCAGGAGGGAGAGAAAATTCCATGGAAATTTACTTGGTCCTTTTTGCATTATGTCTTTACTTCTGAGTGATAGAACCAATGTAATGATTCCTCCAACAACAAGTATGGCAATTCAACTTAAACATTTATCACCCAAGAAGTGACTACAAAAGTTAGCAGATGTGTTAAGCCCCCAGTGACACAAATTTAGACCAAACCCCTATTCATCTCTTTGCCAAGATCCATAAGCCTCACTTTGACTAGGGGACTACAGTGGCTTTTTGCCTTATCTCAAAGTAGCATCAGTACGGAGTTGGTTGCTATTAAAATTCTTGATAAATCCTATTTCCCAGGGCTCATTTGCCATAGCAAAATGCTATACTTCTCTTAGAAGAAGACTTGGATGAAGATTTCCAGTATATGTCTGAATATTCATCTGATATGATTTCATTGCTCAAACATACATGAGTGTTTTAAAAAGTATCCATGGGAAAGCAAAAAAATAATGAGGAATATGCATTATTTCCCATTCATTCATTAATTCAAAATATATTTATTTTGTATGCTCTGTGTACCAGGCTTTGTTAAAGTTTATGAATATAAATAAATATCCTGTAGGAGCTCATGTTCTAGTAAGCAGAGAAAGGAAATAGAGAGTTATTTCAGATGATGTCAGATTGTTACAAGAGCAACAACAGGAATAAACAGATGCTTTGTTAGCGATATTTCAGGGAGAGTTTAGAGGTTGGGCTTTGGATAAAGTGGTGAGGAAAGGGCAATCTGAGAATGCAAAGTTGAGTTTGAACCTGAAGGAAGCGATGAAGTCAATCAGGAACTAGATTATTAAGTCTCAAGCAGAAAGAGCAGGACTGGTAAAGATCTGAGGTGAGAATGTGCCTGTGTGGCTGGCACTGTGACCAAAGGGTAGATGTAACAAAGGGTTTAGTTATGAGTGATTCTGATGTGACACAGAAGGACCATCTGCAACCTAATAGAATGTTGTAGCGCCTGATGTCGCTCTGAATGGAGTGAACTGAAGCAGCTGGTGGAGATGCACATGTGCATTTTGTGTGTGTATTTTGTCTTCCTAGCCTGCTTTGTTCACCAGGTGCGGTCTCTGCATTCACAGAGAGTTTCCCACACTCAACCAAATGTGAAATCTACATTATGCACAAATTGTTCTTTAATAATTCCTTTTCAGAAGCAAGCATTACAGGACTCTATTATATTCTAATTATAGTGGAAGCCATTAGAAAGCTTTAAATAGCAAAGTGATATGGTATAGTTTGTCTTTTAAAAGATCACTTTAATAATAACAATGATAGTGTATTTTATACTTGAAAATTGCTAAAAGATCTTAAATGTTCTTACAAAAGAATTATGTGAGGTGATAGATATGTTAATTAGATTGATTAATCACTTCAAAACATATATACAGCAAACCATCCTGTTATACACCATATATATTATTGTGTTTGTCAGTTATGTTAACAAATTTGGGGAGAAAGCATACAATAAATCATTACAAGTGGGCACTTTCTAATAAGAAGAGAAAGAGAAACACCATTCTTCTTAAAGGAGAGAGAATAAAGGACCCCACTGGAGAGCCACCGGTATATAAAGCATGTCCATGAAGAATAAATTTGGCCTCTCACACAATCTACAAACAAAATTATTATAGGAATATTTGTTGAATGAATAAATTCTCAGATTAATAGAGGGAAACAATTTAAGTTCTAAGAAAACATGAAAGTACTTCGGCTGTTCTAATGAATGATACGAGTCAAAGACCACCTGACAGGCTTCTGTGAAGGCAACAAGGCACAAGACTTAACACACCTGGGAGCAGGCAGGCAGAGGACAAAAAGACTGTACATGGGGAACAAAGAAAAGCAGGGGCTTTTATTGGGCTTGGGAGTGGGAATGAACTGAAGAGATCAGGCAAGGCATCCTGTAAGGAAATTATGCAAGGGACCTCGTGTGACAAGGGCTGAGCAAACAGCAGTGGTCAAAGTTCTCAGAGCAATCAGCACAAATGTGTGGATGTTATCAGACGCTGGTGCTGGGAAGATTTCGTGCTCTGCCTTGTCTCTTTTTTACAACATTCTGCCCTGTATTTGCCAAGGACAGCACTTGTGCTTGGGGCTGCAGTTTTTGCTGAGAACCATGTGGCTGCTGAAAAACATGCTGGGTGCTGAGAAAGTCACGCCCGAGTCAGGGCTGACAGTTGGTCTACAGGGAAAGAGAACAGATGCACAAGGATGTCACTTAACAGAACTGGAAAAGACTGAGGGAGAGCATGTTTGGGGTGACGTGGCCCAGTAGGAATGACAGACAGTCGGATCTATGCTTTCAGCCTTGGAGGAAGAGTCAGAGCTAGAGATGAAGGCAGCATCTGAATGGTATTTAATGCCACGAGACTGCATGTAATATCCTAGAAAGGTCAGAGATCTATATTTGTGATCTTTCAGTAACTACAACAAAACATCTAAGGTGATTAACTTATAAAGAGAAATGGTTTGTTTAGCTCCTGATTCTATAATTCCAGTCTGCTATGGCTTATACCTAGATGTTCCTCCAAGAAACTTGATATGCTCGTGGGTGGGCTTTTGGAGGTAACCAGATCATGAGTGCATGATGCTGAATCATGGGCATGTGATATTGGATTAGTCCACTGGTCAGTTTAGCACAGCTCTGGGTGTGCTTGGATTTACTAAAAAGGAAAACCCCACCCTGGGTGTGGGTGACATGAACCAATAGACTTGTAGCCTAAGTGGAATAAAAAGGAAAGAAAAGATATCTCTGTGTTTCCCGTCTACCATGCCATGGACTGTTTCTCCTCTGCCATGCCCCTCTGCCATTCTGCCCTGCACTGGAGCCAGCCTGGCTATGGACTGAAACCTCTACACACTGTGAGTTAAAATAAACTCTTCCTCCTTTAACATGTGTATATGTGCTGCCAAAGCAAGCACTCCTTTAACGTGTGGGTATTGGATATTTTGTCTCAGCAATGAGAAAGTAACTAAGACATAGTTCAAGATCGGGTGGTACCCACTGCTTCGGCTCTCTGGTGAGGAGACCAGAAGACAATGGCCTGTGATACATGGTGGATCAATCTACTCACATCATGAACTAGGGAGCAGAGAGAGATGGGACAAGAGCAAGGTCCTACAGTTCCCTTTAAGGACACACTCCCAACAACATATGGGCCTCTCATTAGGCTGCACCTCCTAAAGGTTACACCACCAACCAATAGTAACACCTGCGAACCACATTTTTAGCTTATGGTCCTTTGGGGACACTTACCCAAGTTATTGCAAGGATCCAAACCCTTTCTTGTCATCAAAAGTGTGAATTTTAGATCCTGTTCAATTCAGCTTTTCTTGTTCTGATTGGGAGATTTCTATCTACAGTCATCACCACCACAAAGAAAGAAGAAAGGAGGTAGGTGGGGAGGGAAAGAATTACAACATCCTAGTTTTCCGATCTACAGTATACATAAGAAATAAAGATGTGAACAAAACAAAACTAAACTAGTAAAGGTCACTATTCAGAGTACATCCCAAAAATGTATACATCAGGAAAAGAGAAATTTGTGTAAGTATTTTAATACTGTATTTATTGAGACATCATGAGATTAATACAAGTTACCTTTGGCCTCTATGGTATAAGAGGTGCTCAGAGTGATGGCCATTAGCTTCCAGACATGTACTAGTATAGCAAATTTTTGCCATGTGTATACATTTTTTGGTAGACTCTGTAGATTACACCACCCTCCTATATACAGTTCTTCAATCTATTATTCAAGCTGATCTATTTTGTCACTTTTGGGATAAAAGAACAGTAAGTACTGTTGTAGATTAAATAGGTTTAAGCTTTTATTTCACTCAGTATAAATGAACTTTTTAAATCCTGAAACTCTTTCTTGCCCATTTATGTATTCTTATTATAATAATTTAAAGTACTCATGATTTGTGTCTGGATGTCCCCCAAAAGCCTCGTGTCATGGAGGTGGACTTTTCAGAGGAAGATGAATCTAGAGCTTGTAATTGGTTCATTATCTAGTGCTGGGATTGGGGGTGTGAGTGCTATATATGGTGGGGAAAGCCCTAGGGCAGGTAGCCTGTATACAAGGAAGGAAAAGAGGCTTGCTCTTTCCTTTTTACTCTTACTGCTCTGCTGTCTTCTGCCGCCATGAATTGTTGCCCCCCTGCCATGCCACCTTGCCTTGGAGCCAACTGATTATGAACTTAAACCTCCACAAACTGTGAGCTAAGTAAAGCTTTCCTTCCTTAACTTTAGGTGTTTGGTATTTTGTTTCAGCAATGAGAAAAAAGTAACTAAAATAAGTACCATATGTTTCTGCATCTTCAACAACTTAGCAAAATGGAGCACTCTCTCTGCAAGATACAAATTTAATAAAAACATAAACATATCAGTGCTATGAATCGTTTCAGAAAATCTTTGTCACTAATGGTGCTACATTCAAACACCCACTGTTTTGACAAGCCTTATTACCACAAGCCAGGCAAGCCTCTTACTCCATTCACACACTTACACAACATCTGTTCCATCCCCAGGCCGCTGCCTATTACTATTCTCATCTGCTCCCAGCTTGCTGATCTTCTTCCATTCCTAAGGTACTTTTTAATATTCCTTAAATTTATGCATTTACTTTATCTAATAGCCTTTATTTTAAAATAGTTCCAGAGTTACAGAAAAACTACAAAGATAGTAAAGACAGTTTTCACATAGCATGCACCATCCCCACTCTCAGCATAATGTAATGTCTTACATTAGTTGGACATGTACAGCACAATTAATGAACTGACACTGACACATTTTATTACCAGTGTCAATTCTGTATTCAAATACCTTTTATGTAATATGCTTTACCTAGGGCAAAAGGCCAGATTACACTTAGTTGTTCTGTCTCCCTAGACTCCTCAGGGAAATTTTCTTAGACCTTCCTGGTTTCTGATGTTTTGAAAAAATTGAGCAATCCTGCTCAGGTGTTTAGAAGAATGGTCTTTCACTGGAATCTGATTTTTTCTCATGATTGGAGCTATGGGTTGAAGGGGTGCTAAAATGACAGAGGTAAAGTACTGTTTTGATCACATTATGTCACATCAAGGCTATATAGGATCAACCTGACTTATTGCTATTGGCCTTGCTTTCTCCACTGCAGTTACTTCTTTATTCCTTTGCATGCTGTACTCTTTGGAAAGACGTCACTATGAGCAGCCCACACATAAGGAATATGGAGTTATGTTCTACCTCTGCAAGGAGAAGGCAATGTGCTCCTTTTCAAGCATACCCACTGCCTTCTCCTCTGCTCTGCTTAGAAAATGGTTAAATTATACTTTTTCCTGGGAGTCAGCTGGTTGAGAACATCATCCAGTGGAAAGACAGCCATGTGTGCTAAGAAGTTAGGCATAGCATCAGATGCCACCAGTGCTGTTCCAAATAGCACCATTAATGACACGGGCATCACATTTTCAAACTGCCCTTCCTGTCTCTAAACAGAACTCTTTCCTTCCTCTTTGCTGGAATATTCTGGCCCTGCCTTTTCTTCTCTGGATAACATCCATACCTTGCATTCTGGAGTAAGCTAGACTCTGGCCTCCAGTGTCAAGCCAGTTTTGCCATGAAGCACAGACACATTCCTTCTTCTGCCCTGTTTGAGGAGCCCCTCCTAGTGACTTACCATCTCTACATCAGGTGGTCCGTCTTGCTGCTGCCAGTAGGTTCTCCCTTCCTGACACTAAACCCTCCTCTCAATTAAAGATTGTTGGCTGAAGCTCTGACTTCTGCTACTTATTTCACTTGATATTTAATAACCACCTGTTGGTAGATTCTTTATCCATGATTTGCACATTCTTACTGGAATAAGCCACCTTCTTTTCATATGATACTAGATCATTACCTCTCATTTCTTACCAAACCCTTTGTAGACATGCTTATTCTCCTGGGGTGAACACTGCACAAATTCACACTGCATCCCACCCCACCTCCAAAGCTGGAAGTCTGGATCCAAGTTCTGCTTCCCCAAGACTTCTAATTTCTATATGATTTCTGGATCCTATCTGGTGAAGTACAGTATTGAGATCTAACACTGTTAACTGCTGCTTCTATATTTTTAATATTTATTTGTTCCAAATTCTGGCTGTTTATTCTCATCTTGAACAAAATATATATCATGTATTTATTTCAGTCAGGACTGCCTTCTATTAAATTTCTGAGCTCTATTTTCTTCTGTTCTTGTGTAAATAATATGCCCAAACCCAAAACCTAGCCTAAGTATTGCTGACCCTAAGTAACTTTGTTTGTTTGTTGTTGTTTTTTTTTTTTTTTTTGGTTTTTCTCCAGTACTGGGAACTGAACTCACGACCTTGCACTTGCCAGGCAGGCGCTTTGTCGCTGAGCTAAATCCCCAGCCCCCCTAAGTAACTTTGGACTAATCAAACTGTGATAACTATAGAGTAATCAGACTCAAACTTAAGGTCAAAGGTTCAGTTTGCTGATCTTTTGTAAGGACTCATTAGTTATCCGAGAAAGGTCCTTCTATATTGTCTCATATCCCAAGTTATGATTCTTATGCCACTCTTTTATGACATTTGATAGTTTTAAATTTTCAATGTGTAGTGAGTAATAACACTTTAACATATGACCATCAAAGAGGCAGATTTTTTTCTGCATTCAAACAAGTATATTATGTCACCACTTTGAAACCACATAGTATTATAAGGAAATAAAGATAAGAAACAAATTTATGAAAAGTGCACTGATTGGTTTTGCTGCTGCTGGAACAAAATATCTAATAGTTGCAACTTAAAGGAGAGGTTTATTTTGGTTCATGGTTTCAGAGGGTTCAGTCCATGATTGGCAGGCTCTGAGCCAAAAGAGCATGACAGAGAAAAGCTGCTCGACTCATGGCATCTCATAAGCAGACACCAGGGGAAGAACCTCAGGCACAGGGACCAGGGATCAGACAATACATTCCCAAAGACACATCCTCTTGATTTACTTCCTCTACCTAGGCTCTACCACCTAATAGTGCATTCAACTATGAACTCCAGTTGATGAAGTCAGTGCCCCCACAGTCCAGTCACCTCTCCAGGGTCTCTTAGTCCAGTCAGGATTACCTGGCACATATTTTTACCTTTCTTAACTAAATGTTGCAAACAACTTTAACATCCAGTACACTTAAATTATGATATACATATGTGATGCAATGGCATGCAATTGTTGAAAGAGATGTAGTTGAAAAATGTTTATTGACATGCAAGGAAATAGAAGAGTTAAAAAATAAAATTATGAAATACTTTATAAAATCTGAACCCATCTTGGTAAAAAATGCATGCACATGTATATAAAAAATTCAAAAGGAAATGTATTCTTAAGTAAAACACCAAAATGTTAATAGCAGTAAACTCTGGGATTTCTAATGACTTTTGTTATACTTGCATTTTCTAATTTTTCTATTATGAACACATATTAAATATGCATAGTATTTTTAGCTATTTGCCAGTAGTACTTACATGTCCTTTGGTCACATCCTTAGTTATGTTAGTTGCACTAACTTCAAAACTGAGAGCTTATATATTCAGACAAGATCGGGTATGTTCAGGATAGTATGGCCATAGATGAGAGCTTACATATTCAGAACACATAACATATCTTGTAAAAACTATTCACATTGAAAAATATGTAAGCAGCTATTTAAAAAGAAAAATGTCATACACTAAAATGCCAACAGCAGTTGCTTCTGATTGATATGAATTTGAGCCAAGTGTTATTATTAGTTTGCTCTTCTGTCCTTTATTTTGTTTTTTTCAAGATATTTTATCTTTCAAGTACGTTTTAAAAGGAAGAGGCAATGAAAAGTTACTGATCTCATCACGTTATTATGTCCTGTTAGTATTTTAGAAATGCTGGGAAAACAGAGCAGCCCAGGACAACAGGCCTCACAGACTGTCATTGCAGGACAAGGAGTCTTGATCAGACACTACCCATGGCTCAGAAGAGAAGCCTTTACTGTAAGTGCAACTAGACTGTGAACCACTCACCTCCAAGGACAGCATCTTGGACAACCTGTACCAGCCAAGTGCTTTTCATAGGATGAAAATACAATATACTTGTGGAAAGAAATCATACAGATCTCAAGACACTCAGAAACTAAGGACACTAACAGTCATCCAGACCAATATTACCAAAAACCACTGAATATGAGTAGTGCTTGACCCCCTAGTCTTTGATCTTCTTTAGTTAAATAGGGTGGGCACCCAGATTCCTGTAGCTTGCCACATTCCTATGCTGATGCTCAGTCTGCCAATGCTGCATTATATAGAGTTCCTTATTTGTTTAAGTCTCTGGCTGTCCGAGGGCTCCACCCTTCACACTTGGCACATGATTAGTATCTACCCCTACTCAGACTCTCTATGCTTTTTCCAAAGGATAGAACTCTTCTCAAGTTGCAGAAACTGACCTCAACTTTGTTGTGTTATAGGTGGCTACATAAACAACAGAGATGCCCTCTGCGTCCCTCCTACCACAAGTATTTTTTTAGAATTACACTCTAATGAAACATAGGGGTCTAGACAGCATAATAATATGGCACGCCAACACAACAATATTTTACAAACATTTTTTCAACATGTTTTAGTGGTAGCAGGATTAAGGCCAGCAAGGAATAAATTTTATGAAGCCATTTGTTTTCTTAATTTTTTCTTGAGAGAGTTTTCCTATGTTAGCAGGAGTAAGATTCAGAAGCCTTCTGAAAATAGAAACCATATAAAACAAAGAAATCTGATGAACCTTTTTGGCATCCTCTCTACCACGTCAGAATATGCATCCGCCATTTAAAAGGTGCAGCTGGCATAAATAAATAATATCCTGATATAAAATGGCAAGAGAAGAAAGAAGCAAAATAAGACTACAGAGAAAGCAAATAGTTAATAACACCTAAAATTCATGTTGGAAGAAGAAAACATCAGAGTTAACCATACAAATACTTGTGAAAACAAAGGGAGGAAAAAATTGAGACATTTTTTTAAATCATAGAGAAAAACAATGAACAAATGAGGCTACAGAAGACAAAGAAGAGGGACTCAATTTAAGAATTATATTCTTCCTCAGAAAGAGACCAAAATACAGTAATTTGGAAAACATGTAACTAAAGAACTGTCTAAAATGTTTATGAGTCTTATAATCACAAATTAAAAGAGTTAACTTCATTGTGGAGAAAACAAACCATAATTAGACACATGCTAGTAGTTTTTAAAATTATAATAACAAAAAATATGAAGTTCCAGCCTGATAGAGATACAAGCAGAAAGCAAAGTTACAGAGATTGGTCTCATTTTTTTCTTGTACATTAATAAGTAAAAGAGAACAAGCTTTTTGATAAAAATAAAGTTTATATCCAATAAAATGATGTTCACAGATATGCACAGACTTGGAAAACATTTCACAAACATCCTTATTTTAATAATTTGTTGAAACTGTACTGTCTAAGAACAAGATAGATCAAAATAATGAACATTAATTTCAGGAAACAATGTATAAAAATCCCAGTGAGTACTTACTGCACTTAAACTCCAAATTCAGGAGTGTAGTTGGATATTATATGCTCAGGAGTGTTCTGCCCCATGGCAGTAAATTCTGATGCTTATGTCTCTGAGTTCCTCTTCATTCATTCATTAAGGGAATAATTTTAAGGAGCTCCTTTGTGTCAGGCCTTGTGTTAGATCCCAAGCACACAACAGTAAATAAGATAGTTGCTAAACGCTCTCCCACCCACCCCAGAAGCATGCAATCTCATTTTTTTTTTTTAACTCCCGCTCCTTTCCTAGTAGAGAATACAATTCTTGGGTCACATTCTTCCCTCCAACTTAATGAGAATCTTTTCTCAAATATGATCAACTTAAAATAATAACAGATGATATTCTGTCCCACCATTTCAAAATAATAGTTCTGTCCAAAATAATACTTAAATTATTTCATAGTTGGAATATTGTGCCAGAGGAATCATTGCACAAAAAAGCCTTTTGTTTACATTTTACAAGAGTAGAATTGCACACAGTAAAATAATAGCCATTTTCACTGCCAAAAAACTCAAATAGTGATTTTCTTCTACTTTAAAGATCACATTTCATGAACAGAGTCATTTAAATTTGGTAAATGGAAAAATGCAGATATTATTTGTCATCAAGTCCATTTTCACACTGATTTACATTGAAGGCTCGGGCCATTTCTGTGCTGGCTATACCTCAAAATCAATCCTGATAGCGGGTAAACACATGAAAATGTCCATGGAGGTTGCAGACGGTCTTAACTGGCTTTGGCTTTGCCGCCCCTCATTTCTGCATACTTTTTGCTATCAAACAAGAGCTTGAGTCCAAGACCTGGAATATATTAACTCAATTTTCTTTCTCTCTTCTAAATTTGAATTACAGGAATTTCAGGTGTAAATAATGAAATAGAAATACAAGAATAGGACATAATAAAGTATTCCAATACTTACTTAGAATTAATAATGCAAGAATAGGAGGGCTATTTTCAAAGTTTAATTCAACCTTGCAAATTCCTTTTCTTAATTAGACTGTCCAAATATTTTTGTGCCAAAAATCCAAGCACATAAATTATGTCTAATCACCTGATGTGAAATAACCTGCTGCCATTTATGTAAAACTTCCAACAGTGTGGGATTTTGGAAGAAGGCTGACTGCATTAGCCATGAGAAGGAGTGAAAGTCAGGGTTCGATTGGGGAAGCACACACACTAGGAAACACACATAGAAGGCATGTACTGTGAAGATTATCCTACGCAGTGGTAAAATCTGAGCAAAACTCCGCATGAGTCTGAGTCTGTTGCTTCTGTGTCTGGTGCCTGACGTCCAGAAGGCAAGCAGTTGGGAAAAGAAAATGGGCACAAAATGAAAACAGCAGGACAAAGCAGAACTTGCTGTCAGACCAAGGTTTCACAAGCTAATAGGTTAACCTCTATTTTTTTTTTATTTTAAAGATAAAAGAACAAAAATATGCTAACAAACAAATACACATTTACAAAATAACACAAAAACAATAAATTGCATATTGATATCTTCAAACTGGTTACTCAGATAAACAAATATAGGCACGTAAGATTGATCAAACAATTAAACATTAACTGTTCCTTTCAATACAGCAATAGAAATCAGTTGTACAACTATCTTAGCTATCCTGTGCATACATATGTACACATTTTGCTCTTCTTTCTTTCTTTTCTCTTTTCCCTCATCCCAGTTGTTTTCCTTTTAAGCAGTTTCCTTCCCTTTCACAATATCTATCATACCTCTTAGATTTTATTCACTCTTTCAGGTTCTTACACTAGTGAGACATTATGGTGTTCACATATGTGGGTCTGATTTATTTCACTTATGAATATGGTCTCTAGTTGCATCCATTTACCTACAAACAACACTGAGATTCCATCTCACCCCAGAAAGAATGGCTATCATTAAGAAATCAACCAATAACAAATGTTGGCAAGGCGGTAGAGAAAAGGGAAAATTTCTTCACTGTTGGTAGGAGTGTAGATTAGTGCAACGACTGTGCAAATCAGTTTGGAGATTCCTCAGTTGAACTAGGACTAGAGGTCCCATTCAACCCAGCTATTTCCCTTTTGAGTATTTTTCCAGAAGAACTGAAAATGTCATATCACAGCTATATATGTGCACCCATGTTTATAAAAGCACAATTTGTAATAGCTAAATGGTGGAAGCAACCCAAATGTCCATCCACTGAGGAATGGATAAAAAAGTTGTGGTATTTTCATATAATGAAATATTACTTGACTATAAAGAATGAAATATTACTCTACTGTTTTAAATGTGGGCAGAAGACAAGTTTCCTGGGTCAAAGATACAGTATTTTGCTATGCACAGCACAACAAACAGCATAAACATACTTATCTTATTTCTCTTAAAACCCAAAGCCTAGAGAGGTTATGCAGAGTCCCAGAGGATGCTGGACGTTCAGTAAATTTACACCTCAGCTAAGAAATACTGACTTGGAGAATCCACTACTAATTCTCAGATAAACAGTGAGAACCCTATCATTTTTCCCAGTAGGAGATATTATCTTACCCTCTGGTTCTTTGCTCTGAACAAACCCGAGAACTCGACAGATGAAAGAAATCTTGTGATCTTGGTATACTCTACAAGAACATTCAGGGAAGCCTACATGGAGGCACATACCTGTAATCCAAACACCCTGGGAGGGTAAGGCAGGAAGGTCACAAGTTCCAGGACAGCTTGAACAACTTAGCAACTTAACAAATCTTGTCTCAAGTTTTAAAAATAAGATAAAATAGAAAAAGCTGGGTATGTAGTGCAACATGAAGGCCCTGAGCTCAATCCTTAAACCAGAAGGGAACAAAACAAAAGCAAGCAGAGCTGTTCAGAGCCCATGGTGGATTGCCTGCCACACCGTTTATGAGGCTGAGTTGAAACCCATTAAAGATGAATGGGACTTGCCTCAGTTTTTCTAATTTATTGGAAATAATAAATAAAATAAATTGAATAAGTTGGAAAAACTGAGGGTGGTTCCATTCATTTTTAATGGGTTTCAGCTCAGCCTCACGTTGTGGCACGCACACTACCATGAGCTGCTGAATATGTCCTGCAGGAGGCGCCAGTGCCTTTTGTCATAAAGTGAAATGCCCATTGAGCCCAGGAGTGAGCAGGCTGAAAGCAAATGAGACAAAAGGTGTAGTTGGTCTAGACCCAACAACTGAACAATGCCAGCCAGGTGAGGCAGCAGTTAAGGGACAACGTGCGTGATTCAGGACAGTGTGTCAATAGCCCATACAGAAAAAAGCACAGAATGGCTTCCGTTCCACTTCTGCTGTCCAAGCCTTTTTTTTTTTTTTTTTCAATTTCCTATTAGTACATGCTTGCAGTACATAACCTTTGCGCTCCTCCTGGGGAGTTGGTACATGAGCATAACACATCCCAATTCCCTTTACTCTGGAATCCCACTCTTCCATTTTTGGTCCCCTTCCCTTCTGCAAAAGATGTAGCTCCCTACTTCCTATTAATCTTTTATGTGTTCTTAGTTTATTCTTTGTCTTTCTCATATAAGAGAAGCTATGCAAAATTAAACTTGTCTGACAGATTCATTTCTTTCAAGACACATTTGTTTACTTACAAATGGCTCAAGTTTATCCTTCTTTATGGCAGAGGAGTAAGCCATTGAGTACAAATACATTTTCTTTCTCCAGTCATCTGTTGATGGACATATAGGCTGCTTCCAAGATCTAGTTATCATGAATTGTGCAGCTATAAACACAAGTATGTATGGATCACTGTAATATGATGTCTTTAACTCTTTTGGGAAGGTACCTAAATAAAGGAAAATATCTTTTGTGACCCATGGCACCCTTGAACAATACAGGAAACTGTTCTAGGAAACCCAATTTCACTTTAGCTGACTTAACCTAATGCAATTCTCCACAGACCATAAACATACGGCCTCCCAGTTACTAAGTCTATCTTTAGGCAACAAAACTCCTTTCTGTCTCTTTTCATACAGAGAATTGGTGAGAATCAAAAGGACAAAAGGAACCCCTAGCCACACTGCTCCAGGGGTCCTCAAGACCATACTGACTCAGGATTCTTCAGAAGTGCTCACAAATCTCAGCAGCTAGTCACAACTAAAAGTTACAGGACAAGGACACCAACAAAAAAGAGAACACCGTACGGACAAAGTCCAGAAGAAACAATGCACAGCTCCTAAAAGTCCTCTCCCAGTGGAGTCTTACAGCACACAGCTAAGGACCCCAGGACTAAAGTAAAGGAAGCTCATTACATTCAGTCCCACAGTTATTAGGGGCTGGTCATGCAGGCACTCTCTGCCTAACACATTTGATAGCACTACACTCCCAGAAGGAAAGCAGGTCTTCACATAAAACTAAATTATTTGTACCATTTAGGCACAGTGAGCTACTCCTCGGGTCTGGGCTTGGAACCCTTTCAAAACTGAAGTTGCCGGATGCCATCTTAATGCCAACCCCTTCAAGCAAGCCTTTCTAAAGACACCAGTCCCAATCCTTTCAAGACTTTACTGCACAAGTGTTGATACAACCAAAAGAAGATTACATTGCAACTCTTGCTTTATCCTCTTTATAAGAGATTAGAAATATTATACTCCACTATTTTAAAAATTATAGAAGAAAATAGCTTTTACTACTCTCATTTTTCATAAAGAGGAATATCTGTGCGCTCCCCTTTTAATGACCTCTCTTTCCTTCACTCACACTGATCCTTGCTGAATTTCATGAGAATAACTCGTTGTTCTTGGCTCAAATTACACATGGGCACTCATTGCTCTGATGTTCTAGGGATCTGTTCATTCAAGGGAACATCTACTCCAGCTGGTGCCATGGGTGCCTCTAATTCTGAGGTGCAGTATTAATCAACCTATGTGGCAGACTGGGAGCCCCTACTCTGTAGCAAAAGTAACTTTTGGACTTCTTCTGTCTTATTTTTGTTTTAATTTATTAACTTGATCAGAGCCAAGTGGGGAAGAGGGGATTTTGAACAGGAAGAACTACTGTGAAGGTGGTAAGCACATTACTTGTTAGAGTAATATTACCTTCCTTCCTCTATATCCTCAATTTCCCAAACCGTGATCCTATTATTTTTATAATCTTATTTTTGCAAATAGTAAGAGGACCAAGAGATGGAGGGAAGGGGCATGAAAGAGGAAAAAGAATTAGGATGTATTACATACAGGTACCAACTCCCCGTGATAAATGTAATTACTGTGTAATACAAACATATACTAATAAAAATTTTGAAAATTAGAAAAAATAAAATATTATCTGTATAATTTTAAGTAAAAATTTAATGCTTGAAAGACCTTGATGTCTTCAAGGTCAGAAAGGAGCTATAGACAATCCTTCTGTAGTAAAATTTTTGGGAAAACTTCCTTGGCAATACATAAAATCAATTCAGTGAAGTTGCATTTATCTGACAGTTAAGTTCTCAAGTCACTGAATGGGGCAAAAGTTGTAAAAACCAAATTGAAAGTGTGGGCCAGGCAGGGTGGCACACCTTGTTATTCTAGCACTCAGAAGGCTGAAGCAGGAGGATTCTTGTCAATTCTTATTTGAGGCCAGCCTGGGCTACATAGTGAGTTTAAGTACAGCCTGAACTACACAGTGAGACCTGTCTAAAAAAAAAAAAGAAAAATTGAAGGTATGTTAAATCATAATCTATATAAGCATATCATTTCTCTGGATGAATAACTCTGAATTGTAAGGTGTAGTGCAGAAATGAATAGCATACACAGATACATCAACTATATTTTAAAGAATAATCATACAAAACATGATTTTGCAGCTTCCCCAGTGGCTTGTATGTATTTAAAGATGAAGCAGATTTTAAAGCTTTTATGTTAGTCTCCTTTGGCTCTGCATCCCTCTTCACCTCTTTTCAGGAGCAGACTTGAAGGCACGATTCTTTTGTAAAAAATGTGTTTTCACAAAGTGCTTCCACTCCGTGGCTCAAGTTTCCAATTAAAACATTTTCTCTACCATTTGTTTATTCAACTTAACATTTACTAGGGAACTTGATGTCAAGACTTCATGAAGTTCTCTCTTTCAAGCAGCCAGTTTTCTGAACTTTGGAACAAGTTGGTATTTTCCTATATGAGACCATTTCGGTGAGAAGTATGCATAATCAGACATTAGAATCGGACTGACCGCGCAGAGATGCTCAGGCTGGGACATGCAGAAGCTCTCCCAGTGCTGGTAAAGAAGCATCCAGTGCAAGGTAGTAAGTCACCACCCAAGCTCTCTCCCCTATACTGCTCATTTTCCCTCTCTGTTAAATTTACAGCTAAGGTGTCTGATGCTACAACAGCCTAGCAATCCGGACAATAAAAATCTTTTCTTACTGAGACCCCCAGGAGCATCCTTGGCATCACACCTCCTTCATACGTTATTTTACACTGACATGGAATTAAAGATAAAATGTGTATTGGTCAGAATTCACTGCTGCTGTGAAAGAAACTAAGTAGGGTTGGTGAAGCTTCAGAGAGGCAAGGACCAAATGAGTCAGAGGACGTCATCGGGGCTTTGTGCTTCTCCATCTCTCTGCTTTGCCATTTCTGCATTGGCTCTTTCTCACACAAGCCTTCTCTGTACAGCAGGAATGATGTCCAGAAACACAGGCCCCGGGCGGGTGTGGTCCCCTCTGCCCATATGCTCAGCGAAAAGCAATGGACTGTGGGTTCTGTCTTAAGATCCTGAAGAGGCTGTGGGCTCATGCTGCTGGAGTCTCGTGTTCATCTCTGAGCAAGCTTACTACTCAGAGGAAAGGTAAGTGTATCCACAAATATGCAGTCCCTTTAATATCACACGAAGTGACCGAGAAATAATAAAAAGCTTAAAAGAAAGAAGATGATTTTTGAAACATGGACTGGATACCGCTCCCCACATTTCCCCTCCCCAGATGATTAAGAAAGTTTACATACTCGGCGCCTCTCAGCTGACACCTACCGGGGTGCGAACCCAGTAGCTCTGCCAGTGCAACTGTTGCGCAGCCATAACGTACTGACACAGCGCTCGCCAGCTCACGTACTGTCGTTCTCAATATCTGAAATTTTAAATCAACAGGGAAACACAGAATTATTGGAATGGAGTCATAGTAACGGCAACGCATAAGAAAGAAAAGTATCCTTGCTGCTGAGGTCCGTGGATCTGCCGTACTTCCATCACACCCAGGATTTAGTTATTCACTTATTTTCCCTTGATTCTTCTTTCATAGTTTTAAAGAGAATAAAAAATAAGAAAAAAAAAATTTTAAATGATACACAATTTCAAAACAAGATGATAGGAAATCAGCAATGGTTTTTATATTGCATATTGTTATCTTCAAAGTAGTTGCTCAGATTACCAGATATAAGCCTGTAAAATGGGTCAAAAAAATTAAGCATTAACTGTTCCTTTCAATAAACCAATAGAAATTAGTAGTACAATTTTCTTAACTATCATATTATTTTTCCTTTCCTTCTTTCTTTTCTCCTTTCTTTTCTCCTTCCACAGTATCTATTGTACCTTTCTGATTTTATTTACTTTTTCAATTTGTTGCACTAAGGAGATGATATGATGTTTACATTTGTGGGTCTGATTTATTTCACTTATGAGTATAATCTCTAATTGCATCTATTTACCTATAAAAGCCTTGAGTTTATCTTACTTATAGCTCAGTAATACTGCATTTTAAAAAAATACCACATCTTTTTTATCCACTCCTCAGTTGATGGGCCCTTGGGTTGTTTCTAAGATTTAGCTATGAAAAATTGCACTGCTATCAATATGGGTGCACATATACCATTATGGTATCATGTTTCCATCTCTGCTGGGAAAGCACTCAGAAGGGAATAGCTGGGTCGAATGGGACCTCCAATCCTAGTTTTTTGAGGACTCTCCACACTGATTTCCACAGTGGTTGCACCAGTCTACGCTCCCACCAACAGTGGAGAAGTGCTCCTTTTTCCCCACAGCCCTGCCAGCATTTGTTATTGGTTGATTTCTTTATGATAGCCATTTTTCTTTCTGGGGTGAGATGGAATCTCAGTGTAGTTTTAATTTGTATCTCTCAAATGACCAATGTTGCTAAATATTTTTTCATATATTTATTTGCCATTTGTACTTCTTCATCTAAGAAGTGTGTATTCCTCTCAGGTGCTCATTTTTGGATTGGGTCTTTGAATTGGGGGAGGGTGCTGATGTGTTTTAATTCTTTATATGGTCTGTGTAGAAGCCCTTTGTCTGAGGGACAATTGGCTAAAATTTTTTCCCAATTCATGGGTTTTCTTTTTACTCTGCTGGTGATTTCTTTTGATGTGCAAAAACTTTTCAATAAGATGAGATTCAAGTTGTTGATTCTTTGAAGTATTTCCTATGCAGTTTGGTTTTTGTTTCTGAACTCTCAGCCTTCCCCTATGTCTTCAAGATTTCTACCTATCTTCTCTTCCAGTAGATTTAGTGTTTCTGTTTTTTTTCTTTCAATGATATTTTTATTTAATAGAAATATTAAGATTTATTACCCACAATTATCTGTTTAAGTTACTCTGCATAATTTGTCAAACTTGGTCATTCAAACAAAATATGTAGTGAAATTAAAATATAGTTCCAAAATCTGAGGCTATACAATGTTAATTTACTGTATAAATCCAAAAATCCCACAATTCCCTTTCTTTTATAGATGTATTCTCAATTTTATTGTCTTCAGTATTATTTGTTTCTGTTTTAATTGTTAGATCTTTGATCCATTTTGACTTTAGTGCATGATGATAGACATGGGACTAGTTTTAGTCTTTGGCATGTGGAAAGCCAGTTTTTCAGCACCATTTATTAAAGAGGCTACCTTTCTTTCAGTGAACATGTTTGGCCCCCTTGTCAAAGGTGGCTGAGTGTGTTTGGAGTTGTGTCTACATCTTCCAATCTGTTCCATTGATCCTCGGGTCTGTTTTTTGTCACTACCAGGCTGATTTTATCACAGTAGCTTTGCAGTGCAATTTCAAGTCAGGGATTGTGATGCCTTCTGCTTTGCCTTTGATGCCCAGGATTGCTTTTGCTACCCTAGGTCTCTTCTGGTTCCAGATGAATTTTAGGAATGTTTTCTCTAGATCTGTGAGGTATGCTAATGGTATTTTGATCGGGAATACATTCAATCTGTACAACAGAGTATGGCCATTTTGGGGGAATATGGCCATTTTCACTATGTTGGTTCTTCCTACCCATGAGCAAGGAATATATTTCTATTTTTTTTTCTGAAGTCCTCTTTCCTTGATTCTTTGAGATAAATCTATGGTGATTCCCCCCTCTTCCTGGATAACAGGAGCCTAATTGGCCCCGGGCTTAGAAACCTTGGACCCCTTCCCAGACCCAGAGTGGTGAATCATGGTCTCACAAGGAAGCTCATTCTCTTCACAATTGATTGGTTTATACAAGTGCACATAACAAGACCTGGGATGGAATTATCTGTGGGAAACTGGAACAGATTCTTCCTACCCACTCCCCTTCTTCTTCTCTGGATGTCATTATGTCTCCATCAGACGTCTGGGACATCTACAGTTATCTTAAAGCTATAAGGAAAGACTCCACACCTCTTGTTACTTGAGATAATAAATGTCCGTGTTGTTTAAGCCTGATATAGTTTTGGTTTTGCTTACTTTTGAGTTAAGTAAAACTAAGTGATATATGCAATATACTATGAATCAATTTTTTGTCTATATATTTGAGTTGTTTGGATTGGTTCTGTTTTGTTTTGTTTGTTTCTTTGTAAGGCTGGTGATCAAACCCAGGGCTTTGTGCATGCTAAGCAAGCACTTTACTATTGAGCTACATCCTCAGCCCTCTAAATTTATTTCTGATACTTGTTGGCAAACAAACTAAACTGGGAGACTGTGTAACCTTTGCACTCCAGGTTTCACCAGGCTTCATATGTGAATGATGTTGCCTTTCCATTAATACTTGATCAGAGATCCCAAAGACACTGAACCAGTAGAATATGTATCATTATGACAGGGAATTTATTAGGTTGATTTTCATGATCAGAGGCTAGAATAGCCCTAAAATGACCATCTGCAAGTTACAGAGTGAGGGAAATCAGTAGCAACTCAGTCTAAGAAATTGAAAGCCTCAGAACCAGAGGGACCAAGGATGAAGCCCAGCCCAAGTTTGCAGGCCCAGAAGCTCCATGGAATTCACTTGTGCAAGTCCACATTCAAAAGCTAAAGAAACCACAGCTGGATGTCTAGGAGCAATGGCAGTGACGAAAGAACACACCTGCTCAAGCAGAGTCACTGGCACCAGCTTTCCCCTCTGTTTCATGTTTCCGCCAGGCCCCAGCCTACGGAATGCTGTCTCTGCCTTCAGAGCAGATCTTCCCCTCTCATTTCACTGACCTTCAGGCCAGTCACCCTGGAAACACCTACGTGCACCCACTCACACCTGTACACACACTCACACTCCTGCCCACATATCCACACACATACGACAATCTTATAGAAGTCTCTCAGTCCAACCAAGTGGACAGTCATGACTATCACAGATTCTCTGACCACCACGACTGCTTGATAACAGGAAAACCCATGGTTTCTCATATATAAATGTTTTCTGAAGCCCTATTGGAATTCTTAGACTTGTTCAGGCTTTTTTATGGACTGCCTCTCACTTGCCAAGGGGTAGGGAAATATTTTAACCAATGGTTTTGTAATGATTTAATGATTTTAACTATTTTTAACTGACTGGTTCTCTGGGGATAAAAGCAAGGTGTGTACATTGCAGAAATATGGAAATTAGAGTAAAACATAAAAAGGAACAAAGATTGAGTACAGTTTTGCTATCATTATAATTATTTTTGAACTAGCTTCTTTTTTCTAGTATTTTGTAATATTTTTATTGTGAAATATTACACTTCTGTATACCTGCACAAAACACATGTGTAGGGTTAATAAATACTACAAAACAAACCCCATATAACCATCACCCTGGCCAAGAAATATAAAGTTGCCATGCCCTCAGAATCCTCCATACGTCTTTCCCTAATCATGACCTTTTTTTCTCCATGATAAGTAACTACCAACTAGACTTTCATAATTGTTTCCCTTGCTTTTCATTATACAGTAGTTTTATCATCTAAAATATGTTTTCCATGTTTTTATTAAAAATATTTTAACTGAGTTCCTTTTGGAAATTTATATAAATTAAACCATATATATTACACCTTGGTTCTTTCACCCAGCATTAAATGTAAAAGATTGATCCACATTATTTGATGTAGCTATAGTTCATTTATTTTCATGGTTGTACAGTATTCTACTATATGACATGTAATAATTTAATTCCATGCTAGATAGTTATATTAGTAATGTCCAGTATTTTCTTGGATACTTTATCTCCATAGCAGTATTATACTGCCTCTAAAATTTTATAGACTATCCTCATTAACATTTTAATATGAATTTTTTCATGTTCGAAAATTATCTCCAAATATTGCAGCCAGTTGCTGCGTAACATTTCATCATACATATACCAAAATTCATTTTACCATTACCCTAGAGTTCTGACTTAGACTGTTTCCAACTACTTGTTACTATAAATGTTATGGTAAACATTTTTATACATAAATAATTTTGTCAATATTTCAAAGTATTACTTTAGGTCATTTATAAAATAATAGAATTACCATGTCAAATAGTATAAATATTTAGACGAAATGCTCTGCAGAATGGTGGTACTAATTTTGTTCTCTTGTCTGAAACTTACCAGTGTTAATTCTCAAGGATTTTGATGTAACCTTTGATCACTAGTTTGTCAAGTAACAAAAAAAAACAAATTTATCATGTGCAGGAAATATTTAAATTAATTACACCTTCAAAAAGAAGCAGCATTAGACTTAACAAGCATTAATAGTAAATAAAGGGGAGAATAAGACTAGAGCAGAAACTACGTAATATAACAACCGCTGTTAATTCCTATCATTTTGTCTAGAAACCCTATATCACTTTTAATGTTCTTGCTTTGTTTTGTTTATGTTTATGATGTTGAAACGCTGCTATAGTTCTTTTTTCTCGTTTACTACTGTTTTTAAAATTAAAAAAAGACTAGAGCAGGGAAGGACCAGAGACTTCCTCTCCTTAGCACACAGAGAAAGGACATTAGGTAATCTCGCAGCACTGTCCGACAATTCTCACCTGCCAGATCAGCTTCCCGTGCCTCATCCTGCTTCCTCTTTCCCCAGCCATTGGCTAAATGGAGAAAATGCTAAGGACATGGAGGAGATAGAGCCAGGAAATGAATCAATGCTTAGTTCCTAAATGGCCACATGAAATGTGGCCCATACTCACTCGGAAATGACTGAAGAATAACCTTTATAAGGTTAAGTGTCTGAGAATTCTGGCCTCCTATGTTATATCAGATGATATTATTTACAAAGTATTTCTTGAGCATTACTAATATTCTAGGTATCTTGCTAAATGTGTTATTTGTGTTTTCTTATTTAATCCTTATAGCAATTTAATGCAGTAATTCATATTAATAGTATCTGGAAGAGAAGTGACTTGTCCAAGATTGGAAAGTTAGTGCTAGAAGAATCTAAACATAAATTTGAGCTCCTCTGAAGGCAAAGAGCATGCTCACGGCACTACCTCACACTGATTCCTTTATGACCTGTGTACAGACCTACGTGATGTATGCAGGCACTAAAGTTCATTCCATCAGCACAGTCACTGAGCATCTACTACGGATCAGGCTATTTCTGGCATATGCATCAGTGAACCTTGCCATGCAATATATCTACATGTTGGGAGTGAAGAAAGGTGAGGCTGGTCCAGAGCTCAGGACAGAGAGGGCCCTTCTGAATGAGCTGAGGCCTACACTCCACTTCCAGCTTTCATGCAGTACCCTGGAGAATGGCAAGGTCTTTGAAGCAGCAGTTGATAAAAGATGACAGGTGACAGAGAATACCTAGAATTTCTCCTTCAGATGATCCACACAATAAAGTCACTACAGCAGGCTGTTGAAATCATCACAGCATGATTGAGACTACGTGTTTGCCTTAACACCTTATACAATTTTAGTAACCTACTTCTCAAGGAGAAAATAATCTGTGAATACATGCCTTAAAATTACCAATTTGCAGAGCAATGACTCTGGTCAAAAATAGCTTTTTAAAAATCTTTCTTTTACATTATTTCAGATAATTAGCACCAGAACTAAATACTACAGATGCTTCAAATTTGCTCCACCACAAAAATGCAAAAATTTCATACTGTGGTGTTTTTCAGTCATACTGAATTTATATCAAAATTCTACATCCTCCATATTAAGGATTCCAAACTGTATCATGTTTTGTGAGCCACTCTCCTTTTGTATTAGCCAGCTTTCCTGCAACTGGAAAAAAATGTCTGACACCTGCAACTTAAAGGAAGAGAGGTTTATTCAATTCATGGTTTTGGAGCATTTAGTCCATGGTTGGCTGGCTCCAAGGCAGAAGTAGCATGGTTAAAAGGAAGATCATGACAAAGGAAAGTTACTCAACCCATGGTAGCAGGGAAACAGAGAGAAGGAAGGTAGGAGCTAGGGACAAGAATACATCCTTCCTGTCACACCCCCAGTGATCCACCTGCTCCAACCAGGCCCCACCTCCTAACAGCACACTATGTATGAACTCATCACCGGCTTAGTTTGCCAATGAGTATAGGAGCCCATGATCCAATCACCTTGTGAAAACCCCACCTCTGAACACATTAGACTTTTAGGGGACATTTTAGATCTAAAACATAACACCCTCCCTAATTACCACCCAAGAAACTGGCACAGATTACAAAAATAAAATGTTTTAACTGCAGTGATGATTTGTTGTCTTGAAAGATACGAGACCATTTCAAGGGAACACTAGAGTATTCCCACTCCTCTGCCCCATATTGCCGATCAAAGGCTCTGACCCTCCCAGCACACTTCATGGGAACAGAGATTGGGATACAAGTCAATCCTTAAGGTAGGGTCCCTCTGTCCTCTCCCTGCTGAAGTCCCCACCTCCCCTTCCATAATTAAACCCTCCTTTCCCACTAGGCTGTCTGCATAATCCCTCCTCCCACTTCCCTCTCAACCTCCCAAAGCCTATAAAACAGAAGTCTTTCTCACAGTTCAAAGCTGTAGGAACACCAGTGCCAATGTCTTCCCGGGTTGGGATGAGAAAATAAGACCTGGATTCTTTCCTGGTAATTCTTCAGTAAAAGCATCAATGAAAAGTAGGAAAGTAGTATTAATAATTCATATATATATATACATAGAGAGAGAGAGAGAGAGAGAGAGAAGAGGGACAAGGACAGGGACAGGGACAGCAACAGAGACAGGGAGAGCCTGGCAGTATGCACAATAAATTAACACATATCAATTTTACTTCAGATTTTATTTTAATAAAGACACACTGCCATTTGGACTTGTTTTCATGATCATTCATTCACCAACTACTCATCAATGATATGACACATTCCTTTCACAGGCAGAACCACATATGTTAGTCAGCAAGTGTTATATGCTTCCTACACGCCAGTCATGGCACTGGAGGATGCGGGCTATAAAAATATCTATGCACAAGCACTTATACCCACGTACAATTTCACGATTATTAATTCATGTAGTTCTCAGCGAAGTACAGACATGTCGTCTTCATTTTACATATGAGGAGATTTAAAGAAATCAAGAGTCCGCAGACCCGGCCCTCTCCCGCGTGGAGGCTGTCCGGTCCCCGGGCGGAAGAAGCCTGGCCCCCGCAGTTGTGAGGCGCTGTGCCTGCCCAGACCCAGCAAGTAGTGCCAGGCGGCTGCCATGAACGGCGGCGCCATGAGGATCCACAGCAAACGGCCGCTCCAGGGTGGAATCCAAGTCAAAAATGAAAAGGATAGATCATCTCTGAAATCTCTTACAAGTAATAACAGATCAGAAAAATGCAAATATAAGCCACTCTGGGGGAAAGTATTTTACCTTGACTTACCTTCTGTCACCTTATCTGAAAAACTGCAAAAGGACATAAAGGACCCAGGAGGGCGAGTTGAAGAATTTCTCAGCATATCAGTTATCTTAGTTCGATAAAGGAAGCAAAATTTGCGCACTGAGCCAAATTTCTCCTGTACCGAGTCGAGTCTGCATGTACTGCGGAAACCACTTCACCTCCTCCCAGTCACGACGGAAGTTCATTTAAGACTCCAGACACGATGTGTTAAGGAGAGGAAAACTATTAGTCGAAAAAGCGATGAAGGATCATGACCTTACTCCTTCAAATAGTATATTATCAAATGCCTTATCATGAGGGGTAAAAATTCTTTATATTGATGATATTAGATGCTACATTGAACAAAAGAAAAGAAAGCTGTACAAGGAATCAAGGAATCAAGTACTTCTGTAAGGGATGTAGGGGAAAATGTTAATACTGGAACACAAAAAACAAGAACAGGAAGACTCAAAAAGCCTTTTATAAAAGTAGAAGATATAAGCCAACTTTACAGGCCATTTTATCTTCTGCTGGGCAATATGCCTATAATAAACTATTCTGTTCAGAAGCCCTGCAGTCCGTTTGATGTAGATAAGCCATCTAGCATCCAAAAGCAAACTCAGGCTAAACTAAGAATCCAAACGGATCGCGATGTCGTGGAACCCCAATTCAACTCCAGTTGAAAAAGAAAGAAAAAAAGGATATTGTGAGTGTTTCTCACAGAAATATGAAGATCTTGAAACTCTCCTTCTGGGTGAGCAGCACAGAAACCTTGCAGAGAGTAACCAGTACCAAGTTGTTGATGATATTGTGTCTAGATTAGTTCTTGATTTTGGGGAAATGAAAAAGATACACCTGAAAAGAAAACAATAAAATATAGTGTTCAATCCCTATCTCCTGTTTCTTCAAACGTGCTGAAAAAGACTGAACTAAAGGGGGAAGACTAGTATCCCAACATATTTCTCAGAAAGATTTCAGGGAAAATGATGTACAAATGATTAAGCAGACTTTCATGGTTGAAGAAACCCAGGAACCCAAAGAAAAGCTTGTGTTTATTTCAGAACCCATCCCTTACCCTTCAAATGAATTGAAAAGACTTCATGAGAAAATGATTAATGAATGTTCCATGTTAAATGCAGCTGAACATGACACAAAATAGCTACCTCCATGTGAAAAAAAAAAAAACAATCAGGAATGTGTTCTTGGTATTTCTGAACATGAATTAACTACAAATGAAAATAACTTAGAAGCACCAAGGGTAGATCACTGAGCTAGTAGTCTAAGACATCTGTACAAGTTTCTCATTTCAAAATGGATAATAATGTAATAATGTAACCCATCCAAAACAAAACTCAGATACTATACTTTTTCCTGCAAAAGATATAAAGGAAAAGGACCTTCATTCAATATTCGGTCATGATTCTGATCTGTTAACAACAGATCAAAAGAGCACCTAACAATAAACACAAAAGTTCCATCCTGTCATCCTCCTGAGGAACTCAATGAATGTGACATCAAGAATATGGATAATTTACCTTCTAATAAGATCCACCACAAAGTGACAATACTATTAGGATGAAATGAAAAAGAAAATCTGGAGGCAAATGCTGAATCAGATAAGAAAAGGTCTGAGTTTCTTTCTACACAAGAAGAAAACAAAATTTATAGTTCACTGGTACAATCAATCCCTACTGGATTTATTTCAGATTAGTGAAGAGAAGTCAGAGTTTTGGGGATTTTACGAGCTACACTGGAAACAGTGGTATAGGAAATGTTTTGGATATTTGGGAAGAAGACAATTCAGATAATCTGTTGTCAGCATTTTGCTCTTCTCCTTCAACTTCTGCATTTACAGGCTTTTAAACTTCAAAAAAATATATATTCCAAAGTGATATTCTTAAAATTTTTAAACTTCTTAAGATTTTTTGCTGATTTTGTTTACAGAACCATATTTAAATATTAATAAAGCTGATGTTTGCAATTAAAAAATAAAGAAATCAAGAAACCTGCTTGGAGTCATGCAGCCAGTAATCAACAAAGCAGGGATTCTCACGGAGCCGTTTGGCTCCAGAGCCACAGTTGTGAGGACCCTTATGAGACACACTAGGTATCTCTTTTCATACAACAGCCACATTAGCAGAATGACTCTCAGACTTTCATCTAGACCCCCTGCTTCCCTTTCAGACTCCCCTTCCAGCACCTCTTCCCCTAAGAACCTCCCAATTCAGATGACCCCAGCGTCCACCTTCTCCAAACAATATCTCTAATCAACTCCCCAGACACACAATATATATTGGAAAACATAGCTTTATTTTTGGAAATGATACAAAACCTAGGTATGCTGTAGCAAAATTATTCTATTTTAAAATTTTTGGTATAGGACAGAGGTTATAGTTCAGTGGTAGAGCACTTGCCTAGCATGCACAAAGCCCTGGGTTCAATCCCCAACATGGCAAATAAATAGATGGTCAGATATAAAAATTCTACAAATGTTTATTGAATTTCAATCAACATTTCAACTCCCTGTCCCTCTTCGTCCTCCTTTCTCCTCTCCCTTTTTCCACATTTACACCAGCCTCGTGTTTACATGGATAATCCATTCCAGCCCAGCTCATCACCAGAGATAGGCTTTGGTGAAGTCTTGAGGGTGCCTCTACTAGAATGAAAGTCCCTGCTGGTCAGAGATTACTTCTCTCCACATTATGAGATGCACCTCTGTATCAACAATATTATACTGGGACTCAAACTTAGACCCTCATGAATGCTAGGTAAATGCTCTACCAACTGAGATACATTCCCAGCTATGACAGTTTTTGAAGTTTTTATGTCTCTAAAATTCTACTTGGCTCTTACAAACAACTTCCATGTAGCAGTTA
Organism: Chinchilla lanigera; assembly: GCF_000276665.1. Classification (NCBI taxonomy): domain Eukaryota; kingdom Metazoa; phylum Chordata; class Mammalia; order Rodentia; family Chinchillidae; genus Chinchilla; species Chinchilla lanigera. Next base: position 18,916,879 of record NW_004955428.1, on the reverse strand, counting down.
TCACTTTTTTTAACAGAAAAATGAGAATACCATGATGCTATGGCTTCATAGAACTTTCATTTATGTCTACAAAACACTGTTCTGCTTCATGATAAATACACTCATTATCTTAATTAGAAAGAAAAATTGTATTTCAAAAGTCACGTGAATCTGTATTTTTTACTATCAACAAAATGTCTTATGCCTCTCTCTAATATATGTGCTTGGACTTCGTGTTAATGAAACGTAGAAATAATTAAATCAACTACCAAAATGTATCAATGCCAACTGCATAGGACTGTGCTTGGCAGAGAGGAGCATAAGGCTCAGATATGCTCTTTGCTGACTTACATTCCGTGGGAGGAAAGATCTGCACAGGATGATTAAAAGCACAGAGAAATAAATACCTGCCAACTGCAGCTTATAGGTAAGATCTACCACAGAAGCATTAAAAATGAGATCTCTCCTTTGGGTGACATGGTTGGGAATGCTAAAATAAAAAGCTGTGAATACACTGGATCTTGGAGACGGAATGGTTTTCACAGGGAACGAGATGAGAGAAAACATTTAGCAAGAAAACAATAAGTAGGAAAAGAGAGGCTGTTAGTGGCAGCTCTGGACAGCAATTTACCTAGACTGGGTGATCTTTTAAGGAAAAGAAGTGGGAGCAAAGGCTACAAGGATGGTTGAGGGCAAAATATAAGGGAGATTTAAACTATAGAATAGTTAACACTAGGGGCTTTAAATGGTTGAGCAAGGGATTCACTAAAGGTTTCTGGGAAAATGAAGACAGAATGAAAATGGTACCTGGGAAGGAAGCTGTGAAAGATTACAGTAATATTTTTAAACCTTTTTTATTATTAGTTCCCCATAACTTTCAGGCATTTTTTTCCCTCATTGTCATTCCTCTCTTAAGTTTTAATACTATAAATGAACTGTGCATCTTTATGGACTGTATGTATGTATCTGTACTTTATACATAAAAGAGTGTTTTCTCCCCCTTCTGGATGATATGTCCCCCTAGTGTGTGATGCACAGAATGAGAGCGTATCTTCGTCCATCCAAGCTGCTAAAACAAAATACTGAAATCAGAGTATCTAAACAGCAGAAGTGCGTTTCTCATAGTACTGGAGACTAGAATATGCAAAGATCAAGAAGCCAGCACAACCAGGTATGATGGAGCCGTGACTGTAATCCCAGATACCTAAGAAGCTGAGACAGGTGGATGGCAAGTTCAAGATTAGCCTGGGCAGAACTGTAGTGTGTGTGTGCGTGTGTGTGTGTCTGTGCGTGCGTGTGTGTGTATGTGTGTGTGTGTGTGTACATGCGTGTGTGTGTATGTGTGTGTCCAGCTAGCTGGTAGAGCACTTGCCTAGCATGCACGAGGAAGTGGGTTTAATCCCTAGGACTGAAAACAAAATTTAAATGATACCTGCACAATAGTGTCTATTTCCTGATCATAAAGGGAGTCTCCTCACTGCATCTTCACATGATAGAGGGGGAAACTGAGCATTCTTAGGTCAATTTCTGGAGCCTATTTTCTAAAGGCATTAATCCTATTCCTAATCTCATCTCCTATAAGTGCCACTTCACCTGTCATTTGGGGTAGAATCCTTCCCCTGTGACTGCACGAGGCTTTCAGGGAACATCTAGACACAAACCATAGCATGGGCCATACATGGAAGGAGAACTACAAATTGAGAACTGATCAGGAATTTTCCAGAGTCCCTCAGGACTGCTGCTGATCACCCTCAGTGAGGGAACTCTCAGGTGACTTACATACCATCTGCTCTATGTCAGGCCGAGCAGGAACAGGGCTGAGTCCACGAGAAAGGAAACATGCTGGTCATACAGAGGGAGTTGGGGAGGACAAAGTTGCAGGAAATGAGGCAAGGATGGTGGAGCAGCACAGGAAGCTATAAACTATATGGGTGCTTTAGTCATTTCAGAACATTCCACTCAAGATGGCAGTGAGAATAAGGGCAATATGACAATAACAGTAAATACAATGGGAAAAAAGAAAAGAAACAAAAGAACAGAAGGTAAAGTATTAGCAGAGAAGAGACAATGTGAAATTTCTGGCACGTAGAAAGCTGAATATGGAGGGGTAGCTGAAAAAAGGCCTAAGCAAAACTACGCAGAACAGAGGCTGCAGGGCAAGAGAAATGTTGTCTGTCCTGCAGGACCCAGAACAGCTGAGATTCACAGGTTCATGGAGCTCGATGTCTGCGGTAAGCACAGCAAGCAGAGCCTAAGAGAGAAGGATGAATGTTCATATTAAACAATGCACATCTGTACACAATACTTTGGAGCTCAGAACATCCCTTTCAACTCTCCACCCTGAGGCCCAGTCAGAAAGAAAAAAAGAAAAATATAGGAAGGAAAGAAAGCCCTCTTTTTAAAAAGATTGAATGACTGTCTCAGAAGAACTAGGTCAGTCACTGCGAGTGAAGCCACCACGTGTGGACGTTCAGAGTCCGCAGCATAGTGCTGTGGAGCAGGCTGAGAGAGAGATCAATCCAATCAATGCAGGAAGGCTCCAGAAAAGAAGTCCCAGGAAGAAAACCATGGGGAAGCCACCACAGACCTCCCACAATGCTTCACTACTGAAGACACTTAAGAAAAGGCAAGGGCAGATGTGGTGAGGAGGGGCGGGACAAGGACAGTGAGGAAAATTAGCTCATAGAACACAGCTGAGCTCGGTATTAGCTGAAGGCCTTGATCTTTTATTCCTGAATCGTTGAATCAATATACTGACAAGATACACGAGACAGAACCGAGATCAGAGAATGTAAACAGAATCAATACTAACAATTAACAAAATTACAGTGGATGTGATTTGGAAGATGAGAGGGAAAGAGAGACGAAGGACAGTCTCTTGTACCCTAACCTAAAGTGAGAGGTCTAGAGATTCTTCTGCAGGTATCAGAGCAATAAATAATACTATAGATATATTATTTAAAGTTACACGAGTAGGAGAGAAACTAAGAAAAGTTACATATGAGGTGTTATCAAAAATACGAATGTTAACTTTCTTCAAATACATTACAGTAAGGCAGAATGCCATGAATTGCCCTCAAAATATTCCCCCTTGCTTTCCCTTTATGTCTTGATCATATTGAAAACATTTACCTTTCATTGTTGTTCTCCCTTTGGGGAGGAACCAGAAGTCACACAATGCCAGATCCATCAAATAAGGCAGATGAGAACACATCACAATGTTTTTATTTAACAGACATTTCTATAAACATTTGATCAATGAAGAACAATCATAAAGATATAGTGAACATTTAAATTTAGAAGTTTTATTACAGTGAAAGATACATTGCCATTAATCCCCCTCAAAACACTCCCCCCTCACTTCAAACACATTCATTCTATTGTTCTTGAAGATGTGTCTTCTACTATAATAAATTTGTTTTGCCAAGTGCGGTGGTGCATGCCCGTAATCTCAGCACTCAGGAGGCTGAGGCAGGAGGATCACTAAGAGTTCGAGGCAAGCTCAGGGTACAAAGCTAGTTCAAGGCCAGCCTGAATGGCATAGTGAAACCTTGTCTCAAAAAGACAAAAATAAATAAATTTTTAAAATTTAAGCATTCACCGCATCTTTCAACCACCCATATATTAAGTGAGAGGAGATAAAACAAAGAATGAAAATTGAATAGAGCCAGTGAGCTTAATCAAAATCTATCACAGTAAGAATCCAACAGAAAAACTGGAATGAATAAACAAATTGCTAAAAGTTTTTCCTATTACTTAAAAAAATGTATACAATTGCATTGGAAAAATATTGAAAATTACAAAAGCTTCTGACACCCACCCAAGTGGAACGTGGACTAGAAGCAGGGAGGGCTGTGAGAGAATAGATTGCTTCTTGATGACACTTCTATACTATTTGACTTTTACACATGTGTACTTACTGCTTTGATAGAAATAAGGAAGTACTTTTATTTAAAAAAAGAAGAAGTCATGATGCACTACTTACACACAGTAAGTAGTCAGCTCCAGAAACAGGATGACAGTAGGAATGGAAGAGGAGACGCAACAGACACACCGAAAGGAGAATTTTAACAACTTGATCATTAATTTAACACACAGCACAAAGAAATGGAGGACAAAGACGATATTCCCAAAGTCTTGACTCTGAATAAATATGATTTTAGAGTCACTACCACAAATCAGGAATTTGGGAAAACATACTTGTTTGTGAAAAATATGCTGAGTAGTTTGAGTCATTTTTGAAGGAAAGGATAATATAAATAAATGAATTTAAGTTGTGTAAATATTCTTTAGTTTCAAATATCAAAACCCAAACAGTCAAAAGGATTCTGGTGAATGGGATTTTTTTCCTTTATGTTATGCATGTGGTTCTATAGCTAACTGTTGTCAGGTAACAAAAAAGGAGAGAAATGTGCACCATCTATAGAAAATATCCAGACTTTACAAAGGAGAAAGATGTGCGCCACACTCTGCTAAGGGGCTGGGAGCAAGGTGGAGACCTGGGGGAAGCATAGCCAGGGCTTCCCGGAACAAAACTGGATGTCTTCATTGGCAAAATAATGTCATTATAACTGCCAGGGGATAAATGAGTAACTAAGTAGAGGTTTCACATTTAGATCTACCTTTGTTTGTGTGGTGGGATGAGGAAAGTTTTACAGGAATACCCTGTGACACCACAAAGTTTTAAAAGTTTATTGCAAATAATAGTTTGAAAGTAATGGAAATAAATTATGCCCATAGCACCACCCACTGGGCACAAAATAGATCGTCCAGACTTGCAGGGAGAGTCCAGAGCACAAGCCACCATGGTGAGTGTGTGCGAACACATACACACACACACACACACACACACACACAGGCAAAATTTTTCCCGTAGAGGTTTTTTAAAATTAAATTTAAGTTCAAACTCAAACAATGAAATGTTTCCTCCATGTACGTCAGCAAAACTAATTAAGATACATTATTGGTCATTCTACTTAAATATAAATTGTATAAATTTGAAAAGAGCCTCCTTCCTAGCCTGACAAAGAGAAAATAGTGTGTGTAATACAGAATTACATTGCTTGAAATCATCTATGGTAGGCTAAAAAAAAGTCCTAGCCCCACCCTAAACAAGATCGCCATGTTTTAATTCCTGAAACCTTTGAATATAGGACCTCATATATAAAAATTTTTGCTGATCAGATTATAAGATGCGAAAGTATTGTGAATGATCTTGGTGGCCCAATGTGATGACAAGGGTCCTTACAAGGGAAAAGAAGAGGTAGAGATAGAAATGTGATGAAAGAAAGCAGAGGTCAGAGTGTAAAGTTTGTGAGCTCAAGTGGGAGAAAGGAGCTAAGAGCCAAGGAAAGTGAGAAAAAAATAGCTTTTTCCCTAGATAACTCCATTCAATGCCTTTATTTTGAACTTTTGACCTCTAAAATTACATTATCTTATGCCATCAAGCTTGAGATTTTATATAATTTTTTTATAAATTATACACACACAAGTTGGGGAGACAGATTGGTGGCTCCTTATAAAACATGGGCTCATCCTATAACTCAACAATATTATAGTTGTTTATCCAAGAAAAATAAAAACATGTCCACATAAAATTAAACATGAATGCAGGTAATGACTGTATTCATAAGCATTCAAAACTGTATATAACCCTAATATCCATTCACTGATAACTGGACAAACGTACTGTGCTATATTCATATAGCAGAATGCTATGAAAAAGAACTCCTGGTACAAGCTACATGATGTTAATATCTCAAATGCAATAAGCTATATGAAAGAATTCAGGTCCAAAAGCCACATATCACATGACTTCTTTTGTATGACATTCTGAGAAGGAATAAGAAACAGGTTAGCAGTTTTCTGGATTGGTAATAAGCAAAAAGAATTTGAGGAAACATTTTGCAAATATTTCACGTCATATTGTAGTGATAATTGGTAGAATAGTATGCATTTGTCAAGAATCAAAGCACTGTACACCTAAAAAATGAATTTTATTGTATGTAAATGCAGCCTCAATATACCTAACTCTAAAAAATAAGATAAAACGCAAGTAGCTGGCAACTGCACTGGCTATTTGTTGGTTCCAAGATTTCTCCAAACTGACAAGTCCCGAGCGTTGCGGAACTGAGCAGTCACAAACCTGGATGAGGCTGCAAGGAACAGTATTGGTCAGGCTCTCACACACTGCTGAAGTTCATACTGGGAATGTTTTAGAAACGTTCAATATGTTTTTCTTCATATTTCTTCCCATTACTGTATAAATTATCAAAGATTCTATTAGTGTTAGGAAAATATGTTTAAAAGACATCTACCCAGTTCAGTAATCAAAAGACTTCTCTGTTCCTCTACAGTTCATCTACAGTTTCCTGTCCCACACAGAGCCTTTCTTATCAGTTTCATAGGTATCACTCAGAAGTATGCTATTCTAAATGTATACCCAGATTTTTCTTTTTTTCACACATGCATGATGTGAGCATTAATCCTGATATGTCAGTTTAACTGGATAGAGACATGCCTAGCAGATTGCTAAAGCACACATCTGTGTGTCTGGGTGGGTCATGGAGGTATGAGCTTTGCGGCTCTACCTGGTCCCTGGCCTCTTCCTCTCTGCCATTGTTCCCCTGCTGTGCTTCCTGGCTGTCATGAACTATGCATCTTTGCTCTGCCATGATGTGTATGCCTTCACGTCACCCAACCATGGACTGAATTCCCTGAGACCATGAGCCAATGTAAATCTCTCCTCCTTTAAATTGGGAGTATCAGGTATTGTGTCCCAGCAACAGGAAAGCTAATACTAATGGCAGCCATAGTATGATTACTATTATGCATCGCAACATTTTCATTTAATAATTTTCCTCAATTCCTAGATATTTGTCTGTATCAGTACATATGGAGTTCTCTTGCTTGCTGTAGTCTGGATCTGAAATGTCCCCCAAGATTTGGCATGAGTGGGAGGGGACAGAACCTTTAAGCAGTGGGGCCTAGTGGAAGTAAGTTGAGTTATTGAGGGTGTGCCTTCTGTGTGGATACTGGAATCCTGCCTTCTTCCTGTTGCTTGTTTTCTGGCCACCATAGAGTGAGCAGGCTTTCTCTCCCACTCACTCCCGTTGTAATGTACCACACTGCCACAGTTCCAAAAGCAACAGACCCACCATGAACACACACCTCCAAAACCGTGAGCCAAAATAAACTTTCCTGCATTGCAAACTGATCAACTCAGGTACTTGACACAGTGACAGAAAACACATTATTCTCTGTAACTGTTCAATATCCAAATGTGCATTGTTACTTTACCCAGCCTCCTGCTGACAGACTTTTACATCGTTTCAATATTTCATTAGAAGCAATGCTATAATGAACCTATTTTAGTTCACATATGGAGTATCTGTAGTTCCCTAGAAATACATCTGTCGAACCAAAGAGTGTACTGTATGTGTTTGTAAATATGATCTATAATGCTAAATGCCTTCCAAAGAGGACAGAGTAATTCACACTGGCACTATCCAAGTAAAACAGTGTTTTCACAGCTGTTATCAAGAACTTTTTGATTTCTACTACACTCCTAAGTGAAAAACCATATATCACAGCTCTGTTTTGCATTATTCTTACTATGAACGAGGTTATATATATCTTTCTAAATGTTTCAGAATAACTCATCTACTCTATAAACGATTTTTCACATCCTGGTCCTTCATTTTTCATGGTCCATTTTGAGATGTATATAAAATATGAAGCATGAATCTAAACGTATCTTTTCCTGGATGACTGCCCAACTGTCTTCATACCATGTGGGTACTTAAAAAGAAATAATTCAATTTCTACATGGCAAATTAAGACCTCTCTTTATCACATACAAAATGCTCAAATGTATTAGGCTCTATAATTGGGTTTGTTATTTTATCTGTCTATGCAACAGTTCTACATGAACTATTCAGGCTTTATACTCTGTTGTAACATGTATAAAGAATAATGTTCCCTCACTGCTCTCATTTAGTTTTGCTTGCAATTTTATTTTTGCATGAAATTTAGAATCAGCTGGTTTAGTTTTGAAAAAGCTCACTGGTTTTGTAACACCTCACAGAAAGAGCTACTCAGAGAGTTATAAACTGGATAAATGCTAAAGCTCATTAGTTGATTTTTTGAAGCATGTCAAAGTTTATACTGAGAGCTAGTGAGATATGACAAAACAGAACTCTTTTAAACATATCAGCTTTCACATGAAAAGTATAGGTAACTGAACTTGGTTCTGCATCAAAATTGTCTCTGGTATTTAAGGGGTAAAATAATTCAATGTCTTATGTACATACAAACAATTTTTATGGTTGCCTTGGATATTCTAGTAGTACAGAAGGTTGTGAAAAACTATTTAAGTTTTCAAATGGAGAATATTTTACCACAAATATTTTATTGATGGCAATTACTTTGTTTTTAAAAACATATGGCAAGACTATAAGTACAAACAGGAAAAATTCAAGAGCCTAAAGAGGTGGTTTGCAAGCAGAAAAGTGAAATGGTTAATATTCAGAGACAAAAAACACCCTGCTCCTTTCTAAAAAAAAAAAAATTATATTGTCTCAAAGCAAGTGGCCATTGGTAACAGGAAAAATGAGTTCATAATAAAAAAGAAAAAGCTAAGATTCTGAAATTTCACCTTAGATTTTAATATAAGCTTTTCTACTAAGCAAGCAGGGCCACAAGCACTGCCAGAGCTGATGCCCAAGTAAACACACCGCAAGCCCTTCAGAGACCCTCACAGCCCTCCTGCATTCCATGCTAGGCCAGAAATTCAGTATGTGATACTGCATTTCTGTTGCTCAAAACACCAACTGTAAATTCAGTTCTCAGCAAACGCCACTGCCAATTCACTGGCTTAAAGAAAACGATATCATTAATCGTTTAATACAGTTAAATACAGATTTTCTAAACACACACACACATAATTCAGAGGGAAGGAAATGTTTATTTGTCATTAATCTTTTGAACATAATCACCATAGTAGGTTTAACTGAGTAGTGAACTTGATTAATAACATTTCCAGGAGTTCACAATGTCAAGGCTAAGGTTCCGATTAAGGTAATATGGTTATGAATTCAATATACATAAAGCTTTGAAAAAGAAAAACAGGCTAAAAGCGACCTGCCCTCTTAAAGGAATCTGTGAAGACACTAGCCTTAGGAACGTCATACACGTCAGTACTACAACAGTCAGAGACAGGAAGGTCTCACTGGAAGAGCAAAAAGCAGCACCACTATTTTCTTCTCTGTGGTTGGTCAGCAGCGTGCTGCAGTGAGTAAGGCAAGGTGTCGGGCACTGGCATACAGAGAGCTGCAGCTGCGTGTGCTGGGGACGGGGCAGTGGCAGGGGCCACACAGGGCAGGGATCTCTCCCCAGCGGCACGTCAGTCGTCCTCTCCGCCACAGAGCAGCAGCAGGGCTTTCTTGTAGTCCCCAGATGTGTCACCCTACAACCCAAACGCATCTGTTAACCTCCGTGACTCACGGAATCCACAGGAAATACAACACCAGGACACATCTGCCGAGAGATTTTGTTCCAATGACTTTTCTCCCAAGTGGGTAATTTCTCTGTGACTTTCACATTAGGAATGCTAAACAAGGAGTTTCCTACCAAAGCAACTTCTTTAATTTTCTAAATTTACTTGTTACAGACATAGCTCTATCTAAGACAGAAGTACCATATCTCTCTAGGAACACAGAGAACAGGGACACCTATAATGATATAATGATGTTGGAATTGAGCTTTATAAATAGACCCCCTGCTTGCTCACATATTATGCATCTGGCTCAGGAGTAGCAAAGCAGAGGCTGTGTAGAGGTTGTTGCTTTGCCTCAAAGACGGAAAGAAAGGCAGAAAATACTTTGCCTCTGCCTCATACACAGATGTGGATGAAATATCAATGTTTCAAGCTATAAGTACATGGGCAAACTTTGTGGCGCCCTTCAGCCCAGCCAAACCACACACATTAAATTGGACGGTTTTGCTCATGGAAATCCTGCTCTGTACTTGGCTCACACTAACATATCCAATGCGTGGGGTGCAAAAGACCTTACGCCAAATTTAACTGTAGATCACGGAATGCCTCGCTTTTAAAAGAACGAAACTAACAGGAATACCTGTTATCTTAAAGCCCACCCCCCTATAGCCTAACTTCTCTTCTGGGTGGAAAGCTAACTAATTCCCTCAGTCCATCCCTCATTCCATTTCCCAGCCCCACCTCGGTCTCCAGGCCCAAGCTGAAAAGCCACAGCCATTCCTCTCTCAGGCTGAACTTATGACTTGAGCCCCCTGATCTGCTGCTGTACTCCTTGTGACCCTAGATCTTAAATCTACCTAGCAATACCTAGGCTCTTTAATCAAGGTATGACTTGGCTGGTTCTTTCCTGAACTATGAACCAGCACCAGAGACAAGGTGATAACAGACAATAAAGAAAGGAAAAAAATGATATTCTAGAAAGGAGGAAATAACAGACAGTTGGAACTGATAAAAGACAGAAAGAACACATTCTTTTCAGAGGCAAGGACTTGGGCTTGTTGAGTCCTCTGTCACCACTAGCAAATAATCCTTCTAAGTTCACCAAGAGGCTCAGCCACACCAATCTCAAACTCTCCCTGAGGAGCCACTGTCCCTACCTCAGAAAGCACTATGCTGAGTTTCACCCCTATAACTCCTAACTCTAGCATCCAACTAAAATGTAAAGTTAACACAAGAATTGGATTATCCCATCCATGTCTTGCACGCTACCTATCGTCCTGCTCTAGGCATTTAAACACAATTTACAAAAAAGGTTCTACTACCTTGCTATGGTTTATGTCTAGATGTCTCCCCAAAGCCTCATGCAGTCATGGGGCGGGCTTCTAGAATTTGTCATTCATTCATGGTCCAATGCTGGGATTATGAATGTTGAGTGCTCTACCCGCTTTACAGGGGGTATAATATAAGGGAAGGAAAGAGGCCTGCTCTCTCCCACTCCTCTTTGCTCTTGTTGCTTTTGCTGTTTGCAATTGCCATGAACTGTTGCCCTCTGCCATGTACCACCCTGCCTTGGAGCCCACTGATTATGAACTGAAACCTCTAACTGTGAGCGGAATAAACCTTTTCTCCCTGAACTTTGGGCATCAGGTATTTTGTCTCAGCAACAAGAAAAGTAAGCAAGACATACCTTAATCATGGAATAAAGAGAGGTGGCAAAATTCTTCCTAAACTCCTTCCTAATGTTAAACAGATCAACCTCACTCCTAGACACCATGACTCTGATGAGGGTATGATCATCTGTCCCGGCTCCCTTTAACAGAGAAAAAAGAAAGGTACATTGTTTAAAAACTACAAACGCAGCATCAAACACCCCTGACCGGCATTAAGTTAATAAAGTCAAACAATGTAGTAGACCTGGGTTATATATTTTAAGAAAAGAAAAATTCCCATAATCAGAGATGGAGAAACATAAGTAAAATGATAAATTAGAAGCTTCAGGATATTGAAAGGAACAGTTAATGTTTAATAGTTTGATCAACCTTAAATGCCTATATTTGTTGAACTGAGTAACCGATTTGAAGATAACGATATATACAATACATAATACAATATCTATTGCTAATTTTCTATCACCGTGTCTGAAACTCTGTATTGCTTCTATTGTTTGGGTGTTGTTTTGTTTATGTCTGTTTGTTTGTTAATATGTTTTCATTCTTTATCTTTAGAAATAAAAAAAAAAGATATCCATTTACCTTCATAGCATAGTACAGGGTTTCTGCAAGGTATCCAGGAACACTCCGAATAGATTTCACTAAGAAAATAAATAGTACAATGATCAGATGCTATTGTAACAAGAAAATAAAGTACATAGGCTAGCACTGGAGGTGTAACTCAGTGGTAAAGCACATGTGGGGCCCTGAGGTCAAGCCCCGGCACCAAAAAAAAAAAAATCTGAATTTAAAACAATAAAAAGTAACATGTTAAAGAGCTGCTTATTTGCAAACTGATCCCATTTCCTCACTCACCAAGTACATTCACAGATAGTAACTTCAGTTTTCCTTGGAGTTGTGCCCTCCATAAAGAGAACAGCGTGTGGAACAAGGACGCAAGTGTCCTCTATGCCCCTCTGATCCTTGAGCACGGGTGGATATAGCCATTTTGGCAGCCTGGGTTTTTATTACACCACAACCTCTTTCATCACCAATGAATTAAAGTAGTTTGAAGCTTTTATTCTAAGACATTCAAGCAAGTAATATACAATTACTGTTCTATCTAATCTTTGAAGAGTCCTGGACTATCTTCCCACATCCTCTCTATTTTCTTTAAAATCCATCATTCATTAGTAGCACAACATTTGTCCAATTCCAGACATATATGCAAACTAACAGCAGAAGACTTTATCCTGTCTGATCGCATACACAACTAATAGCAATTAAGTGTGCTAATACTTCAGTCTGCTCAGCTTCAGGAAACCTTGCATATGAAAATTCCTTAATATGCAAAAGTTATCCTGGAATGATGAGGTTTTTGAACTCTCCCTTTTCCGCTGCTTAAGAAACACCACCACCAGCAATAAAAAAAGGTCATAATTTTCATGTGTATTTTAATTATAAAGGCACTAAAGTTTTCTAGTAAAAGTTCATGAACAGCACATTCAAATAAAAAGCTACTTTCAGTGTTGACTCATGCGATCTTTAGCTTATCCTCAAGGGAAAAAAAACGAGCTTAACGCCTAACACTCAGAACAAACTTTAGCCAGAGGCGCCCAAAGACCCATGTGAGAACCGGGGCCACTGGGAACTCACAGATCCGCTGCTTTCTGGCTCTGGAGAGCACGTAACACCTGTCACCTGCACACACTCGGTTCTCCAGCTGTCTCAGAGTATTCTAAATATTTACTTAGAATAAAACTCCACATTATTTCACCTGCAAATAACCATCATCCCATCTTCTATTTCAAAGACACTCTTTTTTTAACCACATGACAGTTTCTCAGTTTGCCTCAAAGCTGTGAGACGGTATTCAAGAGAATTCTAAAGTTCCACAGGTATCAGCAATAATATTTACAAGCCTCTAAGACAATGCCCACAACACTGCTATTGTCTACAATAAAATATTGTCTACATTAAAAATTACCTACCAACAGCAAGCAGAAGCTGCTCCAAATTACCAGAGGTCTCCAGGTTCACAATGAAATAACAACAACTTTAATGCAGTTTCAGAATGACTTTTTAACCATTCTTTGTATCTCCATTTTGAACTAACCTGATGATCATACATTTCTAACATCAAAACGGATTTCTAAATTAGAAACTTAGGGGTGGATGTCACCCAAAAGCATGGCAAGCTCATTTTTCCACAAAGAAACAAGTGGCTATCTTCAGATTTAGCCGCAGTTGAGTAAAACACTTTCTCTCTTATCACCACAAATATTGTCTACATTACAAATTACCTACCAACAGCAAGCAGAAGCTGCTCCAAGTTACCAGAAGTCTCCCGGTCAATGGTTTCCTCAATTTGAAACCCTGATATAGTCATGTATTTGTCAAACACTAAAAAAAAAAGAAAGAAAATGATTTCTTACTCACATAAGGATGACCTTTCCAGAAAAGGTACTCAGTCTGACCAGGTATTGTCCTCCTGACCATTCCTATGACAGAGCCTTTTTCCCTGTATGACAAGCCTGGTGCTCAAGGCTGTCTGTACCAAGCTCTAAGCAATGGCTAATAAACGCTTTGTTCACTGACTTTCCAACCTCCCTAATAGTTATAACAATGAGTCCTAAAGTAAATCTGCTGTAGGAAATTCTAAGTAATCTTCCTCTTTCTTCATAAAAAGTGATTATATGACTAAATTACCCCTTTCTTTTCTTCTTGCTAGCAAATGGTTATCTTTCGAGCCACAGCAGCCAATTTGTGATGATAAGGTAATGAGCATGAGAAAAAAAAAACCTAAACTCTGCAGATAATAGAGTAGGAAAACAAACATCCCAGGTCCTGCCAAATCAAACATGGAACTCGACCTTCAGAAATAAAGCCTAGTATTTAAAGCCACTATTAGGATTTTCTGTCACCTGCCTCTGAACTCAGTATCAAACAGTACCAAAAGCACTGGTGACCATCCAGAGATAAGGTCTTGGTATCAATGTCTAGGAGGAACTATTTATTGTGAGCCAATCCTCAGCAGTTTCTGACTCTGAGAGCAAGATTCTAGAGACCCTCTGCTAGTGCCATGTAGACTAAGCAAAGAGAGTGATGAGATTTCTCTGCATAACTACATGGAAACCTAAAAAACCTGATTCATTAAATGCCTCCTAGGTAACAAATATTTTGCCATACCGGCTTATGTTGTCAAAATTTACCAAAGTATTTGTCTCACATAGATTTTTTTCACTCACCCCTTCTCAAATGAGACAAACTTCGTGTTCCAAAGATGGTGATGAATTTTTCTTCATCTGTCCCCCATTTCAGTTCTCCAGCTTGAAACAGAACCTGCAAAATTTTCAACCTCAATTAATAAAATGTTCTGTGATTCCTCCCCAGGTCCTTAATCACCTTTGTTCTTTATTCCATGAACAGTAAGTTCACCTAATTCATCATCACACACTTATCATTTCTAAACTTTCCTACTCTGATACTTACCCCTCTGACACTGGAGCTACTTGGCAGCTTGCCGCGGCTGTGCTTCCAGAGATTAACGGGCCAGAGCAGGAAAGCACAGCCAGAGTACGAGATTCAACCTTCTCCAAATGTCCGCTGTAACTGCCAATCTTTCAGGCACAACATTATGGGATGAGGGAGAAGTTCTGATTATCTCAGTGTTGGTCTATCCACTTACAGACTGGGAAATAATTTATGTGGGAGCTAAGTCATCTGTATTTTCTGTTTTGCTTCTTCTATAGCTGTCCAGCAGCACAGGATGAAAAGTATACTCTGTATTTTCTCTTTACAACTAAAATTGAAGGCTAGCTATAAAATGTGTTCATATCTCCAAAGAGCACAATAATTTTTTAAAAAGAGTATTACTGTAGGACAGTGGTTGGAATGTATCAGGCACCTAATAAACACTTGTCTTGAATCATTTGAGTGTCCATATTTACCTTCTGACATGAAAAAAGATAAATGACTGTCAGTGCTCATATAGCTGCTTTAAAAATAACATACACAGGCATTATCATTAAATCTGAATGCACTTACTGAGATGGAGATAATTTATTAAAACCCAAGAATCAGTTTATGACATCACACAGAACTACTCCAGTTGTTAATTTCAAGTTAAGTGTACCTGTTAAGCCAGCATGTGTGAAATGTGTTACAGCTGCTACTTACAGGTAGCAGTCCAAACAAGAACAGAAGGTAATGATTACTTGCACTGGAGGTGAAAGTTTGATCACAGTACTTCTAAGAATATTGATTATGGTGGTCTAGATCTATTTTTATTACATTTCCAGAGAACTAAAGGAAAAGATGAGACATATCTTTACACTCAACTTTGAAATCACTTTACTTTAAGGATAAAAATAACCAATACCAATTCTGGGGATGTGAAGACATTCTTCAAAACAGAAAAGACCATTACTACAAAAGTCATGTGTGTATCTACATTTTAGGACTATACAGATCTTTCTTAAACTGGTTTTTTTAAGCAGAAAAATAACACATATTCTTTGAGAAATCTTACAGAGAAAAAACACACATAAGGAATAAAATTACCATTTATACCAACATCCCCAGGATGATGATAACCGCCCCAGATGTGTTTCTACATGTAGACAAGACATGCATACCCATACTCACACCCAAAATGGGGAGAAGGCGCACCCTGCACAATACTGCAGGTGTTGCGAATGCATGCTTCTCTTATGAACTCTTCTGTACTTCTAGAAATTGTCTATAGTACGTAGAGCAGTTAAGCCTGTTATGAGAAAAACTGGGAAGATGTCAGCTATTCTTTACAGTTCTCAGTTTTCTTGGAAGAATTGTGTCTGGGATCAATATCTATTCTGAAAATATTACTAAGTAAATCTTTTCTTTTTGTCTTTTTGAGACAGGTTCTCACTATGCAGTTCAGGCTGGTCTTGAGCGAACTTTGTAGCCCAGACTGGCCTCGAACTCACAACGATCCTCCTGCCTCTGCCTCCCGAGTGCTGGGATTATAGGCAGGCACCACCACACCCAGCTCTAGTAAGTAAATCATAAGCAGTAATAGTGATGGTTGTGGTGATGGTGTCTTCACACAGAACAATGGTATTTAAAGACTTTGCCTTGTTTTAATCTATGTATCTTTCTTTCTTCTAAATAAGAATATCCAGTATCCATGGGCGGCTGTGGGTCAGGGACCTCTGCACCTCATACTGCCCACTTCCCTTACAGTTCATCCTGAGCACAGTTTGAAAACCCCTGGTTCGGGGCAAAGGACAGAGGCTTGGAGGCAAGAAAGATCTGGCTCTGGTTCTTATCAGTGAGATCTCTGATGAGCTACTCAGCCACTTCTTAAGCCTCCACATTCACGTGCAGAGCAAAAATCCTGGTTCTTTGGGGTGATTAGTGGAGAGCACACAACCAAGGTAATTCACTGAGCAGTATCAGATAGTAGTAAGTGCTCAATAAACACTGATTCCTTTCTCCTTCCCTCTCCTCTTTCTGAACTCAACTTTTCCTCCAAAGATTACACAGAACAAAGATTTGGCAGAGAAAATACAAATTCATTTCAAGACCTTAAAAATATTAAATCACTGTAACACATTTAAAAAGGATAGGATCAGTTTGACACATTAAAAACTATTTTAAAATAGAGTGGACTACTTACAAAATGTTCGTTTCCCCGGTGAATCACTCACTGCAGTTTATCAGATCCCTGACTTAACATGAAATCTTCCTGGTGCCAGGCATTAGCAGAGAAAAAAATTCAAAAGCTTACCCTCAATTAAAAAGTCTTAAATTCTCATTAGCGATGAGTCCGCCTGCCCTTGCTATAAGGTCTACAAGGATGTATTTCTTTTTATAAAGCTAAAAGAATAATTATTTCCAGCAGGTTGAATTAATAATAACATATTTTAAGGAATCAGAACTTATAGCCAGCACAGTTTGCTCTGCTGTCCCCAGTTCCTGGAAGGGAAGAGAAGCCTGGGTCTCCGGAATATTCTAAAGCAGCCCCATGAGGCAGTTCTTTGAACACCCCACTTTCAGGGCTCTGAATGGTCATATCTGCTGCACGACAGGAAGTGACAGCCGATGGACTCCAAGTGCAGTCCCAGGGTTAGAAACCTTGAGTCCTCCTGAGAACAAGGTAGAAACTTGGACTCCTAGGTCCCACCCAGACCTTCAGGATCAGAACCTTCCGTCTAACAAGATCCCCTAATGACTCACACACCCACGAAGGTTGACAAGCGCACTGCAGTCAGCACCGTGAGGGAAGAAATCAGTGGAAATAGGTTAAAAGGCACCACCTTCCCTCCAGAGCCTCTGGGCTCTCATTACTTGCCTGACTGCTGGGAAATCTGCCCGCTGCTCCCTATGTGAGGCTGTGCGAAAGCTTCCACAACTCCTCTCCTGAGAGTAGGGATGAGGTAATCAGCACTGCCTCCTACCAAAGCCCACAAGAAGTAATGCCTGGACAGAAGCAAGGTCATCTCAATGTCAAGCAAAACCCCTAACGGATGGGATACGACCTTGGAGCTGCCCTTGCCCTTTCTCCACCAGAAAATGGACTTGACCTGGATCTGTGCTTCCAACCTGTACTCAGCCGCTGCTAGGACAGAGGACTCAAGAGGCATGAGTAGATGCTCAAGAGCAGTGAGACGCTGTTTAGTGAAAGAGCTTTGGAGTTGGGCAGGCCTGCCGGGAATCGCAGCTCCGCTACTTGCTAAGAGCCATGGGCTTGTTTCCTTAGCTACAGAAGAGAAATTGCACCCCCTACTTTAGAGCTGAGCACTAATTCCCTCATCAGTTATTTACTGAGTGCCAACTATATACTTGGAGCTGAGGCGGCAACTGAGCTGGCCGCTCAGTGCCCTGTCACTGTGGGGTGGCTAGTGCGGTGACAGGAAGCCCATGTGCCGCAGTACTCCCGTAAGCACCACCTGAATCATGCTTGGAGGCTCAGCTGGGGCTGCCTGGAAGTAGCTCCGCTGAGAGCTGACCTCTGAAGAGGCGTGGTCAGGAGAAGGGGTGGGAAGACTAAGAGAAGGCTGGGGGGTAAGCAAGACACAGATCATGAGGGGATTGCAAACCACATTTAGGGGCCTGGACTCCCTCCTGAGGACCGTGGGACCCCGAGGGTTTTAAGGTCTTGAATCAAAATGTGACACAACAGGCTGGAATTTGATAAGCTACAGTGAGGCAAAAGTCAAATACTGCACATTTGAAAGCATTCAGTTCTTTCCTTCTGTCTCCTGCAAGGCAGCAATCACAGCATCCAGAAGCCACTGTGCAATCAAGTCAACCCACCCACCAGAACAGGCTGTTCTCCTCTCCCCTGTCAGCAAAGTCAAGGCGCATGCTCTCCAGGTGCTACACAGGGAAGAGAAGAGACCAGCAGAAAAGCATATACATCCCTTCCTTTCTCAACCGCAAATGAATGACAATCAAGACTGCATCCGCTTAACCGAAGCACGTGGCCAGGACAGGGCTACCCTGGGTCAGTCTAGGAACCTAAGTAATTCCTTTATTACCCATTTCCACTTTCCAGCTCTCCTGTATCAAATTTCCTAACACTTATTTCCCACATTTGAGTGCTTTATAAACCACACTGAGATTATACTGGGATGTGAAAGTCCCTTAAGTGCGAATCTTCCTTCGAGAGTTACTCAAAAGCAGCTGCCAGAGGAACACTACTGTTGCAGAACTCTGCGAAGGAAATGCGGAGAAGCCTCCTAATGTGAAAATGCCTCTCATCCGTTAGGTAATAAGACACCACTTACCATTAAAGCTTTTATTCTTTCTCTTGTCTGCTAAGAGAAGGTCTGCTAAGAGACTTTCTGCATCATAGGCAGTGGAATCAGTAACACCTGGGCTTTCTTCTTTTTGTATAATTCTCTATTTTATAAATGTCCCATAATCACATAAAAAAACTAGAATGTGTCTAGGTAGATTTTGCCATGTAATTTATTTTACTTCATTTTAGCTTTGGAATAAAATAACTATTAGTTGGCCAGAACAAAAGAGAAAGGGGAGAGAGAAATCTACATGTGTGTGTGTTTTATGATTTTAATGACGCATAAACTAGATCTTTTCTACAGGCTCTTCCAACACACGCTGCACTTCATGAATTCTTTTTTCATCTCCGTGTCATAATTAAACGTCATCAGATGGTAGCTGTACTCACCTGAGCATCTTGTTCAACTTGATTTTCATCAGTTCCAACATCAGAGTCTCTATTTGCCTGTAAGATAAAATATGTCACATTACTGAATTATACTGCATGTTTCTTCTGATGATTATGGACATAAACCTTTTTCTCTCAGCAATACCATGCTTTTTACTAATATCCTATCAATCCTAGTATTTCACACTATCCCAACTCCAAAACTAATCTGATTCCCCTAATTTTAGATTTTGTGGAAAAGGAGGATATGTACTATGGTCAAAAACAAGTAGATGTGTTAGTTATTAATAGTTTAGCTAAATATATATAATTTTAAGTTTATATAAATATAAGTAAGGTACAGGCAACATTCAGCAACCCCAGTAGGAAGTACCAGAAATTACTAAAAAGAATTTTATGTGGCTTCACTTCATAGAGTCAGGGCAGTCCAACCTCAGACTTTTTAGTCCAGTATGATTCATTCCCACCCAGTACCTGAAGGAGAACCACCAACATCCTCTGGTAGTTCCCTGATGTATCTCCCACCACGTCATCTTCCAGGCTTGAGCCATATTCTGCAACATAATTATTTCACACTTACTTACAGTTTCTATCAACCAAAAAAAGATATCCTACCCCATTAATCAAATGCAAATGACAAAAGGAAGAAATACTGTATTTGCTAAACATGAGTGCTTTGAGGACTGTATGCAGATACTTTCATGAGGCTCAACAAAAATTAAAGTCTCTCAAAAGCACTTGATTCAAGTTCAAATCATGACTCAGTCAATTAGAAATGCTTTAACTGTGTATTTGTTACTCGAAAGACACATGCAAGTGCTGCAAAGCCTCTCAAACATCATCAGTCACAACTTTAAGCTTTGTTTTGCTTTCTTCAAATGTTTTACATAATTGGTTTCCAAATATCTTCCATCCTTTGAGTTTCCTTTCCCTGTGCATAGCCATCCTTCCCTCTAATAAGATATTTTTCCTCTACAGCAAATAAAGTTAACTTTGAGAGACAGCAATGACATTTTAAAGTGCAACCTTCCTACCTCTACTGCCAACTCTTCAACATAAGGTCACAGGAAAAGGGAGACCTCAATACGGATGGGGCCTCCACGTCCCTCCCACTCACACTCAGGTAGCTTCCATTGCAAGAACACAGACATTACCTTAGTGTACTTAAACATTTAAGCACTATTTGAAAGCAGGTGAACTTTAAAACCCTAAAGCCTCTATTTTAAAAGGAAAAAAATTACTATGTTTATTCCAACTAATTTCCCAAACAAAACCTTGCAGGAATCTGATTCCTTATTCTGTTCCCACACATGTAAATACTCAACCATCAAATCCTATCAAACGGTTTCTTTTCTCTCTGGTTTAAGCTTGTCAAACCTCCCACTACAATAGCTAGGGCCATAACTACTGAACACCTAGCTGACCTCCTCACACATCTGGCTACCAAATAAGCCTCCAGATTCAAAACTCCTTCCTTCCTTCAATTCCTCCTTCAGCACTCCACTGCCCACTTAGGAACTTACAGTGCCTTTGAATGAAGCCCAAATTCATCATCCAGTCATGCAAAACCATCTGTGACCTAGCCCAGCAATAACAAACCCCTTAGAGCTTTCAAGGATACAAAGAACCTGGTGCGAGCCGCAGGATCACCACCACTCACCTGGCCTAATCTGGCGTATTCACTTTATCTTCCTAATGGGCACACATGGCTCCTCCACTACAGTTGGGCTCTTTCTGTCCCCACAGTCTACTCTCCTCAGTCTAGGGTCCATGCCATGGAGGACGGTGGGCACCTGTGCCCAAAATACCTCCTTTTCCTATTAAAATCCATTGTCTTTTCTTCCTCCCTTTTCTGAGTGACAAGTGTCAAATAAAAATTGTATTCACTTGAGGTATACACCCCAGTGTTTTGATGCACGCATGATTACCACCAACTAATCAGTGTATCATCTCACGTAGTTGTGTGTGTATGTGTGTGTGTGTGTGTGTGTGTGTGGTGCACACATTTAAAACTTACTTTCTTGGAAAATTTCACGTATACAGTACTATTAAACTAGTCACTATGCTATATATCAGGTGTCCACAAGTCTTCATGCTGCCTAACTAAAACACTGTGCCCTGTGCCCAGTATCCCTCGTCACCTTCCCCTCCCCCTCCCAGCACCCAGACCCTGGCAACCACCATTCTACTATCCACTTCTATCGGTTCAACTTTTTAAATTCCACACATAAGTGAGATAGTGTAGTTATCTGCCTTCCTGCACCTGGCTTTTTTCATTTAGAACACGTTTAATGTTCATCTTTGCTTCCAAGTTCCATGCATAGGATGCTCTAAGTTGAGCATTCTATGGTGGACCCAAAAGGAAATAAAAAAAAAAGTAAGATGGACCCGAAAGGAAAATCAAAATGTAAATGATAGGAGTTCCCAACTTAAGGCTGAGTAAACTGTATCGTGTGTGTGTGTGTGTGTGTGTGTGTGCGTGTGTGTGTGCACGCATACACACTATCTCTTCAGCCACTCACTTCAAAACAGATATCAGTAAGCCCACTTAGATTTGAAAGTCTGCTGACTGTCTTACTTGCACCATGAACCCTCCCCAACACCCAAACATCTGATGATTTTCATAGTTGACATTAGTTTGAATCTCACTATTGTTTACTGCAACTGTACTAAGTCATGTCACCCCTAGCCCTCAGGCTTCATGCACACACCTTGAGGACAGGAGTTGTGTTTGCACAGCTAGGACAGTGTCAGATACACAGCTAGTGCTCAAAAACATGGCTGAATAGTATGCGTCACACAGCCATTGTCGCCTTTGAGCACCTCACTTGCCACCCAGCAGCACAAAAGCTCAATCATCAATCTCAACAGTCCCAGAAAGAGATCCTTGAAGGATGCATCAAATAAGAGCTTACCTAAGAGCCAAGGTACCTTACCTAAGAGCTAAGGTACATGTGGCCCTTCTGCTTCAATGGTCGGGGCCTCTCTAACTATAAAAACAAAAACATGAGAGATGCCACACTTTGGAAAGTTAATTATTTAGTCTAAATAATGGTCTAAGTTTCATACTGTTCTGACTTGATGGGTTACCCAAGTCATATCTATGATCAACAAACTAACACTGAGATATAAGGCGCGAGACGTGGAGTCTGCGCACTGCACTAACAACCTAGATGGCCTGGTCCTTCTCAGAGGAGGGGGAAAGAGTGGTACGTGGGAAATCTGACAAGAGAGGAAGACTCTCTACCTTGCCTTTCGTCTCACTTGCTTGATTCCATTCATAGGATACTCTAGGTCAAAATTTAAAAGGAAAAGAAAAATGAAAGTGCAAAGTATATTACTCAAGCACTGCTGTCAGCCAAAACAAATACACACATACTCAAGCACTTCCAGCTCTAACCTGGAAAAGTCTGGGTTCCTTTTCCCATGTTCACCAAAATGCTTTACAGATAACTCTTAACTTCCACCAGAGTAAGGCTAAACTTATTTGAAGGAAGAAATAGTACTTATAAACACATTAAACTAATGTAAAAGAAAAATAATCTGTATATTCCTCTAATACTTTAAATCCTACACAAAAATAAAATTCATCTTTATTTGTAGTTTCTTAGAAACTGCTTGAAATAGTTACAGACTGAAAGGCAAGCGTTCTTTTTTTTAAACTAAAGAAGAAAAATAGTTTAAATTATAGTTCATTCATCCATTCACTTTTATTCAACAATCTTGTATTTCCTGCCTGCTGTGTTTGTAAAAGCACTGCATTCAGGTTTGACAAATGAAAGTGATGAAGACAGGTGGTACAGAATTCAAAATATTTACCTTCTTCATAAACTTGCTTTATGGCTCTTATTTCTTCAGGTGTCCTTGAAGCAATAATTTCTGTCAGTACTTTTTCATTTGTCCCAGCTCCCTGTTTAGAAATTTATTTTTAAGAGAGAAAATATGTCACTAAGATTAAAAAGGAAATTATCTTCCTAAAATAGATGTTATCAAATTGCATAATCATTTAAGTATCACCCAACACAACATGAACTACTTCATTTACAAGTTCTATTAGTGATAGGAAATTTTTAATTAATTAATTAATTTTATCTCCAAAAAGTTTTATTTCTTTTCTCTTTTGTCTAATGAAAATAATGTTTATTGTTAAATATATGTATATACTCTTACATATGTATATCCATAT
>NW_004955428.1:18873723-18892293 GCF_000276665.1 Chinchilla lanigera | reverse complement strand
TGTAACTCTGTTTTGTTTGTATTGTTCTTATGCTATTTTGTAAATGGATGTCTGTTGGTTAATGTGTTTTCCTTCTTTTATTTTTTAAACTAAAAAATAATAAATAAAAATAAAGGCCTGGATCCAGAGCAGTACTACCAGCACTACCAGGACAGGTGGGACCTAGTAAGGGGTCCTCAGGTCACTGGGGGTGTGACCTTGCAGGAGACTGTAAAACCCTGGCCCCCTCATCCTTCTCTCTTACTTCCTAGCAGTAAGGGGAGTGTTTTACTCAGCCATGTGCTCTCGCCATAACGCCCTGCCTGGCTATGGGCTCAAAGCAACAGGGCCAGCCTATCACAGTCAGAAACTCTAACATGGTAGGCCAAAACAAAGCTTTTCAGGCACTTTCTACAGTAATGGAAAGTGAACATAGGCAACAATAAAGATAATATTGGTTAGTTTCCATGAATTGTACCAGTATAGAGGAATTAAAACTTGCTTTCTAGATTTTGGGAAAATAATTTTAGTTGATTTTCCTTTTTCTGCTTATGAAAGTCTTATCTCTATGGCTAAATTAGAAAATATAAGCAATACTATGGCTGAACTTTATTTTTTAAAAAAGGATTAAGCCTATATCCTTTTTTATTTCTGTTTCTTTATCCAAAAATATGAAGCACTAAAAACCTGGCTTCATCCTCTGGTAGAATTTCAGCTACTGTTGACAGTCCAGAAACATTCTCTAAGAAAGCCCTTTCCTCAACAACCTTCTATTTTGTTTATTCCAAAAGAATCACTGTAGGAAAATGAAGGGAATCTGCAAAAATAGGTTTCTAACTGAATAAACAATTTTTTCCTTCTACTCTCTAAGACTCCATGAGCTACATTATCTCCCTGTGGTTAAATCTCAATTTCCCTCTTACAATCCAGCTCCTAATCCCTGAACTATTTCTTATCTCCTAACCCCAAGTAAATGTTTCCATGCAACCTTATGTATACAATATCCCAAACACCACTCAAGGAAATACATATTTAGTTTTTGCTACAAGTGAAATTGTAACAAATTCACCAGTTACTTCATTGTTTCCCAATCACATAACTTTCAACTTTAAAGAGTTAAAACACTTCATTTATAACATTTTAAACACATCTCAAAATTGAAAGACAGGCACAAAAATAAAATATAAGAAGCTCTAAAAGATTAGGAATTTAAATAGCCAGTGTTCGTGAGTTTAAGTATACAAAACTATTAAATGACATTAAATTTCTCTCCCTCCTTTACTTCTTATTGCCTCCTACAGTTGTGCCTTAAAAGTAGCCCTCAGGGAAGGAAATCAGATACAATTTTTAAAATAGAACAATTAAGACGTAGTAATTACCCAAACAAATGACATTGTGTATGACAGCAATGTTCCTTTCATGCATCCTTTTACCTTAAGAGCGTGCTTCAGTTCATAGGCGTCATAGAGATGAGAGGGTTTCATCAGAGCCACGATTAATTTCTCAAATTTTCCAGTCAGTTCTGATTTTAAGTCATCCAGAAGATCCTAACTCACAGAAAACACAGCCGCTTAGCCAGACAGATTTTAAAGAGCTTCATCTTAAATACAAATGATAGCCTTTGCTTTAATGAAATATATGTGCCGCAACCTCCAAGGAGAAGGTCCAAGGAGCCACACAAAACCCCAGGCCCTGAGCAACATGTTTTTGACATCTGACTTAAATGTAAAGCAAAGCCACTTAGGCATCATTTGTTTTTAAGAGATGTTTTTACTGACTTCAAAAGTTTAAAAGAATGAATAATTTCTAAAAGTAAGCTAAAAGCACAGACTGAAGAGTTGCTCCACGGTAGAGCATTTGCCTACCACGCACAAGGCCCTAGGTCCAATCCCCAATACCACAAAAGGAAAAAAGTAGGCTAAAAATTTACTTTAAAAACATATCACTCTGAGAAACATAGGTATCCTTCAAAATGAAATCCTAAATGCATGTTTATTTAGTGTATCATATCTAAACAATTTTTTCTGTCAATATCGAATAACATATATGTAATAGATTTGGTCACTTTTATGCTTCCGACCACTGAAAGATACCTGTTACTACGGGTAAAAATGAGTACATAATGGTGAAAAGAAAACAGCAATTTCTATCCATCATTTCCAGCATACCAGGTGACAAGATATGATATTTAGAACATTTTCTTAGGGGTAGCAACGGGTATGTACAGTCGCTCAGTGTCAGAGCACTTGCCTAGCACACAAAAGACAGTGCATTCAATCCCCAATCCTTTAGGAAACAAACAAACAAAAAAAAATTTTCTGTTCTACCTTTGTTTTTTAATCAAACATAAATTTTCAGGATAACCAAATTACATATAAGTTTTTCACATACACATTAATTCCTTTAGTAATTGCTTTTACTTTGAATTGCTACTGAAGCACCTAAATCAATTAATTAAAAAGTCGTTTGTTAAAATCACCACAAAGGGAACCCAGACTTTGACTGCCATAACGAAGCACTGCAGCAGAGGCTTAGAGCTGGAAAAGAAGAGCAGAGCAAGAAGGAGAGGAAAGGAGCCCTCTGAGACCTTGAGAACATCGGGCAAGGAAAATAATTATGTGAGGACAAGTCAGTAGGACATTACACACCAACAGCTGATAATTTAGAGGAAAACAAGAAAAAAGCACAGGTAAGAGTCACAAAATAAATGATCTGAAGATAACAATACAGAATGTATTGATTTTTGTTGCTCTCAATACAATGTATTGATTGTCTTGTCTTGAAATTATTATTTTTCTTTTTAAAATAAATAATATTCTTTACAAAAAAAAAAAATTACTAGAATTGTTCCTCCGTATCTGTACATTCTATACCTGCAGGTTCAACCAACCTCAACTGAAAACGTTAGGATGAAAACTTGCATCTGTACCAAACATGTACAGATATTTTTGTGATTCCCTAAATAAATGAGTAGATATATTGCATTAGGTACAATAATTTAGAAATGACATAAAGTATATAGGAAGATGTACGTACATTATATGCAAATACTATGTCATTTTATATAAGAGACTTGAACATCTGCACATTCTATATCTTCAGAGAGTGCTGGAACCAGTCTCTCACTGAAAGCAGGAAACTCTTAAAACCACAGCTCTGCTCACACTGCACCTGGGGATGAGGTGTGATCTTACCCTGCCAAACAGAGTCTTAAAGGCCTCGGCAATTTTCTGGCGCTGAGCATTACTTCGGGATGTCAACAGAGTCAGGATGGTCTCCTCATCGGTACCTGCAATTTATGATTAACAATTACAACTGGGCTCCCCCATGCCCGCTCTCAGTAACCCCCAAAGCCAGCTCCCCACTCACTTTATTGGCTTTCTTCTCTCTACAAGCATATAAAATATATACTAATGTCTTACTGAATAATTTATTCAAAATATAAAACTGACAACACACAAAATGCTTTATTTCTGATATACACTACCCTCTATTCCCAACTTATTCTGAAGTAGGTGGGAAAATACTCTTTACTTTTTAAAAACTGACCATTACCAGTTTTCCATGCAACAAACACAACAGCTATTCATGAGGCACAATTTGCTGGTGCTACAGTAGACTGGGAAAAGAGCAAGGTATGGAATCTGGCTTCAAATGAGAGATAATTTAGGTGTGCGAAATACAACACACAAACAACTATGAGCTGAGGCTGAATGGCAAGAGGTTCAGGCGAGGCCTGTGTGCTACGTGGGGCTCCAAGGAGGGCCTCCGCTTGGTGGGAGTAGAACGGAGTCGGAGGAACTTCCATGCAAATGGTGACACCCACAACAGTCTTGAGGAATAAAAGGGTTGTGAGAGGCAGGGATATAAGGAAGACAGACAGGCTTTTAGGAAAAGGAGAAAGCTCAGCCACAGGAAAATGCAGGGCGTTGAGGACTAACAGATAGCCCAGATCAGAGGACACGTCCAGCCGCCACGGCAGTGGGGTTGGGGACGACACAAAGACCTTGGAGACCTTGGGAGGCCACAGACCGCAGCACACTGGTGCAGAAGGAGCCCAGGTGCAGACAAGAGTGACACGTGGAAATCCTTCAGACGAGAGGTCTGTAAACGGCTAAAGGACTGAATACCAAGGACGGTCTATAGTGTTATTTTGTTATCTTAATGTGTCTTTTCTCCTACAAATTTCATAGCATTATTCTAAATTTAATCTAGCTGTAATTAATTCCTTTTATAAAATTAGAACAAACAGGAGGTTGAGTTTACCCAGGCCTTTCATGGCCTTCCGAAGAGTTTCTGCATCAGCTCGATCATCAAATCCAGGAAAGTCAGACACGGTGCCTCTGAGCATCTGAGACAGGAAGCACAGTGGTTATGTCATAACTAGTGTGGCAGAGCAAACAACATTCGGTCTGTAACATGTTCAACCTCTGCATAAATTTACCATTCAAAAAGGTTTATGCCCCCTTTAAAAACTGGACCATTTGCAATGTAGATTAGCAGGACCAATTCAGCGTAGGAGCTACCCTGACTCACCAGCAATACCACTCGTGGGAAGGCTGGCAGGCTCTCCCTTCCCCTAGGTATCCATCACCCCTGTGATTGTGCCCCACCGCAGTCCCCTGGTTCACAGAGGGCACTTCCTCTCTGGAATCTTTCACACTAAGCCTCTTGCACTTTGCTCTAGGAATATGCCAAATCTGCATTAAAACAAGACATCCTGCTCTGAGCACAGCCCTAAGCAAGGCCCTTATTCTATACACTATCATTCTAAATCCTGTTTCTGTACACATAGGGACTTGAAGATAACTCACCAAGGCCTGAGAAGATACTCTGTAATTCATATGCCATAAGAATATGCTGGAAGATAGTTTTTAAAAAGGCTTCCTGTTATGCATACTTCTTAATAACGAAAATGTTAATATTTACCCCATATCACCATAGCGTTAGACCCTTGGACTCAGGTGTCTTTACTAACAAATTTTTATCCTATGATAAAGGACTCTCCTAGCATTCACTTTTCACCAGTAAATGCTTTTGAATTCCTCAGACTCCTGTTAATGCACCATATGAAGTCAGGGAACAAGTAACTAAAAAGAAGGAAAGGCTGAGAATATTTTGTCTGATTTACACTCATATATGTTTTATAATGAATGAATGCATAGAAGTGTAGTCACCTACAAGAGGGAAACGTCTTTATACTAGCACTATCTTAATATTGATCAAATTTTAAAATATAACCAAGAAAGATCGCCATGGGAAAGCACTTCATAGCACCCAGCAGCAAACTCAGCTCAGTGACCTTCTCTCTTTAGTGGCACTGGACTGTGCCTGGGGGGGGTGACCTTTGTGGATCCAACAGACCCCGACAAAGACTCTCCTTACCACATTTTAGACAGGCTCTGCGGATCCTAATCACAGGATCATCTTAATAGATGCAAAAAAAGCATCTGACAAAGTCCAACACACATTCATTTCTACCAGCCTGCTCTGCTGTAGCAAGAATCCTGCTAAGTCAGACAAAGAAAGAGACCCATTCTGAATATCTAACCCCCTCTCTGTTATGAACTGAGTATCTGTGCCCCACCCCACCCCACCCACCGCAAAACTTACAGACTGAAACTTGTGCCAATGAATCTTAATTGTCAGGCTCCTGGGGAGGCGGTTGGATCACGGGATGGATTACACTCATCAGCAGAGTGGTCCTGTGGTGTTCACGGCTGGATGTGCTGGTAGAAGTGGGCCCAGGCGATGGATCACAGGGACGGGCTTTCATCCCTCCAGGGCGCTCTGCTCTGCTCTGCTCTGCTCTGCTTCCAGGCTACCACGAAGTGAGCAGCTTGGTCTACCGTGCCCTTTCCCCATGCTGTTCCTGGCTTGGAGCCAGCCAGCCACAGACTAAAATCACACCAGGAGCCAAATACACCTCTGCTCCTCCAA
Source organism: Chinchilla lanigera (assembly GCF_000276665.1). Lineage (NCBI taxonomy): Eukaryota > Metazoa > Chordata > Mammalia > Rodentia > Chinchillidae > Chinchilla > Chinchilla lanigera. Next base: position 18,886,374 of record NW_004955428.1, on the reverse strand, counting down.
GTTATGAGTGTCAAGTATTTTGTTCAGTAACGGGAAAGGTGACTAACACAAATCCCTGTCCTACAATGAATGGGATGGTAGGAAGAGGTAGGGCCTTTGGGGAATCATTTGGATTAGATAACATCTGGAGAGCGGGGCTCCCTGGTAGGGGATTAGTGTCCTTGTAAGTCTCCAGGAGCTCTGCTCTTTGCCACATGAGGAAGCAACAGGAAGGCAGCCATCTAAACCCGGAACAGAGCCCTCACCAAAACTTGACCACATTACATCTCTATCTCAGACTTCCAGCTTCCAGAACTCTGAGGACTAAATTTCTATTTTAAGCGACTAGTCCACAGTATTCTGCTTTAGCAGCCCAAATGCACTAGGGCTGATCAATTTCCTCATCCTCCATCCTCACCATCTGATCACCCTGGCCTGCCTTCAGCAAGAACCCTGTTAGGTCAGTTTAGCAAGAATCCTCCTACACTCCTTGTCTCCCCTTAGTAACTTTCCCTCCTCTGACTGCTGGTTGGCTGCAAATTCCTAACTGTCTTCACTGTACCCCAAGCCGAGCCTAAACTCTCTCACCTGTGATGACAGTCATGGCCCACATTACCATAGTCTGGATCAGTCCTCCTTGCCATTTTAACGAGGGTCAGAATAATTTCTTCTTTAACAATACTCCCTCTTCTCGCTCAAGGAGAGAAGAGAGGTTCTTCTTTCCTCTGAACAGAGGCCGCTGCGAGACAACCTGCAGGTGGACCTGACCTCCTGACGCTTCTCCTGACCTTCACTTCCCAGGTCAAGTGCTGTGATCAGGCAGCAAAAGGACACAATCTGAGAGACAGAGGGGCATCCCCCAAGTCAATGCTCCTGCCCCAGGATGCTGATAGGTGGCAGTTTTCATTTCCTTAGCCCCTCAGCTGAACACTAGGAAAGTAGGAAAAGATTGCAGGAAAGGAAGCCTCTCTCTCTCTTGTCTCATAGGGAGAATATGAAAGCCAAGCCTGTTTATTCCACTAAGTGGGAAATCCACCCACTGCCATGCCAGGCTCCACTTCAATCTCATCTAAGGAGTACACAGGCATGAAGACCAATAGCTCCCCTCCACAAGCTCCATAGCATAAGTCATATGAAACTGAAAGGTCAAATATTGGTATTTTCATATGGTTCAACATAATTAATTGAACATAATATACAGAGGCCTATATCTGGGAGAAAAAAAATTTTTTTTTTTTTTTTTGGTTTTTTCTCTGGTACCGGAAACCGAACTCACGACCTTGCGCTTGCCAGGCAGGCGCTTTTGCCACTGAGCTAAATCCCCAACCCCCTCTGGGAGAGAAATTAATAGGAATGGAGTAAATGGACCTTCAAAGAGCAATAGGTCAGGAAAATTACTTCTATCACGCCAAACTGTGGCTTCTGTTTAGAAGAACTTTATAAAGATCCCACCAATATTGCCACTGAAATGAATAAATACTTCAAGCTTTCTTCATGGGAGATTTAGGACTGTTTGCCCTTGCTGTCCACCTCCCTGTTTAGTCATTTCCTTAAGCATTCTCAATGCTTTCTGTGTTCCACATACTGCACTAAAAGTCACGATCACTAAAACAAAAATAATAAGCATACTGTATAAATAATCAGGTGCAGGACAGTGCATATGCACAAAAGTTAGATCAGAGTAATGTGAGCACAAGAACAGGAAAGCAAATTATTAGAGTGAAAGGAGAAAAAATTGGAAAAAATTCCAAAACATGTCTTGAAAATTGTTCATGAATTTAACAGCCATGATCAGAAAAGCAAAGAAGCACAATCGAACTGCCAACACTAAATCAAGAAGATACAAAAATTCTAAATAACCCAATATCAGCCAATGAAGTTGAAAATGCAATTAAAAATTTACCAACAAAGAAAAGCCCAAGCCCTGGCCAATTGACTGTTCAATTCTACAAGCAATTTAGAGAAGAACTAATGACACAAATGCTGAAACTCTTAAAGGCAATTGAAAGGGAAGCAGTACTTCCAAAATCATTCCTGGAAGCAAGTATTACCATGATTCTAAAGCCAGAGAAGAACCCAGCCAAAAAAAGAAAACTACAGGCCAATCTTCCTAAAGAACAGAGATGCAAAAATCCTCAATAAGATACTGAGAAACAGAATACAGCAAATCATTAAGATTACACATCATGACCAAGTAGGATTCAATCAGGGATGCAGGGATGGTTCAACAAATCAATACATGTAATATACCATATTAACAGAACCAAAGATGAAAATCACAGGATCATCTTAATAGATGCAAAAAAAAGCATATGACAAAGTCCAACACCCATCCATGGTAAAAACCCTATAGAAAATTGGAAAAGATGGTTTTTACATCAATCTTATAAAAGCCATCTATGACAAATCAACAGCTAACATCATATTAAATGGTCAAAACTTTAAAGCTTTCACTCTAAAATTAGGAAGAAGACAAGGATATGTAGTATCATAACTCCTATTCAATATAGTTCTGGAAACATTAGCCAGAGCAATTAGATAAGAGAATGAAATAAAAGGAATAAATAAGAAAAGATTTTAAATTATCTTTATTTGCAGATGACATGATACTCTACATAGAAGACTCCAAAAATGCCAGCAAAAAAACTTGTGAATTTAATATCCAAGTTCAGTAGTACAGCAGGATACAAAGTCAACACTCAGAAATCAATAGCATTCCTGTACACAAGCAATAAGCTCACAGAGAAATTAAGCAAAGCACACCCTTTACAATAGCATCTAAAAAAATGAAATATTTACAAACCTACAAATCTAACAAAAGATGTAAAAGATCTGTACAGTCAAAATTACAGTACACTAAAAAAGGAAATCAAAGAGGATATTAAAAAATGGAAAGATATCCCTTGCCCATGAATAGGAAGAATCAACATAGTGAAAATGGCCCTACTCCCAAAACTGCTATACAGATTTAATGCAATCCCAATCCAAATACAATTAGCATACCTCAGAGATCTAGAGAAAACATTCCTAAAATTCATTTGAAACTAGAAGAGACATGGAATAGCAAAAGGAATTCTGGGCAACAAAGGTAAAGCAGGGGACATCACAATCCCAGACCTGAAATTATACTACAAAGCTATTGTGATAAAATCAGCATGGTACTGGCAAAAAAAAAAAAAAACAGGCCTGAGGATCAGTGGAACAGAATAGAAGATGCAGACACAGCTCCAAACATACTCAGCCACCTTATCTTTGACAAAGGGGTCAAACATGCTCACTGGAACAAAGATAGCCTTCTTAATAAATGGTGCTGAAAAACTGGCTTTCCACATGCCAAAGACTAAAACTACAGCCATGTCTACTACCATGCACTAAAGCAAAAATGGGTCAAATATCTAAAATAGAAACACTAAATTTCCTAGAAGAGAAAATAGAAATCTCAAAGACATAGGTATAGCCAGAGACTTTATGAACAAAACTCAGACTATAAGGGAAATATTACAAAGAATCAACAAATGGGATCTCACTTTATTAAACAGCTGCTGCACAGCAAAAGAAATCATCAACAGAGTGAAAAGACAACCCATAGAGTGGAAAAAAATTTTAGACAATTGTCTCTCAGACATAGGACTTATATCTAGAATATATAAAGAACTGAAAAAAAACAGATTCCCTAAATTCAAAGACTCAGTGCAAAAATGGACATCTGAAATGAATACACACTTCTCAGATGAAAAAGCACAAATGGCAAATAAATATATGAAAAATTGTCCAACATCACTGGTCATTTAAGAAATGCAAATTAAAAAAACACTGAGATTCCATCTCACCCCAGAAAGAATGGCTACCATCAAGAAATGAACCATTAACAAATGCTGACGGGGCTGTGGGGAAAAAGGAACCCTTCTCCACTGTTGGTGGGAGTGTAGACTAATGCAACCCCTGTGGAGATCAGTGTGGAGGCTCCTTGTAAAAGTAGGATTAGAGATCCCATTCAACCCAGCTATTCCCATTCTGGGTATCTTTCCAGAAGAATTAAAAACATACCACCACAATATATGTGCACCTATGTTTATGACAGCACAATTTGTAATAGCTAAATCTTGGAAACAACCCAAATGTCTATCAACTGAGATATGGATAAAAGATGTGGTTTTTTTTATAATGGAGTACTACTTGGCCATAAAGAAGGATAAACTGGAGGCTTTTATAGGTAAATGGACACAACTCAAAACCATACTCATAAGTGAAATAAATCAGACTCACATGTATAACATCATATTGTCTCACTAGTGTGAGAAGCTGAAAGAGTAAATAAGAAATGTACAGTAGACACTGTGAAATGGGAAGAAACTGTTCAAAAGAAAAGATAAACTGTGATGGGAGAAAGGGGAAAAGAATGAAGAGAAAAAGAAATATATATTTATACACAAGATAGTTAAGATAGTTATACAGCTCACTCCTCTTAGTTCACTGAAAAGAAAGGTCTGTGCTACTATTGTATAGACAAGATATCATGCCCATATCTTGTATTCTGAATAACTATTCTGAAGACAACGCTACACAATGTATTAATTATTGTAACTCTCCTATTAACCTGCTTTGAAATTCTGAAAAAGAAAAGAGAAAAAGTGCAAAGGGTATTTTTCAGCATGCATGAAGTACAGAAAAACAAAATGATCTGATTCTCCGAATAAATGGTTAACTATTTCAGTAGACTGGAGCAAGTGGTCAGGTTGAGTAGAAAAACCACTATGAAGAAGGTCATGGGGTGGGGGTGTCACAGAAAAAAAACACTGCAGATGTCATCCTGCAGGGAACAGGAAGCCACCGGAAGAGCTTCAGGCAGAGCAGAGCAGCACTGGCTCTGCACAGTAGTGACTCGGGCACACTGGGACAGAAGAGTGGACTGTACAAGAGTGGAAACAGGAAGGCTATTCACAGCACCTCCCCAATACTTGGGGAGGCGGAGGCAGGAATACTTGGGGAGGCAGAGGCAGGAGGTCACCCTGGGCCACCTGGTGAGGCTCTGTCTCAAAAAAACAAACAAAACAAAAAAAGTCCTATCAAATCTAGTGGCATGAAAATGGCAAGGAAAAGCACGAACTGAAGCAACTATTTGGGCTGATTCTGATTTGGATGGGGATTTTGCAGGTAACCTACAGTGAGAATGGCCGCTCGTGTCTGCAGAGTGTGGATCGATCGTCTCCATGAAACTGCACTTACTCATGCAGAAAGCCAGCCATTCAGAAAGGCTCTGCAAGTCGCCCAAGTAACCCATCAAGCAAGCAAGTAGCAGAGCCATGGGCCGGTGGCTCCTGAGCTCATAACAACACCGCCACTCCGCTTCCTGAAGGCAACGAGAAACTGCAGAGGGCCGTGCATAGAGGCCAAAGGGGGAGTCGCTCCAAAAGGAAGGGAAGAAGCACCCAACAGCACAGGGAAGTCTACTAGGAGGTGTGACGAAAGGCTGTCCTGGATTTGGAGGCAGGAGGTCTTCAGGGGCAGTGAAAACCTGGCCGCCACACTCAAGGGTAAAGAGAGAAGCGGATGTCTCAGTGAATCCTCCTTTGCACACAACAGTGGATTTGGCAATAGGCTTTGAAGAAACTGCTAGGAGATAGTTTAAAATACGGAAGAGGTTAAAAAGAAAAGACATAAGAGGCATTTGCCTCAAAGGAAAAAAAAATCTGACCCTAGGGACTAAGAGATATGAGATGAAAGATGAAAAGAAGAAAAAAATGTCCTTAAAATCTCAACTATTCACTATGAAGAAAAAATGACCTCTCGTCATATACTTAAGAGCAACCTCTAAATTATGAAACGATTTTCTACATTCACACAATCAGAGTCACTGCCAAAGCTAGCAAGGCCACGTGGCAGTATCAGGGGGCCAGATGTGACTCAGACATGAGCCATGGCGGCAGAGCCCTTCTTTGGACATCCTGCCTGCGAGCTGCCCACGCGGCATGTAACTCTGCCGCAGCTGAGTCACTCGAGAGGGCTTCCCCTGTGCCCTGGAGTTCCCACACCTTACCATGCTAACTTCTGCTCTGAGCAGGTTCTGTCATTCCCTGCACGCACCCTCGGTTTACCTCAGCTCCCTTTACCCCCTCGCACCAATGCCTCACAAGAGAATTATTATGCATTCTTAGACAACACAAAGCCAAAACATACAATTCACCCTTTTAATTCTAATCTTCCAAAATACCCATTCTTTAGCTCTGTAATTCTTTTGACTTTTTCCTCTTGTAAATTAGAAGTTCTTTTATCTCCCATCCCCCCCCAAAAAATGAGATATACTAAAATAAAATGAGTAAAATTTACCAAGTGAAGGGTTGCTTTTTCTACATACAGGATTTAAAGATACAGGAAAATAATATATAAATAACAATCTCAAAAAACATTCATCCATCTGGAACATTTTAAATAAAACTTTCCTAGAGGAACAAAGAGAACTAAACCTTCTTTATCTTCCCTACTATGTAATCAAAGTTTAATCAAACACCCACCCAACATTCCGCACAATACTAACCCAGAGCCATAAACTATGAAGCAAACTAGCACAGTCAAGCAATGCTAAGTAGCTGGGTGGGGGTTTTAAGTATAGCTCTTCAGAGACTCAGGTTTCCAAGGACCTCAGCAGTTGATGGAAAGGTTTGGAGACAAAAAAATAAAAATGGGAGGGTTCTGTCCCTCTCCTTCAGTCAGAGCGCATCAGGTCATACCTGATGTGCCATTAACATTTCCTGTGATAATGAATCCCACCAATGAAAAAAATACTGTATTAATAAAGAAATGAGATAAGCAAGAAGGAGGGAAAGTCAGTATCACCTGATTGTGTTAGGCTGCAAGGTCAAATAAATACCAGAACAAAACTGAGACTCTCCAAGAGAATTGAGGGGTACAAACTAACAGGTAACAGAGGTAAGATCTCAACCTGTAATTCTTACTCTTGCTCTAATCCTCTCAGAAAAGCTGAATGTTTTGGTTCAAATCCTCAAACTCAGCTGGGGATATTAGCTCAGCGGCACGAACACCTCCCTGGCAAGTGCAAGGTCATGAGTTCAATTCCCAGTACCAAAAAAAAACATAAAACAGAAAAACACAAATCCTCAAACTCAAGCTGGCCTATAGCTTCCTTTTTCATGATTTCCTGCCTTTTCATATTCCTTCAGTCTTATTTTTGCTTTTTCCTATTTTGTCCTATTACCTTTAACCTCTCTCTTAAGGTGAGGGGGGAGAAAAGCATCACTGTAAAATATTTTCACAGGGGTAAAAATGTTTCTGTAAGCATGATTTAAATCTTTGCTGTGTGACTCTTGCATGTTTTGTGTTTCTTTAAACTTCTCTACAAAAGGAAGGAAGGCCTCCCCTTGGCAAACACAAAGACAGCAGCAAGTTTATAGTGTGTGTTCCGAAAGGGTGTCCACATTAGTCACAGTAAGGCCTTGAGCGTGCTGAGGTGAGCAAATGATATCAGTCTCCTGTGAGTTTACATCTGAAGTCAAGGGAAAATCTGTTACCTAACTGTTCAACTGGGCATTCCGTGAACAGTATTTGAAAGCCGAGTCACTAACCAATTCATTCATATCAGTCCTTCAGAAGAAAGCCAAGTTTATAGAAAAGTGTGCACACGAATTTTCAATTCCCTTTCTTTTTATATCTACACAAGAGGTATAAATCTAATAAATATGACTGGACCTTGGCAAATGCAGGAAATGAGTTGGCTTCAAATCCTTTTGAGTTGTAGGAAGAGATAAAGAATGGAAATAAATGGGTCTATAGAGACAGAAGGATTTAAAGATCAGGTAAACCCTAATGTTTACTAGAGTGCCACCTAAATATTTCACAAGGTTTCAGCAAATCCACTCCATGTCTTCTCTGTCTCAAACTTGCATTTTCTCAAAAATTTAAAAAAAAAAATCAGTCAGGGCCAAGCCAGCCAGGCAATCATCTAGCCTCACATGACAGCTCAACCAGCAGCCAGCAGCCAGCAGCCCACTCACGCACCCCGCGCATGCGCTCCTCCCACAGCCCTATCTGATCTCGAGTCTCAGCCACTCTTAGTTTAAGCCTTTATGGTCTCACTAGAATCAATGCAACAAGATCCCTAAAAACGGTGTTCTGATAACCAACTTCCCTCGCCTTCCCTCACCCTCCCTCTCCCTATGCCCATCCCACTATCACAGCTCTGCAATGCCCAGAGATGCAACCGTCACACTGGCACGAGGGCAGTCTCTGTCAAATGCAAAGGTGACCTTGGCATACCCAACCTATAGCTCTCCACACTCTATAAGATAATTCATATTATTTAGGCCTGGCTCCTATCTTTTACAGCGACACAAGAAACATAAATCTAACCAACACAACTGGTCCTTGACAAACATCCAGCTATCTGGCATCCCTTCTAAGAGAAGGCTTCACTTACCTACCTCACTGCAGCTTCACTCCAGCAATAAATATACTGCCTGCAGTTCCTGGTCAGCCAAGCTCTTTACACTCCCTGAGCATTTACATTTGCAGTTATATTTCTTTATTTGTCTCCCAAAGGGAATGGGACACTAGGTAAGGAAAGGAGGGTTTGCGGAATGCTAAAGAATTGTTAAGTGACTTGCAACACAGCCAAAGGCTTTCCATCTACCTCTTTCCCAGTGTGCAAAAGGAAGACAAGAGTCCAAGCAATCAGGAGCTGAAACAAACTCATCCAGAGAGGTACAGGCCATGGAAAAACAGGTTACCTTGATCTAAGACCCCAAGATTTTGGTAGCTACAGACATGTGACCTTTAAAGTGGATCAACAGCCAGTCTGCTCATCTGGAGTGAGCCTCCTCACAAACCGCCTTATTGACACTGATCCTTCTTGCTCTGCGCAGGGCCTTTGTAAACTGGAACAGTTCTAAAGCAACTCAAAAAAGTTTTACTGAACTCTGCACAGTTTAAATACATATCATGGAGATAACTTTGATATACACATGTAATTTCTAGTGAGCAACTATGGAACCTGGTTTTGCCTTCATGACATTTCTGCCATTAAATCTTCTTAGATAACATTATTAATGAAAGTTAGCTCAGGTTTCTCAAAATCTAATTTTTAAAGTTTGATTATTTAAAAAGATATAAAAGCCTTAAACTGATTTAAAATCTATTAAATAGGGCCGGGGAGATAACTCAGTGGCACAGTGCCTGCCTGGCAAGTGCAAGGTCTTGAGTTCAATTCCAGGTAGCCCCCCCAAAAATCTATTAAATAGATCATACAGCCATAAAATATAACCAACTCTTAATTTTTCCAAAGCAAAGAAGACAAGCCCATGTACTTTCCAATATTTATGAAACAAGATGGAGTGGTAATTTGGCTCTAGCTAAAAAGTAAGATGAAAGCATAGCATAAGTAAGTTAAGAAATAAGACCTAAAAAAAAGTTCATATTTATATAATCAGAAGTTGATGTAGAAAGAAAAAGTTGCAAGATTTAAAAACCTGTCATTCAACTGGGTATGGCAGCATACTCTTGGAATCCCAGCACTCTTGGAGGCTGAGGCAAAAGGATCTAAAAGTTCAAGCCCAGCTTGGATAATTTAGTGACTCTGCAAGACCTTGCTTCAAAATTAAAACATTAAAGGGCTGGGGACACAGATCAGTGCATAGACACTAGGGTCAATCCTCATGCCAGAAAAAAAAGAGAAAAGAAACCTATCATGAAACTACCACTTTCTATCATAATGCTCAATTGGTAGAATGCCATGTATTTCAAGACTAATTAGGTCCACCAAAATAAGGGCAGGTCAAGTGGCCTTCAGGTCAGAATATATTTGCCCAACATGATAATACAAATTTTGTTGTTCCCAGCACTTTCACCACAATTTTATCTTCCCTATCCTAACATGATTAAGGTAAAATTTAACTGAAAAAAATTTGCTTCCATTTGAATGTGAATTTCAAATGCAAACAAATACTAAGAGAAATATACACAAGACTAAAACTTTTAGTAATATTTGTTTATTTTTGAAAGCCTCCAAAGTATCTATCAGAGATCTATACCTTCTAGTTAAATTCTCAGCAAGACGTCACAGCTATGCTCTGCATAGACAAGTGATTTCCGGATTTTTACATACACTGATGAACACGTCACAATTAAAGAGAAGAAACTGTTGATATGGAAGCATTAGCTCATAAACATGAAGAATTACTGTGAAAGGAAACTGCATTTTCATCCTTCAATAAATAAGGGTCACTAGTATTTAAATAATACATTTTCCCTTGCTGAAACATCCACCTCTGCAGCTCAGGTATCTGACTGCATTACTCTTCAGCTGTCCCTGCAGTGGAAGGCTGGCTCCCATACCTCACAGGTCAACTAAAGGTACTTTCATGGAAACACCTGCAACCTGACACTGAAGCTCCAGCTGTGCTACAATTACACTGGGCTCCAAATCAAACTTTAAACAGTGAAAGTGCAATTCCATAATAGGGGCATTCTGCACAACCTCAAAGATAAACATAAGGATAACAAAACTCCATTGGAATACTAAATATTTTTGCAAAATATTTTAATTGCGCAGTTTCCCAGAGAAATTAGTAACAAAACTAGGCAAACTTCAATACTGTACTTTCTTAACATTAGTTATAATTTTTAAGGTAACTAAAAACTGGTTTTGATAAAAACCATCCTGGAGTTATACTGTGATAGTGACCTTGTATGTATTTTTATAGCCATCATTCTCACAAGCTTTGCATATTGAGTCTTTACACAAATATTCTTTAAAATTATTAAAATTAATGGCCACAACTGGAGAACGTGTTCATTTATTGTATCTTGGATAAAGAGTCTATGTAATAAAAAAGAAAAAAAAGTCTATGTAATAAAAAGGAACTGACTGAAAAACTTCAGACATTACAGAAACTTACAAAAAAGATGTGAGAAACAGCCCAGCAAACAAGAATAAAGGGAATTATTTTTTAATGTGGCTAAATCATCATGTTTATCACCACATACACATATCAGCTAGAATATTCCTCAGGGAAAGAAAGTTAATTCCATCTAAAGGTATCCTTTCTATGAGGAAGAACCAGACTTTCCACTTGAAGTAACCTGAGAATTGTTTGTTATAACAGTTAAGTGCAAAAGAGGAAGTCAGAATGGGAGCACTGTATAAATGTAATTAAGTTACCTGTTCATCTTAATCCTACCATTTTCTCTTGGAAATGACCATGAAACCTTATTCAATTTTGATAAGTCAATCTGATAAAAAGTGAACTACAAGTAAGAGAGAGCACTGTTTGTGCAGTTAAAACAGTTGTTTAAAAGAAAGTATGTGGACTCTGACTAGCCAGTTGGATGGACAAGATATATAAACTTGGAATATATTTAAGAACGGAAAGCTTCTTCCTAAAGGATTCTATCCCGTTGTTAGGTAAACGGCGACATGAGGACCAGTACAGAACACAGCCAGCCCAAACTCGGGCGGGACTTCCTGCAGTTTAGCGAGCTAGGTCTTTTAGGATAGGGTGGGGGTAAGTGAGAGGGACCTAAATGGAGTGACAAAAGGGGGGACTTGGGATTGGAGAGTGAGAACGGCTGAGTATGTGGCCACAGCAACTGCAGCTGAGACCCAGCAGATGGGACGGGTGTGGGGTGTGTCCCCAAGCCGAACAGGCCTTGTTCCCGGCCTCAGGTGCGGAGGCCACAGGACCTGGCTCTGACAGTTCTTGGAGCTCAGGAAATCAGGCGGCCGGGCAGTGGGGGAGACAGGGGTCAGACCTATCAAACACGATCAACTCGGTTTTTTTCTTTGAGACAAGGTGTCAGGCAGCCTCAAACTCCAGAGCCTCCCCCACGAGTTGGGATTAGAGGGGCAAGCTGCTGCCCCCGCTACAGGATCAACTTTTGGGCTACTGATTATATAAATTAAACGATGTTCTCTTTCCTACACTTTGATAAGTATTAGTAAGAGAAAAAAACCGCCTATATTGGGTAACCAACTTTTGAAACAGTCCCAAGATAATTTCAATTCAGAACTTGTTCCACGAGTTCATTACTTAAGAAAAGCAGTTCTTTGGTCCAATCTTTAGGGTAAAGAAAAACAACAACAACAAAAAAGAATCAGTGCTGACGATCAACATTTTAGTAAAACTGGGCTAAGAACTGGAAAAAGCGCCACTGAAGCTCCGCTGGAAAAAGCCACTGCCCACCCACAGTATTAAAATACAGGAAACTTTGAGGGAACAAAAAGAAAGAGCCAAGAAAAAAGAACGGGCGTTCCCTCACATGACCACGATGAGCTGTTCTGGGTCTGGTTCTAATTTTATCCAGCCGGGACTTTGGGGAAGGGCTTTCTTACACATTCACTCCAAGAAAAAAAAGAAAGGAGCGCCCCAGGCCCAGCCACGTCACCAGCGGCCGCAGAACCGGAGCCCGGCGGGGCGGGTTCCGGACACCGCCAGGGCACGGGAGCGCGGGGCATCGGGAGAGGGGGCGATGGGGCACCCTTCGCTTTCCGCTTCCCACAAAGTCTAGAGCCCCCCGCCCCCGTCGCGGGCCACGCGGCCGCGGGAACCGAGGGGCTCGGCGCGCAGCCTACCTGAGCCATGGCCAGCGGGTCGGAGGATGCGGACCTGCAAGAGAGGACGCGACCGGTTAGCCGCCGTCCGGACCCGCCGCCCCGGTCCGCCC
>NW_004955428.1:18814675-18873503 GCF_000276665.1 Chinchilla lanigera | reverse complement strand
CGGCCCGGCCGACGGGTCTCTGCGCGCCTGCGTGGGGCGCGGCTGTCCCGCTCCCCGCGGTGCTGCGCGCCTGGGTGTGGCCCCGGGGGACCGCTTGTCCGCACTTACTCCAAGAAGAGGGTTTGGGGAGCTGCCAGGACTCGGGCTTTGGGGACCCGGGGGCTCCTTGCCCTCCCGGGCTGCAGTCCTTGGCTCCACTGCGCTCCTGCGCGTCGGGGCGGAGCGGGCGGCCTTGGAAGCCAGATGCTGTCGTCCCGCAGAGGACAGTGCGTCTTTAATGCAGCCACAGCGTGAAGCTGTGAGGCTCATTTCCCAAGTGTATTTTTTAACTTTTTTTTTAACGTGCCAATGATGGCTTCTTAGAGGGCCCTGTCTTGAATTGGTAGCCCTTTAATAGGGTATTTTAACAGACTGTGTCAAAACCTCTGCCAGGAGTCAGTTCCTGTTTTCCAAACCGGCCTGCAGCTTTAATAAGACTTTAAATTTGGTGCATGCCCCACACTGGTTGGACATAAAGCCTGTGATGAGATGTGGGAGAGGGAAAGGACGGGGTGCCTACGGAGCCTTGCGCGAGGATGACGCTGGAAACGCGGCAGAGGAAGTCACAGAGCGCTGCTGAGACTCTGTGGGGACGGAGGGCGCCCGCAGGCCAGGAACGGGGCAAACGCTTGAGACACCCGCTATCGTGTGCGAGACCCGGGTCGCAGATACTCTAAGGAGTGCCGTAGAGATTCTGCACTACAGATAAGCACCCAGTTTTTGAGAGTGAGGAAGAATAAATTAAATGGAGAACCAATGTGGCTCTTTGTACAGAGCTCCTCATTTGCTTTCATAAGTGAGTCATGTGCTTCATCGTTGGGACAAAGTCAGGGCAGAGCGGTTGTTCTCTGCAAAGAAGGCAGAACTGTGGAGTAAGTGCAGTTTACCACCCTGCTGGGAGCCCAGATCTTTTTTGGGTTGTCTTCCTCTACCCGAGGAGCCCACCCCGCCCATCTAACCCCTTCCGGCACCTCTGCCCTGGTCTTCTTAGAGGAATCGTGTATCTGCGAGGTCCGATGCGCTTTTCCACTCTGCATTCAGGAGTAATAGCACTTTGATCTGGGCTAGAGCCTGTTTCCCCACCCGCTTCCTCTTAAACTCCAATTTCCTACATTCACTTTGTACCCTGCCAGTCATGGAATTAGACTGGGCCTCTCAGAGCCTGTACTTAACACTCACTGCTGTTATAGGAAAATGGTGCTCATTATGTGCTAATGACTGGCTCTATGCCCTGCAGCTACGTAAAGACAGATAAATTACTAGTTTTGATATTTCTTTTACTTCCTGTTACTTCAGTTTATTCAAGTGGACCAGGCACAGTTCTAGGCACTGGAGGTAGTGGGGGGCACAGCCAAACCTCTGCCCTCCTAGGTCACACTTCCTTGTGGAGCAAACAGACAGTAAAGAGCCAATATTCCCAGTGTGATGTTTGATGTAAAGAAAAGAAAGCAGGGTCGTGTGTGGGAATGAGAGGACCACTGGTTCCCAAAGATGACCTAAAGGCATGTCTGAGAAGACCTGAACAGACTCCTGAATTAGTACAATTTAACTATATTTGGCAACTATTTACTGAGCACGTGAGTAAAGGCACACAGAGGAGTTTGTGTTAATACAAATGAAGCATGCACACAGACACTAAAATGAGAGACAAACGAAGTTATGAAAGAAATGCATGAAGTACAGTCAAAATGCAATTGATTTCCAAGGAGACTCGTATTTGGTCAAGTGATCAAAAATCTTGTTTGGTAAGGATCTGAATTGGACTTTGTGGGGGCGGGATATCTTTTCAGGCAATCGTGGAGAAAGCTAAAAGAAGGCAAGTGCCTGTATCAGTCAGTGCTTACCAGAGAAACAGATTTAATGCAAGATATACAAATATAAGGATTTACAAGATGGCTTACAATGGCCACCCAGAGTCAGAGGGGAGAACTGAGCCTTGGCATGAGGGAAGCCAGCCCAGGCTGCCTCATCAGCACTCTCTGTTTGTTCTTCTTATCTTCTCTTTCTAGCAGGGGCTTAACTCATTATTTGCCAGAAACTGCACTGAGGCCCTTTAACTTTCTCTGCCTGTCCCCCAACTTTCCCTACAACCGCAGCTGGAAAGAGCATACGCTCTGAAGTCAAAAGGAGACTCAAATCTCCACTCTGCCCGCACGGCAGTCATGTGAATCAGGTGATTACACGAGTCCTGAGCCTTACCTTGACTGGCCCTTAGAGTTAAATAATCTGTGAAAATGCCTAACAAATTGTGAAAAAACTTGGTTTCTTTCCCAGTGGCTCTTTGCCCCTTTCAAAGCTCTCAGTACCATTCTCATCTGTTCTAATGCTTGAGCCCCCGCCTTCACACTCCAGCCTGTTCTCCTCCTCTGGACTCTGTTCCACCGCACCAAGAACCACCCCATCCCCAGCAGGTCTCAGAGCTGGCAGGCCCACCTCGGGGAAAGCAGTTGATGCTTCCTGGAACCCTCCTGTTATGGCTTGGTCTTAGTTACTTTCCTTTCATTGCTGAGGCAAAATACCAGACACCCAGAATTAAAAGAGGAAAGGTTTATTAGCTCACAGTTTTTGGAGATTTCAGTCCATCATCGACTGGGTCCACGACAGGGTGGCACATGACAGAGGGCAACAAGTTCATGGTGGCAGAAGACAGCAAAAGCAACAAAGGAGCAAGGACAAGACTCTTTCTGCCCCTTATACTGTATGCAGGCTATCCACACTAGGGAGATGTCACACTCACACCCTTAATCCTAGCCAGAACTATGCCAAACCGACCAGTGGAGTGACTTAGTATTCACACACCCTTATTCCCAACATCACACACTCTAGAATCAGCCACCTCTGAAAAGTCTGACCCCCATGACTGAGTGAGGATTTGGGGGGACATCTAGACACAAGCCATAACATGCTATGGCTTGTGTCTAGATGTCCCCCCAAAGCTTCATGTGATTGTAGGTGGGGCTTTTTGTTGGTGGCTGGATCTAGAGTGTGTGATGCTGGGATTGATTCATGGTGCAATGCTAGGATTAAAGGTGTGAGGTTGGGTAACCTAGATAAATATAAGGAACAGAAAGAGGACTGCTATTGTCATCGCTTGTCTCTTGCTGCTTCGCTGCTTCTTTGCTACCCTGCTGCTTTGCTGCCTGTGTGAGCTGTTTCTCCTCCCTAATGCCCCTCTGCCATGCCACCTTACCTTGGAGCCAGCCAACTATGAACTGAAACCTCTACAAACTGTGAGCTAAATAAACATCTCCTCCTTTAACTTTAGGTGTCAGGTATTTTGTGTCAGCAACAAGAAAAGTTACTAAGACATTTCCCCTCATTTTTCCTTTGCCAATGTCTTCCCATTGATGGATACAGAGCTAGCCTAGAGCCCCACACACACTCCTCACCATACACTACCCCTTGGTCCCCAACTACTGGTGCCAAGCACTCGAGAAGCATCACTTGCAATTTAGTTCAAGTCATCTCCCTGGCCCCATTTCAAGTTAGTCTTTCAGATACCATATTTTGGGCTTTTTAAAATTCTCAAAACTAAATGTAAAAGAAGCAATAAAAATACTGTGTACTCATAAAAAGACAAGCCTGTTGTCTCTTTTGTTTATGGCTTAATCTCCACACCTATCACAGCATTTAGTAACCATTCATTAAATGTTTTGAATGGATGCATGCATGCATTATGTTACAGGTCGGTCTGTTTGCCTGTTTAGCAAATGTAACTAACTTACTGCAACCTAGTGTTATTCAGAATGATCAGGAGATATGAAAAAGAGGCCAGTGAAAACCTTGGAGAGAATTTTGTCAGAAAAAAGGATGTATTCTCTGACAGGGATTTTGGATTCTGAAGAAGACTCATCCTTGACTGGATAAGGTTCTGTCTCATTATCTTACTAGTATATGACCTTGGATGATAATTTGATTTTTCCTTCTTTGAGGTCCTAATTAGGGTTAAATGAATTGACTTGTTTAATGCCTAAAAGTAGCAGGAAGACTAGTTTCAACTACTCTCTCTTCCTAAAAATTCTCACTGCAACCCCTCAGTCTCCCTGCTGATGATTCAGTCCCCACCTATCCTACTCAAAAACGAAATTTAGGCCCTCTGAACCCACCCACTGCTCTCATACTGTAGGCTCTAGCTATCACTAGCCAGTTACTTAGCACCGATACATAGCTCAACGCACTTCAATCCCTGGGGCCAGTTTGATGAAACTCTCAACATTGGTATCTGTATCTGGGGTGTTTATTCATCCAAAGAATTTATTGTCACTCCCTGTCATTGACAACAAGAACTCAGTAAACTGTTTAAAAATATGCAACAGCACAGGTCTAATTAGAGCAGTCTAATGGTTTGCATCTAGATGTTCCCCTCAAAGCCTCGTGTAGCCATAGGTGGGACTTTTTCAGATGTGTTTGAATCTAGACTGTATGTATGATTCATGGCGCAATGCTAGGGTTAAGGGTGGGTGATTACTGAGTCAGCCCACTGATTTGTTCAGCACCCCTAGTTCCAGTAGCTTGGATAAAATATAAGGGATAGAAAGAGGCTTGTCTTGACTCTTGCTTGCTTTGCTACCTCCTGCCCACCATGAACTGTTTCTCCTTTGCAATGCCTGTCTGCCATGCCACCCTGCCTTGGAGCCAGCTGATTATGAGTGGAAACTTCTACAAACTGTGAGCTAAATAAAGTTTTCCTCCTTTAATTTTGGGAGTCAGGTATTTTGTCATGCAACAAGAGAAAAATAACTAAGACAGGGACTGAGAAGACACAGCTGGATTCTATTAAATAAGCAGCTGCAAAGAGTGGGATAAGTAGGCTAGGGAGATTCCTGTTTTGATGGTTAATATATGTCCGATTCACTGGGCCCCAGGATGCCCATCTGTCTGGTTAAACCATATTTTTAGTGGGGCCATGAAGACATTTCTGGAAGAGACTAGCATTTGAGTTGATGAGCTAAGTAAAGCAAATTACTCTCCCAATGTGAGCCAGCATCATCCACTGGGTTAATGTTATGGTTTATGTCTAGATGTCCCCCCAGAGCCTGATGCAATCATGGGGATGGGCTTTTATGAGGTGGCTGAATCTAGAGTTTGTGATTGGTTCATTTTCTGGTGCTGATATTGGGGCTGTGATTGCTATACCTGCAATAGGGCAGGCATCATGCATACAATATAAAGGAGGAATAGAGGCTTCCTCCTCCCTTTTGCTCTTGTTGCTTTTGCTATCTTCCACCATCATGAACTGTTGCTCCTCTGCCATGCCACCTTGCTCTGGAGGCAGCTGGTTATGGACAGAAACTTTTACAAACTGTGAGCTAAATAAACCTTTCTGCCTTTAACTTTGGGTGTTGGGTATTTTATCTCAGCAGCAAGAAAAGTAACTAAGAGAGTTGAAGGCCTGAATAAAACAAAAAGATGGGAAGATCAGCTTCACTGTCTGCCTGACTCCTGAGCTGGGACAGCAGTCCTCTGCCCATAGTACTCCTGGTTCTTAAGCCTTCAAATTGGACTGAAATCTATAGGCCTTAGATCAACACCACCAGCTTTTGGGGTATAGCTCACAAATGCCGGATTATCAGGCTCCATACTCATATGAATAATTTCTCCTAAGAGTCTCATATATATAATATACATATATATCATATGTAAATATATATGTATATATTCATATATTTATATGTATAAACATAAATATTTATATTGTATATAATTATTATATACATATAATGCAAATATTTAAGATCCATATGTATATATTTATAGATATGTATGTATACATCTTATTCATTTCTCCAGGGAACACCAATTGAAGGAAAAAAATTTTACCTACACTTATAACATCTCTGATTGATGTATGGATTTTCCTTCACATTAAGCATTCTCCAAATTTTCAGACACCAATTGGATAGATTACAATTTAATTTTTACCAGAGTTAATACCTGTTTCCCCAAAATAAGACCTCACCAGAAAATAATCAGCCTTTAAAATTAGAGAACAAAAATACCAGTCTCAATCACCTTGCCTTACCTGCCATTACAGAATAGCCACTGAGCAAGAGAATAATGAGGTTTATGTAATCTATGTGACACTGGCCATCACTATGATCCCAACCAGCGCTTATTTTCTAGTTAGGTCTACCCATTCTGTACCAGTTACCCATTCTGCAGGTTATAGGCTCAGTAGTCCCACAAGACTGCTTCCATTTTAAAAGTTCATTACAAGTACCAAGTTGTCACTTGTACTTTTTACCACTCAATTATATATCATGATCTTCCATAACCTCCACCTATTACCAACTAACTTGGAGGGGGGGTGTCTTCTGCTCAATCCAAATAGAAATTAAAACTAACCAAAATGCGGTTCCCTTTGTGCTAGCAGCTCTGAACTCATCCTTGAGAAATGAGTTCTAATCTCGACCTCATGGAAGCAGAATCTATTGAACCCAAACTCAGTTCACTGAAATGAGAAAGAAAGAAAGAAGAAAGGGAGGGAGGGAGGGAAGGAGGGAGGGAAGACAAAGGGAGGGAGGGAGGAGAAAGGAAGGGGGGGGAAGGGCCGGCCAACAAATGGAAAGGATGACTGCTGATGTGCTCAGCACTCTCTCTGCTTTGTTCTTCTCATAAACCAACCTTCTCTTTCTGGCCAGAAATCACCAGTGTCTCGGTTACTTTTTTCTCGCTGCTGAGACAAAATTCTCAATACCCAAAGTGAAGGAAGGAAAGTTTTATTTAGCTTACAGTTTGTGGAGATTTTAGTCCACACTTGGCTGGCTCTGAGGCAGAGCAGCGCAAGACAGAGGGCAACATTCAGGGCAGCAAAAGACAGCAAAGCAGCAAGAGCAGAGGAGAGTGGCAGAGCTAGCAAGCCTCTTTTCCTCCTTTATATTGTAAGCAGGCCTCCCCCACCCAGCGGGTGGTGCAGCACTCACACCATCTCCATGCCCTCCTCCTGCACAGGCCCAGGATGATACAAAGTAAGGACCTTCCCCCTGCTCAGTCCCTTAGCTAACCTTCTAAACTTCTCACATTGACACAATGAGCAATATCCTAGAGCAGGAAGGGCATGTCCTTTTCACCTCAGGATGTAGAACTGCTGAGTCACTGAGCCAAACCTCTAGACTCTCCAAGTTGACACAGTGTATCAACCATGACACACTGTTAGCTGTGGCTCACATTCTCCCAGCTGCACAAAAGCTTTCTTTCCCAGTCCTCAACTTGGAAACATTTGACTGGGCCACAAAGGCCACGGCCCACAGTGACAGCCTCCACTACAATCATATGATCTCATGCAGCACTTCCTGGAAGAAAAAACTGCCCCTGTAAATCAGGCCTCCTCTACTATAGCACCGTTGACATTATGAGCTGAGTAATTATCTCTCCTTAGGGGGAAAAGGGAGCTAGGATATTCAAAAATGTCTGACCTCTACTATTTGCCACTAACATTCTCCCTCCCCAGTGGTGACAAAGGTGTCCCCTGACATTGCCAAATGTGCCTTGGTGGAGAAAAATATCCATATTTGAGAGCCAGTCATCTATAAAAGGGATTCCTCACTAAGCTGTAGCTACATGTAACATTTCTTACTGTATACCCAGCCTGTAGCAGGCCTGACCATAGCAACCCAGTTCCTATATCTAGCTCAAACCTATATCCTAAGCTCTAAGATAATGTGCACCTGCTTGCCAGCCATATCTCACACGGCATACTTTACAGCTAACTGGAAGCCCCACATGCCCAAACCTAACTCATCACTTTTCCTCCAAGACTAACTTTTCTTCCACATTCTCTGTCCTGATGAATGCTATCAGTCACTCACAGCAGAAATGCGGCATTATTTCTGTATCCCTCACTAACTGCTTCCCCATTGCCATATGTAAAGAGATAGATTCTAGTAACATCTTTGAATCTTGTATTAGCTCCCTCCTATCCACTTGCAATTTCTCCTCTCTCTAACTTACCTTCCAAATTGCCTTAGAATTTGCTTTTTCCTAAATGCAGATCTTACCATAATGTTCCATGCTTAAAATCTATAGATTTTTAGCAGATCGAAATTGCCAATGGGGAGAGTAAATTCTTTAGCAAGGTTTACAATAACCTTCCTGAACTCTTTCATGTCCCAGTCACTAACTTTCTCATCTGCTTTCCTGCTAACACACTACTTAAACTCCTTAAGTTCATATTTGTTGTCCCCCTGCCTGCTCAAGGACTCCCTTGCATGCTCTCAGTCCACCTGGTAAACTCCTACTCCTCCCCCAAGACTCACTGCAAGCATCTTCTCTTTTCTCTTAAGGCTCCTTCTTGACTGTGAGTCTTAACATCTTGACTAGAACCTCATGAGGAATCCAGAACCACAGCCACCGAGATTATCTGCTACTGAGCTCCTGACAGAAATTGAGAGATATTTGTTTTTAAGCTCAATGTTTTAGGCTACCAAATTTGGAGATAATTTGTTGTACAGTGGTAGTTGACATCCAAGTAGT
This sequence comes from Chinchilla lanigera, assembly GCF_000276665.1. Classification (NCBI taxonomy): domain Eukaryota; kingdom Metazoa; phylum Chordata; class Mammalia; order Rodentia; family Chinchillidae; genus Chinchilla; species Chinchilla lanigera. Next base: position 18,864,992 of record NW_004955428.1, on the reverse strand, counting down.
TTACACACTAAATCAACATGACCGAAGTTCTAAGCTCAAGTTCCAAGTTCACAGCACTTACTCGAAGTCAAGCCTCATCTGGGATTTGAAGGATGTCTATGACCTGTCTTTTATTTTTTCAGTTTCATTTTTAGAAACAGCAAAAATAATCTGTTAAAGAATATTTTGAGTAGATTGTCTATTCAGTGTTCACAGAGCAACATGCAGGGGAAGAGTTCTAAAATTGTCTTATATTTAATAAGATTTTAAGTTTCAAGATGGAAATTGAGAAAGAACCAAGGGCATCTCCTTTGACGTTCAAATTTCTACCTTTTCTGATTCTATCAGAGTGTATACAATCAGATACGGATATGAACAGAGAATCTAATTCCAATTTTTTTGACAATTTGCTGGGAATACGATGTTGACTTCATAAAGAGAATGCTCCACTATAAAGACAAGTTCTACACCTTTCTCCACAGTTTACTCATTTTAAAAATTAATGTGCAGAAACAACTGAAATATCCATCAAAAGAGAATTGCAGTTTAATGACAGAGGCTATAGGATGTGCTTCGCATGGAGAAACCCTAGGTTCAATCCCCAGCACAAGGTGGTGGGGGAATAGATAAAAATAAATGAACTACGGTTTATTTTTATCATGTAATAGTATTAGCAGTTTAAAAAACAGAACACAGTAACGTGGAATAATCTCAATAGCTTGTACAAAAAAGACATAAGCAAAATAAATTCTGATTTGCTCTATATGGAGTACAGGAACAGAAAAAGTAAGCTGTAGTGACAGAAATCAGAGTGACTGCTATCTTTGGCTTTCAGGATTTTTGCTTGTTTTTCTTTTTGAGGGTGAGGTTGATTAAAAGCAGGTAAGAGAGACCATGTTGGAGATGATGGAGAGTTTCTATATCTTGATTTGAATGATGGCCACACAAGTGTACATATTTTTTTCAAGATTCATTAACTAATATACTCCTGTTCATTTCACTTTCATCAGATTTTTACCTCAACCTAAAAAAGATACTACAATGTGCAATGGCAAAATCTAGTCATATTTTCCTGTTGGAAGGATAACCACTGATTTTGAAGACTAAATAGGTATTCAGAACACCAAATAGCACTTTCATGTTACACAAATGAAACAAAGTATTCCTTTACGTGTTTCAGAAACTACCTTGGAGAAACATAACTGTTCTCTGCTGGAACCATAAAAAAAACACTCACTGATTCTTATAAACTCTGTCTTCTCTCACATGCTGGATTTAGAGAGGAAAATCAACATTCCACTCTCCTGGTCCCTGGGACCTTGCTGGGAGCAAAACGAAGTCACACCAGGCAGGCAAGGGATCTTCCCTGCCCAGAAAAGCCGCAGGGCAGAGCCCCAGGAAACCAGTAAACAGTGCTGCCTTGCAGGCTTGGGGAGGGCTCCCTGCGTGACTCAGTGTCTGATAATCCCCCTGGGCCCAGAGGAAGAGGATTTTGGCGTAGGAGACCAGAGGGAAAAAATATACTGAAAGGCTTTCACAGTTGCCATCTGAGACTTCCTGGGCAGTAGATGTGAGCTGCAGCTGGAACAGAAAGGGAGCCAAGACTGGGGAAGGCCGGCATGCGCGTGAATAAAGGGGAAGCAACTGGACACTAAGGAACTGTGCTCCAGTTTGGGGTGGAGAAACCAGAAAAAGCAAAAGCAGTTGAGCCAATGAAGCAGAAAGGCATCAAGGGCCAAGAAAATCATTTTGCAAAGAATGTGAGCATCTAGTAATTAAATCCAGACACCACATTCCTCTCCAGGTCTTGGGTATGCACTCTTTCAGTGCAGCTCAGCTCCCCAGAGTCATCTTCATCACCCTTGTCCAATATGGGATAATTTTTTTTTGTGGTCCATTATTATTTTACCCAACACTCACATCCCCAGTGCCCCTTACTTTCCTGGAAATATACAGCTCTACCACCTCCTAGTGTCCCTCCCTCCCCAGCCCCTAGCTGCAACCCACTCAGGCTGTAACTGTTGGATCACTGCCTTCATTTGGAACACTTTCCTACCCAACCCTCTAATTTGGGTTAGGTACGTCTCTGTGGCCCCCTAGCTCCAAATATACTCTCTCCATGAAGTTTTGCCACCTTATATTTTGTTGTCTGTTGATACCCTTTTTTGACTATGGAATTCTTCAAGTTATAGAACAGAAATACTTTGTTACCAATTAAATTTTATTGCAAATATTTTGTTAATTAAACTTCCAGGACGTCCAGAAAAATGGTGGAATGGTAAGTGACAACTCAGCCTCCTCAAGATTTGGAATCCAGACACTAGAAAAAAACCTGGGGAAGAAGAAAAAAGTGTAGATCTCCAGGAGGCAGGAAGGATCTGTCAGAAAAAAATGAAAACGTACAGAGAAATTGAAGAGACAGAACACAAGGCAGGGCAGAGAAAGGGCCATCTGTACTTCCTCCCTGGCTTTCAGCTCATGGCTCATGGGAAAGGAAGACCAAATCTACGGAGAAAAAGTGAAAGCTGGAAATCCCAGAGGGCTTCAGCGAGAAACTCGGCAGTGGAATGGGTAGAGTGGAAAATTTTGCTCCTACGGGAGTCCTTCGCTAGGCAGCAGCTGGTGTGTGACTCCAGTTCAAGTGAGCCCCATATCCCTGGAGAGAGTGCTTGGTCAGGTGCCAGTCTGGGGAAGGGTTGGTTGTTTAAACCCAGGACTCAGAACAGCCACAGGACAGGTTCACTGCAGGACTCCCAGTGTTGTATTCCCACAGTAACTGGGTGAGAGAGGCATGGGAGCAGCCACCACCAGGGAGCAGGCTGCAAAGAGACTCTGTGAGGGGTTTGAGTTACAGAACACAGACCCTGCACCCACAGCCAGAGTCCAAGCTCAGCCTGAGTTGTTCTGGATTTCAAAGTTGTGGCACTGGCACCCTCAGCCTAATCCCTCTGCCTGCATCCAGCACAAATCTGGGGACTGACAGCCTTCTTTATCTACCAGCGTGAGCAAGGACATGTCTTGACTTGGACAGTGCCCCAAACTTAGAGCTCCCAGGAGAAAACTACACATTCAACATCAAAGAGAATTTTTTTTTTCTTTTTCTTCTTTCTTTGTCTTTTTTTGTGTGTGGGTGGGTGTATGTGAGCATGGGCATCGCTTTTTGTTTTACATTTGTTTTTTTCTTCTTTCTTTTCTTCCTTTCTTCTTCACCTGTTCACTGGGGTTTGGGGAATTTTCCTTTCCTTTTTCCTTGCTGTGTGTCTCTTTTTCTTACCTTTTTTGCCTTTTCCCTTTTTTTCTCTCATTTTTACTCCCCCCCAATAATGTTTTTTCTCACTGTTTTCTTTTATCTTCTACTACTCATCAGTGTTTTTCTCTTAACCTTTACCTAGTTCGATAAACATCCTTCTACTCCCCAATATGATCCTTTGTACCACTTCTCTATCCTCCTTTTATCATATACTTTAAGGTTTCAAATTTTTCCTCTTGCATTCCCAACCCCCTATATTTTTAAATCCTTATTAATCTTTAGACAGTTAACTCTATAAAATTACTGTTGAAATCTTTTCTACCATTAGTGGACATACAGCTATCACATTTAGTACTTATTAGCTGTAAGGAAATACTTGGACTGTCTTAATGTTTACACCATAATTGTGGATTCTTCACTAGGATTAAGGGTAGTACAGAATTTGTTCTTAAGGCGTGTTAATAATATCCAATTTGCCTTGGATGACACTATTGTAGTTGATTTGTTTGAGATTACCAGGGTAACATAATTGTTGCTATCAGTGGGTTTTCTCTGTAAGCCTATATGCAGATTACCTTTATGACATTTACAATGCTAGAGTGTATTCCTATAGAACTCAGTGTTGGACCAATTATCCTGCATCCTTGCCTCCCAAATTAACCAAGTTGGTCAGATATTGGGGCTGAGGTGAAGGACTATAGTTAGCCAAAACCAAAGTACATCACTGAAAAGTGACTGAGATCTCTATACAACAATAAAGTCTTTACATTATTAGCATCCACAAACCTTAGCAAAAATCAAAAGAAACAAAAACTAGGTACATGAGAAGGCAAGGTAACAAAATGCCTTCCATAACTCCCAACTCCCCTGAAGCTAATCTGAGAGCATCAAGGGACAGAATAATAGAAGCTGCAAACCTGAATTACTCAAAAGACAACAGAAGAGATTAGAAAACTGATCAAACAGGTACTCAGCAGGATCAAAGAAGATATAACTAAACAGATATGGAAGTAATAACCAAAATGATCCAGGAGCTTTCAGAAGACACTAATGGAAAGCTAGATAAGCAAAGAATGATACAAAACACGAATAACCAGTTTAGCAAAAAATTAGAATCTATGAAAAAGTTTCAGCCAAATCCAAGAGATTAAAATCCAGGAGATTAAAATTTATATTGAAAGTATGGGAAGCAAAAGCAACCAATGTGAGGTCAGAATTTCAGAACTAGAGCTAATGATGCCTTCAAAGACACCTTAAAATCAACAAAAGCATGAGAAAAATGGATCCAACTGCTGCTAGATGAAACAAAGAAGACTAATATAAGAATAACTGAAATATATAAAAATTCATGAGCCGGGCATGGTGGCACATGCCCATAATCCCAGCACTTGGGAGACTGAGACAGGAAGATCATTGTGAGTTCAAGACCAGCTTGGGCTACAAAGTTAGCTTAAGGCCAGCCTGAACTGCACAGTAAGACCCTGTCTCAAAAAGACAAATCAGATGACAGCACAAATGCCGTAGAATACCTGTTCACAGAAATAATAGCATAAAGCTTCCCAAATAGAGGGAAAGAAATAAATGGACAATAAGCAAGGCATATAGAACCCCAATGAGCCATGAGTAAAAGAGAAACTTTCTTTACCACATCATATTAAAAGTATCAGGGGGCATCCCAATCCTTGACTTGATATTATCCTACAAAATTACAGTGAAAAAATAGCATGGTACTGGTAGAAAAACAGAACCTGAAGATCAATGGAACAGACTAGAAAATGCAAAATCAACTCTAAACATAATCAGCCACCTTATCTTTGACAAAAGAGCCAAATATCTTCACTGGAAGTAAGATAGCCTCTTTAGTAAATGGTGCTAAAAAAACTGACTTTTCACATGCTGAAGACTAAAACTATACCCATACCTTTCACCGTACACTAAACCTAAATCAAAATGGATCAGAACTCTAAATATTAAAACAGAAACACTAAACCAGCTGGAAGATAGAATAGGTAGAACAATTGAAGACATTGGTATAGAAAAAGACTTTATGAATAAAACCCAATTGCACAGGAACTATCACAAAGAATCAACAACTGGGGGGCTGGGGATTTAGCTCAGCGGCAAAGCGCCTGCCTGGCAAGCGCAAGGTTGTGAGTTCGGTTCCCGGTACTGGACAAAAAAACAAAAACAAAAACAAAACAAAACAAAACAAAACAAAAAAACAAAACAAAAAACAGTAATGAACAACTGGGATCGTATCTTATTAAAAAGCTCCAACAGAGTAAAAATAAACCTACAACAGAGTGAAAAGACAACCCACAGTGTGGGGAAAAAATATTGCTAGCTATTCCTCAGACAAAGGGCTACTATCTAGAATATATAAAGAACTCAAAAAAATCAGACCCCCCATATTTAAAGACCCGGTACAAAAGTGGCCATCAAATAAACAGACACTTCTCAGATGAAGAAGTAGAAATAACAAATAAACATATGGAAAAATATTCAACATCACTGGTCATTCAAGAGTTACAAATTAAAACAACACTGAGATTCTATCTCACTCCAGAAAGAAGGGTTATTATCAAGAAATAAACCAATAACAAATGCTGGCATGTATGTACAGGAAAAGGAAAACTTCTCTACTGTCAGTGGGAGTGTAGACTCCTGCAACCACTGTAGAAATCAGTGTGGAGAGTACTCAAAAAACTATAACTAGAGGTTTCACTCAACCCAGCTAGTCTCCTTCTTGGCATCTTTTCAAAAGATTTAAAAACATCATACTAAAGCACTGTCTACACACCCATGTTTATAGTAGCGCAGTTTGTAATAGCTAAATCTTGGAAATAGCCCAAATTCCCATCAACAAATGAATGGATAAGAAGGTATGATTTTTTATATATACTGGAATATGTTGTGGTTTGGGGCTTATTTGCAAGGAGAAACAATATAATCCAGGGCACATATTTTATACAATTATTTATAATAGTCACCCAAAGAATGATATACAAAACTGTGCAGGAAATCTGTCCTCACACTAAGACCAAGGAATCTAGCTGAGGGCCTGGATCCCACAGAAATATCCTGCATGAGTCCCACTGAAAACCTAGAACCAATAATAATGCCTCCCATGAGGCCAACTGGAGGCCTAAAGCCTATAATGATGTCTCATGCTGGCCTGTTTCATGGATCTGTGCTGGGAAAGCCCAGTGGTGGAATCTAGGAAGTCTGTGCCAGCAGAATGAAGGATGTGTGCTAGCAGGCTGAAGGATCTACGCTGGAGCCAGGAAGTGATGCCCAAAATAAGAACCATAGCTCCCCTGAAAGGTACCACAGCCATCCTCAACAACAGTGAGGTCCCGAGCTCCTCCAATGATCAAGATGGCTGAGTTCGCATCAAGAAAGCCAATGTAACAAGCTTCTTCAGGAGACTGGCAGTGCATCATCTTCCCCTCCAGAGCCAGGAAGCAATGCTCAGAATGAGGACCAGAGCTTCCTCAAAGTTCACTGAAGCTATTCTCAGTGCTAACAAGGTCCCAAGCTCCTTGGGGTATGAAAATAGCCAAGTTCTTCAGGAAAGCCAGCATGATAAGCTCCTCCAAGAAAACCAGCAGCTCCTTACAGCTTCTCTCTGCTTCCAACAAGCTCCCCACAGCTTCTACCAGCTCCCAGCAGCCTTTCTCTGCTCCCAAAAGTCTTTTTCCTTTTCCAATTCTGCCTCTTTTGCTGCTGGTAACAACCCTCATGTGAGCCTCCCACACCCAGCACCATGCTTACTCAGTTCACCTGGGGATTATAAGTTGACCACCAGTTGTCAGTCCACTACAGAGTACCACTCAGCCATTAGGAATGATAAACTTGAGATATTTCTAGGTAAATGGATGCCTTGACCCCATACTCGTAAGTGAAATAAATTGGACACCCATGTGTAAATATTACAGTGTATCTCTGGTGTAAGAAACCAAAAGTGTAAATAAGAACCAAAGTTTTTAATCAATATTGTGAAATAGGAAGAAAATTTTCAAATGAGAAGGGGAACTAGGGATGGGCGAGGGGGAAAGGAAGAAAGGGAAAAGAAAAAATGAGAAAAGTAAAAATGGAAACAAAGCTTTTGTAAATAAGGAGGGCAAGGGGGATTGAAGGGAGTATAGGGGAATGGGGAAAAAAGAATCAATATATATCATGTACAGGTACAAATTTCCTATGACGAATGTGATCATTCTGTATACCTAAAATGTACCAATTAACTTAATTTTTAAAAAAGTACCAAACACCATCACAAGTGCAAAAATCTTAAAAGCTCTGAGGAAACAAATCACATGTAAAGGTAAATCCATTAGAATTACAAATGACTTCTCTACACAAACCTTAAAGGCCAGAAGAGCTTAAATTGAAGCCTCTCAAGCCCTCAAAGATAACAACTGCCAACTCCATTGTACATATACTGCAGAACTTTCCTTCAAAATTAAGTGAAAAATGAGATATTTCCACCTCAAGAAATTCATGATTACCAAACTAGTTTTACAAAAAACTCTCAAGGATATCCTAGAATGAGACAACAGAGCTAACTATGCAATGAGTCAAAAAGAATGACTACCCCTGATGGGATGTGCAGCTAAGTCAAAGGAAAAAAACAGGGAAATGATCAAGGGGAAAATAATGCTGTGGCAGGAAAAACTCAATAACTCTCAGTAAGAACTCTCAATGTGAATGGAAGAAATTAGACAGATCATAGAATCAAATGATAATGTCAATATAGCATGCTTTAGCCCATGGGATACAATGAAAGCAATCCTAAAAGAGAAGTTTATAGCTATAAACAAAACATCAGGAAAACAGAGAGCTCAAATAAACAACTTAATGAGGTACCGCAAGGCCCTAGAAAATAAGAACAATCCAAATCTAAAGTTGGCATGAAGAAGGAAATTATAAAACTCAGAGCATAAATTAATGAAGTTGAGACTAAAATAAAGCCAAAAAAAATCTATCAATTGAAGAGATGATTATTTGAAAGAATAAACTAAATAGACAGACTCTTATCCAATTTTACCAAAAAAGAAAAGAAATAATGGAAAAGTATGCTATTAGAAATGAAAATGATAAAATCATAATGGATTCTGCCAAAACCCAAAAGATCATTAGTAACTACTTTAAGAATTTGTACTCTAATAAAATTGAAATCGATTCTTGGATATATATATATAAACTATCAAAGCTGAAAAAAGAATACAGAACTATCCTAAATAATACACTATCAATCAGTGAAATTAAAGAAGTAATTAAAAAACTGCCAACTAAGAAAAGCCCTGGTCCCAGCAGATTCACTGCCAAATTCTGCAAGAATTATAGAAAAGATCTAACACCAATAGTTGTCAAACTCATTAATAAAATTGAGAGGGAAGCAGTACTCTCAGAGTAATTCTTAGAAGCAAGCATTACCCTGATTCCAAAACCACTGAAGGACTCAGTCAAAGAAGAGGCCAATTTCTTTAATGAACACAGATGAAAATAACCTTACTAAAGATATTGTCTAACAGAATGCATAAAATCATCAAAAAGATGAACAAGTAAGATATAACATGAACAAGTATGATTTATTCCAGGGATGTAGGGATGCTTCTACATATGCAAATCAATAAATAAAATACATCACATAAACAGAAACAAGGAAAAAAAAATACATGATCATCTCAATAGATGCAGAAAAACCATTTGACAAAATACCAACATTCACTGATGATAAAAACCCTGAAGAAAATAGGTACAGAAGGACTTTATCTCATTCTGATAAATGCCATCTATGAAAAACAAGTGACCAACAATATGTTAATTTGAGAAGGCTGAAAGCATTTCATCTAAAATCAGGAAAAACACAAGGATGTCTTCTATCACCACTCATGTTTTATATTGTTTTTAAAACATTAGCTAGAGCAATTAGACAAGAAAAAGAAAAGAAAGGGATATGAATAGGAAAAGAAGTTTAACTGTTAAGTATTTGCAGATGACATGATCCTATACATAGAAGAGAAGACCCCAAAAACTTCACCAAAAGATTTTTAGACTTAATGACTAGATTCAGTAGTCTAGGAGGATATAAAGTCAACACTCAGAAATTAATAGTGTTCCTGTACGCCAATAACACACTCTGAGAGAGAAATTAGGGAAGTAATCTTTCACAATAGAATCATAAAAAATGAAATACTTAGGAATTAACCTAACTAAGGACGTGAAAGGCCACTATAATGAAAACTGCAGTACACTGGATATCTCCTGTTCCTGGAAAGGCAGAACCAAAATAGTCAAAATGGCCATACTTCCAAAACTGTTACATGTTTTAATATAGTCTCAATCAAGATACTAATAGCATTCTTCACAAAAGTAAAGAAAGCAATCTTACAATTCATATGGAACCAGAAGAGACCTAGCATAGCAAAACCAATTCTGGGCAACAAGGGCAAGGAAGGCAGCATCACAATCTTAGATGTAAAGTTATACTACAAAACTGCAGTGATAAAAACAGCATGGTATTGGCAAAAACACAGATAATGAAACAGGATGGAGGGTCCATAAACAATTCTAGGCCTACTCAGCTACTTTATCTTTGACAAAGGGGCCAAATCCTTTCCTGGAGGAAAAACATCCCTTTTAACAAATAGTAACAGGAAAAATGACTATTCGTATGTCAAAAATTGAGTCTAGAACCATATCTCTCAATCTGCACTAAACTAAAATCAAAATGGATTAAAGATCTTAAAACAGAAACAGTCTGCTGAAATACAAAATAGGTAAAACTCTTGAAGACATAAGCATAAGCAAAGACTGGGGTTTTTTGTTTGTTTGTTTTTGTTTTTTTTCTGGTTCCAAGAATCGAACTCACGACCTCATGCTTTCCAGGCAGGTGCTGTGCTGCTGAGCTAAATCCCCAGCCCAAGCAAAGACTTTGTGAACAAAGCCCCAGTTGCACAAAAAGTAATACCAAGTTTGGAGGACTGCCATGTCACCCTCCCTCAGAACCAAGTGTGACTGTGTTTACTTATAAGCAGTGCAGGCTGTATAGAGGTGACTTTCAGTTTAATTAGTGAGTCTAGCCTGGGCTGTGTGCGTATCTTCATGAAAGCAGGTGGCTGACAATGGACTAACATAGTTTTTTATCAAGGGCTATGGTTGACCTCAGAGAGACAAGCTGTGATACCAAGCTAAGATATGAGATAACATCTCCACTGGGGCCTGCATGACTCCAGGGGAACATTCCTTCCCAAGATTGGCCTCTGAGCAGGTTACTTGCTGACCAGAACCTAAATCTGGCTATTCCTACCCTTCCACAAGAATGCTCTGTTCCCTCTGTTACAGGCCTTGCCATCCTCACCACTTGTCTAGCACATCCAGTCACAACCCCCTCACCGTTTTCCTCAGTGAATAAATACTAAGATTCTGGGTGGTTTGTGGCCTTTTGTTCACTGGGAACAACTCATCATCCCAGATCTGTGCTGCACCCTATTTTGTCTCTTGTTCTTTCTTCCCGCTGTATGCTGTAACTCCAGGCAGGAAATCAGGGACTCACTGCAGGGGTCCCTGATAACTGGCATTGGGCTAAAGGTCTTCAGTAACCAAAAATCAGCAAATAGGACCACATCAAATTAAAAAGCTCCTGCACAGCAAAGGAAACCACCAAGAGTGAAGTGACCTACGGAATGGGGAAAATTTTTGCTAACTACGCCTCAGTTACAGGACTAACAATTAGAATATATTAAGAATTCAAAAAATTAGGTCCCTCAAATTTAAAGATCCAACCAAAAATCAAATCCTAAATGAGTAGACACTTCTCTGATGGAGAGGTACAAATGGCCAATTGTTATTCTAGATGTTCCCCGAAAGCTTCATGCAGTCATAGGTGGGGCTTTCACAGAGTAGCTGGATCTAGAATGTGTGAGGCTGGGATTAAGAGTATGTGATTACTAAATTAGTCCACCGATTAGTTTGGCATCTATTCTAAGCCCAGTAGCCAAGATGGAACATAAAAGGGGTAGAAAGAAGCTGCTATTGTCACTTATTGGGTTACTTGCTTATTTTAGTTGTTTTCTACCAGCTGTGAGCTGTTTATTCTCTGTAACATTCCTCTGCCATGCCCCCTGCCTTGGAGCCAGCCGACTATAGACTGAAATCTCAATGAACTGTCAGTCAAATAAACCACTCTTCCTTTAACTTTAGGGCTCAGGGATTTTGTCTCAGCAACAAAAAAAGTAACCAAGGCAGTAATAAATATATGAAAAATGTTCAGCATTTCCTGCCATTTGAGAAATGCAAACTGAAACAACACTGACATTCCAATTCACTCCAGAAAGAATAGCTATCTGCAAGAAATCTAACAATAACAAAACCTGGAAAGGCTTCAGGGAAAAAGAAACCATGCTTCATTGCTGGTGGAGGTATGAACTGGTACAGCCACTATGGAAATCAGTATGGAAATTCCCCCGCGCCCCCCAAAAATAGAAATGGCATTTGACTCAGCTATTCCCCTTATAGGTATCTTCCCAAAAGATATATCATTACAGCAATACATACATACCCATGTTTATAGCAGCACAATTTATAACAACTAAATCTTGAAAAAGCAGCTCATGTGTTCATCAACAAATGAATAGATAAAGAAAATGTAGTATTTATACTCAGTGGAGTACTACTTTTCCATAAAGAATGATAAACTTCAGTTATTTGTGGGAAAACATGTGTACTTTGAGACCATAAATTTAAGTGAAGTAAGTCAGACACACACGCTTAAATATCATATGGTTTCTCTTATATGAGAAATCCAATATATAAATTAACTGCAAAATAAAAGACAGACAATAGGAAAAAAGAGAGGGGGAAAGTTATTGTAACCCAGCATGGCCAATGTATCTCTTTGATTTAGTGTAATTGTTTAATGTGTTTTATATTTTGGACGCTGTTTGTCTTGCTGTTGATCTGTTTATAATAGTTAATGTGATAAAGAGTTTTCAAAAGACTGATGCTGAGCAAAAGAAAAGAAAAAAAATGAAAAGAAAAAGAATTGAGACATGTTTTATACTTATACCAATTCTCCACAATGAATGTAATCATTATGTACTACAAACATGCACTAATAAAAACTGTTTAAAATTAAACAGATTTCCAAATAGAGAAGTAAAATATTAAAAACAGAATAGTGTTACCCATTATTATTCCTCTCTATATATGAATAAAACATGTATGTTATATATAATCTAATTATTCACATATCTAATAAAAAATAATGAGTAGCTCCTCCATCCGGTCCATAGTGTTGCTGCACCTGCTGGCCTATGTTAAACCATGCACACCGATCTCTGTTCCCAGCATGGGGTTTGTTCAAGTTGTCAAGAAGATGGCTGACTTCAGGAGATATCAACCAAAATTTAGAAGATGGGAGAGTAAAACTGATTACTATGTTTAGAAGCACTTGGTGATGCAGAACAAGATAAACACAACACACCCAAATATAGGATGATAGTTCACGTAGCTAAAAGAGCTATGGTTTGCACATGCCATAGAGAAGGGGCTATGATAGTCCGCACAGCATATGCACATGAACTACCAAAATTTAGCATGAAAGGTGCTTAACAAATTATGCCTCAGCACATTGTATTAGTCTGCTGCTGGCTGGCAGGCTTCTCAGTAGGTTTGTCATGGACAACATCTATGAAGGCCAAGTGGAAGTGACCACATAAACAATGTGCAAAGCACTGATGATAAACCTAGTGCCTTCACCTGCTGTTTGGACACAGGTCTTGCCAAAAGTACAACTAGCAATAAAGCTTTTGGGTCCCCAGAAGGAGCTGTAGGTGGAGCCTCGTCTGTCCATGTGCCAGGTGAGTCCCTGGTTATGATTCTGAAAGCAAGATATTCAATACAGAAGCACATCCAAAACATATCCTAGACTGGAACACTGCAAATTAATGTGATGCCTAATAGAAAAAGATGAAGATGCTCAGAAGAAACAATTCTCTCTGTACATAAAGACCAACATAACTGCAGCCAGGATGAAGGAGATGTACAAGAAAGCTCATACTACTGTGCAAGTCTAGCAGTCTATGGGAAGGAGCCCAGGGGAGAAGTTTGAAAAGGCACAACCACCGCAAAATATCTCCTGCCCAGAAGAAAGATCAGGTGGCTCAAAAGAAAGCAAACTTCCTCAGAGCTCAGAAGTGGGATGCCCAGAGCTAGAGAAAACTATGATTTTCTGTGAACATTTTCCTGATAAGGACAATGAACTTGTTGACATGCCAAAATACATACATAAATATATGTAGCATTATTTGATATTCTTAAATTTAATATAATTAAATATATAGTATATGAGCCTGTTAGCAATTTTAACACTCTACCTTGTGTTCTGATACAGTTTTTAAAAAAAAAAAAAAAATTTGGTGGTGCTGAGGATCGAACCTAGGGCCTCACATGTGCTAAGCAAGTGTCCTACCACTGAGCTATATCCCCAGCCTGTGTTGTGACATATTAATGAAATTAAGAGCACATGGAACACATTATAATAAAAAGAAAACAAATACATTTGACTACATTAAAATTTTAAACAGAATATTACACAATTTATCTGAAAAATATTACATATGTAAAGTTAAAGTATGTGCTGAGGAATGTAATTAGCTTATTTAAAGACATTATTTTATCAAATATATCCACATTCATAATTTTAAAAGTCAAAATCTTTTGCTTTTTTAGGCCTGAGAAGTCTCTTGCCATACTAGCTCACACTAACTTGCATTCTCCGGAAGTAGAAAAAACTTTTTTCAGCTCCTTTTAACTATCTTTTCTGGAACTGACCTTTGTACTTTTAAGTAACATGATTATAGAGGTCTCTTTTAGAATAGCCCTTATTGACTCCGTGCCACTGAAGATAAGACTTAGCTTTTTCTTTCTCTCCTCTCCCAACAATTTCAGTGGTTATAATTTCCAGTTGGAACACTGTCGAGCGCTTACATTATCATAATTAGGTGAATGTACTCTTTAGGGCTGCTGCCTTATCGTCCTTTGATTTTTACTCTCTGCTATCTATCATTTTTGTTTTTCTTATCATCCTCACTCCTTTCATTAGTTTCATTTCCTGTGTGCCTACAACTTACCTCTAAACTCTCCCCTAAAAGAAAAATTTCGTCAATATATTCAAAGCACCAGGAAATACACACACACGCACACATACACACACACACAGGAATGTACTCTCCCCTGGACACAGTCCTCCTGCAGCACTCTCTCCACTTCTCCTGTGAAGCTGTTCTGTTTCTGCCATCACCCCTCAGAGGTACGATGACAACTCATTTTAATTTGCCAGGAACTATACCAGTTTCATGACTGAAATGCCCACAGCCGGCAGCGCCCTCAGGCCCAGACTAATTGGAACATTTTGTCCACCCACCTGGATAGCCCTCTGGTTCCTGGAGTTGATCTCTTCTTTGTGGTTCATTGTCTTATTTTGTGGAACCCGTTTTCCAGTACAGTATTTCCCAAAGAGAAGAGTGAAAGAGAAGTAAAATGTTTCACACTTGCATATCTGAAAGGTCTTTAATCTGTCTCCATGAACTTTAGGAAATCTGGCAGGAAATACAGATCAAGACTTAAAGTGAGTTCCCACGTGAATTTCAGAAGAATGACCCCACTGACTTTCTGCTCTCTCCTGTGGCAGTGAGAAGTCTGATGCCCTTCCAATTCTGGGTCTTTTTAATCTCTGGAAGTTTGAAGTTTGAAGGACCTTTAATCGCCAACGTTCTGAAATTTCACATGGCATGCTTTATTGTTAGTTATTTGGGTTTTTTTTTAATTCATGGCACAGAGCTCCAAGTGAACTCTCTCAATCTAGGAACTCATGTCTTCTATTCAGGAAAACTTTGCATTTTTTAAATCTCTCTCTCTGTCCCTCTCTTTCTTTCTCTCTCTGTCTCTCTCTCCCTCCCTCCCTCCTATTGTCCCTTTCTGAGGCTCCTGCTTATTAGGCTGTTGAGCTTCTTGAACACTGATGTGTCTCTTTTCTCTTCCATTTCCATTCTTAAATCTTTGCCTTTATAGGAGATTTCATCAGAATCACCTTCCAAACTTTTTGCTGAATATTCTATTATAGTTGACTTGATAGAGCAATGTTTGCTGTCTGAATAGTTTCTTACTGTAGGCTTCTGTCATTGCTTCTCAGATAGCAATGTCTCTTATTTGTGTAAGATATTGAGTGTAGGGTTTATTTGTTTTAAAGTTTTCTTTTATTTCATACATGCAGCTGCTCTTTTCTTAACAGTTTTACCTTGTCGCTGTCAGGACATAGACTTTCCCTGACTGTCTTGTATTCTTTGATTGTCTGCTTATATTTAAAATCAAGGTAATAAAAAACTCACTAGAAAAGATTGGTACACATCTGCATGGCGTGATTGTTCTTACTTCATCTTCAGTTTCAATCTTCTCTGGTCTGTTAAGTTTGTTTTATCACTAATCCAACCACTGGTTTCCAAAATTCTACTACTTCTATCTCCTGTATTTATGCATATTCCCTTTTTTCCGTTTTACTTTGTTACTTTTTTTTCACTGGTACTAGGAATTGAACCCAGGACCTTCACACCCAGCTATCTCCCCAGCCCTTTTTTATTTTGAGACCAGGTCTAGCTGAGTCACTAAGTTGCCTGGGCTGGGCTCAAACTTGCAGTCTCCCGCTTTAGCCTCCTAGAGTACTGGGATTACAGGTATATGCCACCTGGCATATACAGCTACATATCTCATATAAGTGCTTCATTTTCATCTTTACTGTTTTGTGCTTTTTTAATTTTTAAATGTATATAGTTTGGGGATGTAAGGTCAATAAATATGTGTTCAGTCTGCCATTTTTCACTGGAAGTGTTGAATGCTTCTTATGTATTTCTTGTTATGTCTGAAGCAGACTGAAGCGAGGACTCTAATTTGCTCACTGTTACAGTCTAGTGTCTAACATAATGCCTGAAACATATTCAATAAGCAAATAAGGGCTTACTGAATGAATATACACATAGCACAGTGATATTTTTTGAATATTTGCCAGTGGTTGGCTTTACTTATCTCCCTTTTTGACTAGGCACCTTTTTCCCTCAGAGTGCATGCAGGACAGTAAAAATAAACTATGCCTGCATTTTGAGTTTCAAAACCTTAAGTCTTTAGGAAAGTTGAAAGGACTCCTGGCATAAATAAAATATTGGTATAAGGCTTTGTGGTAACAGTGTTAAGGATATCTGCACTATTCCTGTAAAGCTAGTAGGTTGGCCCACAAGAGAGTCCAAGCTTAGCTCTCAGGAGGCAGCAGGGCCCTAGGGAAAAGCTGGCTAGTGTGTCTACACAGCTAAAACTATGTCCTCCTTCTGGAACTCAGCTTTGGAGCAGAATCTAGTTTGGTTTGCATGCAAGAATAAGAGATAAAAGCCAGAGGATCCAAAAGAGACCTTGTAGATAAGAATGTATGTGAGGAAATGCCAGACTGGACCTTCAGTGGGGAGACAGAATGTGCTGCTTGTCAGTGGATGCATCCTGGGTAGACAGATGCTTTTGAACCTTACCTTCCTCCGCAACCCTGATGTTTTGGCTCCATAAGCCTCTTCTTGGTACTTAACCCCAATCCTGGGGGTGTCCTTAACTTGCTTGAGATTAAGTTTCTGTCACCCTAGTAAAATGGGAGCTCAAGATTAAAATTAAGCTTCTCTTAGTTCAATTTCATTTGCATTACCCAATATGATGATTCTGATCATCAGATACTTGTTTTAAAATGCATAAAGTTTTATAAAAACAATCATTGACATAACAAATGACTATGGTAACATAGCAACATGCTAAATTATAGGCTTATACTTTGAGTAACAAATCATTCATAAAATTAAACAGATGGTTAATAGAGTAGGTAGATTTCTTGGCTAAATTGTTTATAATATTTGTTAATCTTAATAGGATAAATAAGGAACTATGAAGTCATCCGTCAGGAATGTCAGGACTTCCACTTTCAGCCAAGCAGAAAGTCAATACTTTCAATGAGCAAACTAGAAAAGCTGGATAAAGTACACAAAGTAGCAAATGACTAAAGATCCTTGAGAACTGCTGGGAAACCTAGACATGAGCAACAGGATTCTGGAAAAGGAGCAAGCCTGAACATAAAAGTTAACATTTTGTAACTGACTTTTCCTTTTGGACATTTACTAATTCTGAGTGCTGAGGGAGAGGCCAAGAACCCAGGCAATGGATGTGGGCAGGGGAAGCCCTAAGGGGCAAAGAAGGTAGCAGAGTTTTCACAGTTTAGGAGGGCTAGAAAAACTGAAATCTTCTGAGCTGGGATATCCATAAAAAGTGGGGATGACAGCACAATTTGTAACAGCTAAATTTTGGAAGCAGCCTATATGTTCATTAACATATGAATGGATAAAGAAAATGTGATGCTTCAACAGAATGGAGTACTACTGTGTTGTAAATAAGGATAAACTAGAGCCATCTGTGTGAAAACGGACACACTCTGAGACCATAATATAAGCCGGACACACAGCTTAACTACTGCATTGTTTCATTTATATGAGAAAGACAAAATATAAGTAAAGAGCAAAATAAAGAGATAGATTTAGCTCAAATGTGAAGGGGGTTAAGACGTGGAGGGAGGTGTAGGAAAGGGATCAAAAAAGAAAAAGAATTAAGATGTGTTGTGTACATGTACCAACTTCCTAAAAGAAATATAATCCTTATGTAATGCAAACAGATACTAATAAAAAATTAAGACTGACAGAAGAAATAATTGTATGTGAAAATCTGAGTCTGACACTTGACGTGTTTCCCAGTCAAAACATTTACCAAATTCAGTGCTGCAGGGAGCAATATATTAAGAAACCAAGCTGAATAAATAGAGCAGACATTTTTCAGTCTTAAAAATCTCAAAAGCAATCCTAAGAAGGAAATTTGTAGCAATAAATTCTCACTCAGAAAAACAGATTGAGCTCAAACCTAATGTTGAACTTTAAACTTCTAAAAACAGGAGAATAAGTAAAGCCCAAAGCTCATATGAGGAGAGAAATTATGAAGATCAGAGCAGAACTCAATGCAATTAACACTAAGAAAACAATACAAAGAATCAATGAATCAAAGTGTTAGTTCTTTGAAAGATTAAACAAAATATGCAAACCCTTACCCAAACTTCTCAAAAAAAGGGGGAAAAAGACTCAAATTCATGCAAATAGGAATGAAAGGGGTGATATCACAACAAATTCTGCAAAAATCTAGAAGATCATCAACACCTACTTTGAGAACATTTACTCTAATAAGGTATAAAACACAGAGGAAATGGACAAATTTGAAGACATATAAGAAGGACCAAAGTTGAATCAAAAAGATATAAAAATGCTAAACAATCCAATATCAGTCAGTGAAGTTGAAAATGTAAAAGAGGCACCCGCCTGGGTGGGAGGCCACGCGCTCGGGAAGCAGCACGGAGATGCGCGCCGGCCCTTGGGCTGGACGCCGCCGCGCAGTCGAGAACCACCATGCCACAGAGAAGCACTGACACAATAGGCCCGCCTGGAGATGTGCGTGAACCATCCCGACATGGAGACATCTCTGGGAAAACATGCCACACGGTGGGTCGCTCTTGGCCCTGCCCTTGAGAGCCAGAAAGGTCCAGAGTCAGTGGAGGAGCAGCTGATGAACAAGGATTCGGAGAACACGAGAGTACAGACGCCCGACGACTCAGAGGTCAAGCTGACTGGGGACAGGAGAGCCATTTGAGATTCGGAAACCAGGAGGACTTTGTGCAATCCCCAGGGAGACCCCCTGGAGGCCATTCTTCCCCTAACTGTACAGGCTGCGGTGGAGGAGCGCGTGGAGCTCCGGAGAGGTCTGCACCGAGACTTCAGGGATTACATGGGTGCCCAATATTCAGATTCTGTAGAACCGCCTTCGTGGAGAAGGTACGCGTCTAGGTTTCCTGCCTGGGACACTTTGCACCTCTTAGTGCTGAGACTGACTAGCTGGCTGAGGACTTCACCCACATGTTCCTGCTGCCTGTATTGAAGGTTGAGGAGAGGACACTAAGTGGTTGCAGGGTCCCAGCGCGCTGGGAGACCGGAGAGAACACCCCTCTGCTTTCTTAGACAAGAGGCACTGATAAAGCATACTGGATCCCAGGTCAGTAGTGGGGCAAACTATTCTTGAGGATGGGTTTGTTGCTCAGTCAGCCCCAGATAGTGGAAGGGGGCTGCGGAGGATGCCTTTTGCCCCGTGTGGCTCGCTTGAGATGTTGGTGGGAGTTGCCTCCTCAGTGTTTTATGGCCATGGTGAGGGGGAGGCCAAGGGGAGAGGGCAGAGAGACCGAAAGGGGATGGCTGCCTTTGATGCAGCACTGGGAGAGGCAGACCCTGGGTCTGGTTCTCGGGGCCCTGGGGGAGTGGGGGGCTTGTCGACTGCATTTGTCTGCTGCCCTTGTTGGGGGCAGGGCCACCTCGGGAGGGACTGCCCCGGGAGTCCCCCTGGGCCATGCCCTGATTGTGGGGGTAGCCACTGGAGGTCAGGCTGTCCTCTGCAGTGGAGGCCCCAGGGCTGGGACCCCACCAACCAGCTGGTCCGGCAGGAATGAAGGGGCCCAGGGCATACTCTGCTTTCTCCCTCTGGTCAGACCGTTGTCTCCAAGGAGGAGCCCCACGAAATCATGACTATAGAGGAAAAAGTGGATGGCCCATTGCTGGACACTGGTGCTGGTCTCTTGGTCCTTTTTTCAGTCCTGGCCTTCCTTCCAGCATCACACCTCAGTGAGGAGAGTCACTGATGAGGAGGTAATCTGCTATTTTTCGCAACCCTTGGGCTGTAACTACTTGTTGGATCTTTCTTGCATATCTTTGTTTTTCTGAGAAGCGACTTTGAGGATGCCAACATGTAGAGCAGCCCCCATCGATGATTTCCTACCAATCTGTCCATAACTATGTAACGTTTCTATTTTTCCTATGCTATTTCATAAATGGATGTATGTTTGTTACTATGTGTTTTCAACAACCATTGAGAATAGTCAATGATTATTTGATTGATCACTCATGTAAGCTCTATTTGTTTTCCCTAGTGACCACTTTGGAGAATCCAAGCTATAGTATAACAACCATTGATAATTTCCTGCCAGTTTTGTCTGTAACTCACTATTATTTGTCTATTTGTTTTCCTGAGAAACTATCTTGAAGATATCAATAGGTAAAATAACAACCATTGATAATGTCCTACCATGTTGTCTGTAATTTGGTGAATCCCCCTATTGCTATGTTGTCCTTCTTTTACTCTTTAAAATGAAAAAAAAAGGGGGGCTGGGGATTTAGCTCAGCGGCAAAAGCGCCTGCCTGGCAAGCGCAAGGTCATGAGTTCGGTTCCTGGTACCGGAGAAAAACCAAAAAAAAATAAATAAATAAAAATAAAAATAAAAAATAAAATAAAAAAAAAGAAAATGTAATAAAAAACTTACCAACAAAGAAAAGTCCAGATCCTGATGGATTCACTGCTACTTTCTACAAGAAACTCAGAAAAGCTCTAATGCCATTATTCTTCAAACTCTTTAACAAATGAAAGGGAAGCAGCGCTTTCAAAATTATTCCTGGAAGCAAGTATTACCCTGCTTCTAAAACCAGAGAGGAACCCAACCACAAAAAGGAAACTACAGGCCAATCTTCCTAATAAATATAGATGCAAAAATCCTCAATAAGATACTGGCAAACAGAATACAGAAAATCATCAAGACTATACCTCATGACCAAGTAGAATTCATCCCAGGGATGCAGGGATGGTTCAGCAAATCAATAAATGTGATATATTATATTAACAGAACCAAAGATGAAAATCACAGGATCATCTCAATAGATGCAGAAAAAGCACTTGACAATGTCCAACCCCTATTCATAATAAAAAAAACCTTACAGAAAACTGAAATAGGTGGTCTTTATACCAATCAAAATCAAAACCTCAACCTGATAAAAGCCATCTATGACACACCAACAGCTAACATCATACTAAATGGCCAAAAACCAAAAGTTTTCAATTTAAATTGAGGAACAAAACAAGGATGTCCACTATCACCACTCCTATTCAATATAGCTCTGGAAATATTGGCCAGAACAATTAGACAAGAGAAAGAAATAAAAGTAATAAAGGTAGGAAAGGACTAAGTTAAATTATCACTATTTACAGATGACATGATAAATCTACACAGAAGAACCCAAAAACTCCACCAAAAGACTTCCAGATTTAATAACCAAATTCAGTCACACAGCTGGATACAAAGTCAACACTCAAAAATCAGTAGCACTCCTGTACACAAATAACAAGCTCACTGAGAGAGAAATTAGGGAAGCAGCCCATAATAAAATCACATCCAAAAATTAAATACTTAGGAATCAATCTAACAAAGGAAGTAAAAGATCTCTACACTGAAAACTCTAGTACTCTGAAAAAGGAGATCAAAGAGGATATGAGCAAATGCTTTCTACCTTTGTTCTTGGGTAGAAAGAACCAACATAGTGAAAATGGTCATACTTCCAAAATTGTTATACAGATTTAATGCAATCCCAATCAAAATACCATTAGTGTACCTCACAGAACTAGAGAAAACATTCTAGGCATGAATAGCAAAAACAATTCTAGGCAACAAAGGCAAGACAGGGGGCATCACAATCCCTGACTTGAAATTACACTACAGAGATATTGTGATAAAAACAGCATGGTACTAGCAAAAAAACAAGGATCAATGGGACAGATTAGACAATGCATAACCAACTCCAAATACAGTAGGTCACCTTATCTTTGAGAAAGTGTCCAAACATGTTCCCTAGGAGAAAGATAGCCTCTTTAATAAATGGTGCTGGAAAAACTGGCTTTCCACATTCCAAAGGCTAAAACTAGACCCATGTCTAGCACCATACACTAAACTAAAATCAAAATGGGTCAAAAATCTAAATATCAAAACAGCAATACTTAATCTGCTGGAAGACAGAATAGGTAGAACTCTTGAAGACATACATATAGGCAAAAACTTCATGAGCAAAACCACAACTGCACAGAAAATACTGCAAAGAATCAACAACTGAGGTCTTGTCTTATTAAAAAGCTTTTGCACAAAAAATAAATCACTAACAGAGTGAAAATGCAGCCCACAGAATGGGAAAATTTTTATCCAGTTGTTCCTCAGATAAAGGACTAATACCTAGAATATACAAAGAATTGAAAAAAATTAGATTCCCCCCAAATGTACAGACCAATCCAAAAATGGGCATCTGAGATGAATACACACTTCTCAGATGAAACACAAATGGCAAATAAATATATGAAAAAATGTTCAGAATCACTGGTCATTTGAGAGATGCAAATTAAAACAATGCTGAGATTCCATATCATTCTGGAAAGAGCTGGTTATTATCAAGAAATCAACCCATAACAAATGCTAGTGGATATGTGGGGAAAAAGGAACATTTCTCCACTGTTGGTGATAATATAGACAGGTGCAACCAGTGTGGAAATCAGTGTAGCGATTCCTCAAAAAACTCAGACTTGAGGCCCCATTTGATCCAGTTATTCCCCTTCTTGGTATCTTCTCAAAAGAATTAAAAGCATCACGCCACAGTGTCATATGAACACCCATGTTCATAGCAGCACAGTTTACATTAACTAAATCTTGGAAACAGCCCAAATGCCAATCAACAGATAAATGGATAAAAAGATGTGGGTTTTTATACAATGGAGTACTATTCAGCCATAAAGAATGATGGACTTGAGACTTTTATAGCTAAGTAGATGGACACTGAGACCATACTCTTAAGGGAAATAAGTTGGACATACATGTGTAAATATTGCACTGTTTTTCTGGTGTGAGAAATTGAAAGTGTAAATAAGAACCAAAATGTTTAATAGATATTATGAAAGGAATAAATTGCTCAAAAGGAAAAGGGAATTGGGGGGAGACAGGGAAAAGAAAAAATGAGAAAAGATAAAATGGAAATAAAGCTTTGCAAATAAGGAGGAGAAGAGAAAAGAAGGGAAAGGAGGGGAATGGGAAAAAAGAAGAATCAAGATATATCATTGTCTTGGTTACTTTTCTCTCGTTGCTGAGACAAAATACCCAATGCCCAAAATTAAGGAAGGAAAAGTTTCGCTTACAGTTTGTGGAGGTTTCAGTCCATACTTGGCTGGCTCCAAGGCAGAAGTTAGCAAAGCAACAAGAGCAAAGGGGGGAATGGCAGCGGAACAGCAATGCAGCCAGAGCAAAAGGGAGGAATCACGGCAAGCAGCTTCTTTTCCCTGTCTTACATTGTAAACAGGCTACCCCCAGCTAAGGGGCATGAAGCTCTCACATAATCTCCATGCCCTCCTCTTCCACAGGCTCAGGATGTATACAAAGTAAGCACCCTGGGGGCTGGGGATTTAGCTCAGCGGCAAAAGCACCTGCCTGGCAAGTGCGAGGTCGTGAGTTCGGTTCCTAGTACCGGAGAAAAACCAAAAAAAAAAAAAAAAAAGTAAGCACCCTGGCTTCCTGCTGAGTCATTTAGGTAAACCTCTAGACTCCCCAAGTTGACACAATGTATCAACCATAACAATCATGTACAGGTGCAATTGTATCACGTACCATTTCCCTATGATGAACGTGATCATTATGTATACCTAAAATGTATCAATGTTCTTAATACTACTACTACTAATAATAATAATAGAGAAAACACAACAGTGAGCAGAAAGTTGACAAGAAAAAAAATCCTACTGAGAAGAAAGGCTGCCTAGAGAACACCCAGTCCTGGTGGAACCTGCATAACACTGTTTCCAGGTCCAGAGATGAAAGAGTCTCATTAAAGCAGTATGCAGCATCCTAAGAATAGCGAACTGTAGAGACAGTGAAAAGGTCAGTAGCTACCAGGGGTGTGGGGGAAGGAGGGTTGAATGAGGGGGTTGAATGAGAGGTTTAGGGCAGTAAAACTATTACTAGAATACAGGATCCATGTCACAGACACAAAGAAGGAAACTAGGGGCAGAGGAGGTAAGGGCAAGCAAGTTTATTCAAAAGATATAAAGGCAAGGATGCAAAGTCCCACTAGCCGGGAGGGGACTCTGAGTAGGATGCCCATGAGGGCACCGTGTGTCAGGGTTTTTAAGAGGTTTGGAAGGGAGCTCAGGCTGGTGAGTAAGCAATGTAACCTTACCCTACAGGAAACTGCATATTTTTAGGGTCTAATCTAGGCAGTGCTCATGCAGAAACCATGTAGGGCCCATGGGTCCTTGAGCCAGTGGCCTGCTTGATCATGCTCTGGGGAGATCCCAGACAGCCCCAGAACAACTGACAGAAGTTTTTGAAAGATTCTTGGAGGGTGCTGACTCAGCAGACTCCATTTTGAGCTTCCTGGCTCCACTTTGGGGCTATTGTCCTCCCTACCTAATAGAATCTGTCTTGGTTACTTTTCTCTCGTTGCTGGGACAAAATATCTGACACCCAAAATTAAGGAAGGAAAAGTTTCGCTTACAGTTTGTGGAGGTTTCAGTCCGTACTTGGCAGGTTACAAGGCAGAGTGGCACATGGCAGAGGGCTACAGCTCATGGCTTCCCAACACAGCAAAAGCAACAAAACACCAAAGCGAGGAAATGGCCACAAGCGCCTCTTTCTCTCCCTTACATATGCAAACTATCCACCCCAGGATGGGTGTAGCTCTCACACCCATAATCAATCAAACTCTAAAAGCCTGCCCCATGGCCGCATGAGGCTTTGGGGGGACACACAGAAACAAACCATAACAGAATCTTAACTCCTGTCTCACTAATTCCTGTTACAAAACTATTCTATGTGGTATTTCATGGTGGATACATGTCATCACACATTTGTGAAAACTACAGAATGTGCAACAGCAAGAGCGAGCCCTGATGTACACCATGAACTTTGGATAATAATGTGTCAGTGGAGGTGCATCAGTTATGACAAATGGATCACTCTGGTGGAAGATGTGTTAGGTGGAGCGGGGGCAGAGACTGCATGGGAAATGTCTATATTTTCTGTTTAATTTTGCTAAGAGCTTAAAACAACTCAGAAAGAAAACCTATTTTAAAAAATAACTATGATGCAGCTGGGAGTTGCCTCAGTCTCTGAATGGATTAAGACAGTTTAACAGATGAGAAATAAAGAAATATCTCAGAAGGAAGACACTGCAGTAGAGCTGCTGCGATTTTTTGAATTGAATGTCTGACATTCAATCAGAAGGAACTGTAGGAGACTGAAACTGTTCTAATTTGCTTTCTATTTTCTCAGAGCTCAAACAATGATAATGTGAGAGTGCCAAGTTAGCCTTCTTAATAGAGGTTTTATTTTTTTAATCTGAGCTGCCCAATATTTGTCTGACAGTATGAAGGACTGAGGAAAAGAAATATTTAATTTGAAGTAGACTAAAAATAGAAAATAAAAATAAGTATGTGGAACTGACCAAAAAATAGTGCTCCATAGGATTAATCACCACCAAAGTTATTTTGCAATCTTTGGCCCAGACATGTTCTTCTAATTATTATCATCGCCATCTTAGCTGCTGACTTACACGTTACTGTAATTCATTTTTCCCACCTTTGGGTAGAAAACTTTGACAGAGAATTCCACCACGTGTGTGAGTCTTTGCTCTTCCCAGCAGGACTCCTTGGATAAACAGTCTTCTCTGTCTACCTCACAGTTTTTGTTGACAGACACGCATACCTTGTCCACCATCTCATCAGGAAAACATTTCAGAAACATATTTCAAGAGACAGTGGAGTCCAAGGCAGGAATTATTTGCCCCCGTCTAACCCTTCTCCCTTCCCAACAGTCATTTTCTTACTGGAAAAGCCTACCACTGAATCTGATTTCTTCACAACTCTTCAAATCCAGCACTTGTCATCATTCTTCCCTTGTGAACTCGTGAACTGATTCAGGGCTGCAGCTATCTACTCAGAGACAAGAGGAAGCTGGAGTCTCAACTAGGGTGCAATGACCACAAGTCATGACAACTTTTTTAACATAAACTACAGGGTTGTTTTAGGGATTCTTTTTTCTTTCAGTCTCCACAAACTTAAGATAACAATTAACCTCCCTCACAGAACTGTTGTTAGGATTGCATGAGAACGAACTTTAAAATGTTTAGCATCGTGTTAGGCACACAATAAGAGTTCAGTAAATTATGGCTTTTATAATTAATCATAATGACTTTGACAATGATGAAAAAGTTCAAGGAATCAAATATATTTATAAAGAACTGGTAAGATGGTAGCAACAGTCCTTCTGAATAAAAGAAAAATAATAACCCCTCAGTTCACAGTTTTCATTGTATAACATCATTTTTGCTGCTTTGGATGATGTATGGAAGACAGAAACATGATCAAATTGTTTAGCATGCAGACCTAATGCTTCATGGATTTATCAATCTATTTAAGAAATGTAGAAACAGGGTGCAAAGTATGTTGTTATAGCCTCTTCCTCTATTTATTGAGCTATCCATTAACTCTCTATATCCATTTAATTGCAAACAAAGTAATCTTATCATTTAATAAAATGCCACCCAGTGACATGAGGTGCCCTACTTGAATATGAAATTTATCTATTAGGCTTCATACCAATAGGATCTGCCATGGAGGTATTTTCCCAGTAACAGCAATGGTTAATACATACAACTAGTACTTTCTCACTGAGTTCGTTCCGTAGCCAGAAGTAAACGTTTCCAGCCTTGTTAAGAGGTATTATGACTATAGTTTGGCCACCAGTATAAAATAAGCTAATTTCTCCTGGGAAGCAAGAACTTGGGAATTTATCTTACTAGTGCCATGCTTAAAACAGTTCTCCCTGGGGTCATTTCCTGGTTAACCTGTGGGTAATACCAACTTTTACTGCCAACCTGAAAAGTTACCATGTCTATGAATGAATGTGATTGGAAACAAATGTGAAAAGACAGAAGCCTCTGTTTGGACTCAGATGCCATGTGAGGGCACAGGTCTGGCTGGAATCCTCTATGAGTCCCTGACAGCTGCTTACTAGCCCATTCAGTACCAGCTATCTGATCTTGAGGGAGCTGTTCACTAACATCTCAGCTTTCTTCATGGGAAAAACAACTTTGTTAAAGTGGCAGGTTTCTAAGTAGCCTTTTTCACTCTAAGATTCTAGGGTAAGGTAAACTTATCTCTGGAAGAAGAGATGTAAGTGGAAGATTTTGTTTTTTATGAAGTGGTACCACATTAAAGATGAAAATGATAGCTGCCTATGTAGAGAAAAGAGACTAAGAAAATTCAATGACAAAGATCAGTGGAAATAAAAGTCAACAAATTTTCTCAGGATTCACTTTGAAGCATGCCTTTAAAATCAAATTAACTGACCCCTCAAATATAGTCAACTGATTAATGACTGAAATACACAGGCTACTTTCTCCTCTGCATAGTCAATATTGCTGCTGCATACTATAATCCTACCTTTTATTTGGTTCTCTAAAGATCTTTCAATTTTGGAAATAAATTGCATCCATGGGATTATATCTTCAAAGGTAAAATTTTACCAACCAAAAATAAGAGACAGCAGCTCATATTTTGTTTTTTAGTTTGTTTCTTTATTTATTTATTTGGTACTGGGAATTGAACTCAGGACCTTGCACTTGCCAGGCTGGCGCTGTGCCACTGAGCTGTATCCCTAGCACCAGCTCCTATTTTGTGTATTAGTCTTTTATCAACAAATCAGTAATAGCAAACCATCATCCTAATAAAAAGAAACAAAGATCCATAGAAGCCCTCAGCAGGCTGAATTCTTCATTGTGCTATTAAACTGTGCTTTATTGTGCTCTCCTAAATTACTATAATTTGCTTCCTGGTAGGTGTTTCCCAGGAATGTGGCCTGGCACATGCCTGTGACATGTGATCAAAAACCTATCTTTGAGCTGGGGATATAGCTCAGTGGCACAAGTGCCTGCTTTGCCAGCACAAGGTCCTGAGTTCAATTCCAGTGCCCCTGCAAAAGGAACCCATATCAAAAACCTACCTTCTAGTCCTAATTTACCTATCAACAAATGTGTGACATTAAACTGCCATTTATTTCTGTGCATAAATATGGATTTGAGTTAAACTGACCTTTAAGGTTGCTCCTGTTATGTGATTGTGGACATAAGAGTGACTCATTACCACAGGCTGATACAGGGTCATAGATTTGCTCTTCAGATTAGCTGCCCTCACCTGGCACCAAGCGGCATCCTACAGTGATGGGGGGAAAGCTGGGTAAGAAAAGAATAGCTGAAGTTTAACCTACAGAAGACAAGACTTGGGAGGGACTTGACTCCCAGTGTTTGAAGGATCATCTTACCAGAAGAGATAAGAGACACTTTCTGGGAAATTCTAGGGAACAAACTCAGAATCAATATATTGATATGGGAAAGAAAACTAAACCAATGCCATTTTGTGTTCGAGAGCCAATTTAAAACTTAAATTTCTGTTTCCTTAAATTTGTTTCTTATAAATGTTGTCATAGTTACATAGCCTGATACCACACCATGCTGTCATACAACTGTTTGTCCCCTATGTAAAATGTCAAACACCTTTGTTCCTTTATTACAAGCTAAGCCCAAGCTTTCTAGTCTTTCTATAGCTGCACTAAATTCATATCAGCACCACCACCCCCCATAGACCCAGAATTAGATCCAGAATTAGAGCTGTATAACTATTCTCCCCTCCTGCCTTTTGGGGGTTGGTGCTCAATGATGTACCGGGTGCCCACTGCCAGCCCCCAATAAACTTGCTTGTCTCTGCATCCGGGTTCTACATGTGACTCAATTAAATAAGCACCTTTGCCACATTTGGAGGCCCCAGCAAGATCCCTGTGGATGGCTCCTCTAGGGAGGAACCAACCCAAATCCCTTCCCCCAAGAAGGATGATCCCCTTGCTATGCTCCCACTGCTTGCTCTTCCACCATCCTATCTGGTGACTTGCCAGGGCCAGTATTAGCCATTTCTAGAGGTGGGGCAAGACTTCACCCCCAGAGACTTAATGTGCATGGGTCCTACACACCCCTTCCTTTGCATCAAAGTGGCTGAGGAAAAAGACAGACACAATCTGTAATGGTTTGTGTCCATTTTTGTACTAGTAACCTATATGATTGAAAATCTCAAACCCACCCTCAATCACCCAAGCAGAAGAGGTCTTTATTTCCTGAACAAGAGGGAAACAACTGAGATGGAGATATTACCTAGCCTTACTAACAAGACGCATTCTAGGAGATTAACCAGTACCATCACATAAGGAGAATAAAGGACAGTATAGCCACTTGTTCCCATTTGTAAAAACCTCACAGGACAGTACCACTATCTGGCATTTTTTATGTTTGTTAAAGCAGCAAATTTCTTCTCACCTTTAAGGGATATGGTGTGATGTGACCCTTGACTAACCTGTTTTAAAAATCCAGTTTGCTGTAGCAGAGCTTTACTACAGACATTTAAATAACTGTGTAAAATAATTTGGGCTTAAAAACAAAAACATAAATTATAGAGTGAAAAGTGAGGGACAAAAAGCCTTTTATTTTTAATTTTCCTAAAGAATCATGTAAAGGTTTTCTTATAACAATTCTGCCCTGATTACTGAAGCAGCAAATAAAGCTAGAGAAAATATTCTGTTTTAAAAAGATGCTCAAGCCCTGACATTTTTGGTTTTGATAGCTGTGAAGTATTTATCATTTACGTGAGTAATGGTACAGGAAAAAAAAAAACTATTCAAAAGTTTTACAATCAAATGTAGAAAAGTTTTCACCTCACTTCAGAGTTAAAAATGTTAAAGAGATGATCTTGAGCCCATCCTCTAAAGAAAAATTGGGCCTTGAGAACTGGAATACCACTGAGCTTGGTACACTTAACACCCAAATTTTCTTGGTTCCATAGTCTCGTGCAAGTAACTTCTGGTTTTATAAAATACAGTGTAACAAAAACATTTTTCTTCAAAATTATTTAAGCATCTTTTCTATACTATAAAAATCATTGGTAGCTTCCCCCACCCTCATGCGTGTTTAGTAACTGGCTTCAGGCTTCAAGGGTAAAAAAAGGGTTGATAATACTCTTCATAGATGAAAAAAATATAAAATAATGTGAGTAAAACCAGACTATGTTTATGAAAAAAATCTTTGAATTGTAAATATTATCTACTAAAGTAAAAGTATTTGTTAGTAATTCAGTTGAGTTTTAAAGTTCTGTCCAAGGATTTGGTGTGTTTTAGTCAAGCCTAGTGTCTCCCTGCTACATCCTCAAAAGAGAGTTGTTAGGCACCCCAGCTTTGGCCCTCTCAGACACGAGAAGGAGGACATAGTCTTCAACATCTGGGACTTGAGGTCATCCTGTGGCATAACTGTCTAAGAAGCTAGATCCAGTGGCAGCAGGTTGGCCTCCCTGCCTACAGGCGACAGCTGGAGCCACCATCCTGGCAAAAGAGGCTAACAAGCTGATCTTGGGACAGACTTTAAAAGTGTATGCCCCACAGACAGTTAAAACCATATGAAGCTGGATATGGTGGCACATGCCTATAATTCCAGCACTTGGGAGGCTGAGGCAGGAAGACTATGGCAAGTTTGAGACCAGCCTGGGCAACAAAGTAAGCTCAAGGCCAGCCTGAACTGCATAGCGAGCCCTTGTCTCAAAAAAACTATATGTAAGGGTCCCAACAGTAAATGGCTATCAGGAGCCCAACTGACCCAATACCAGGGGGCACTTCTTGAGGATCCCAGGTTAACCACAACAACCATCCAGGCTCTCATCCTGGCTTTACCGCTGCCCACTTCCATGGAGCCACTCAAACATGACTGCATCAAATCAATCCAGGTGGTCTACTCAGCATGACCAGACCTCCAAGATTCGCCCTTCCAGCACTTAGATTTGACAAGGTTTTCAGATGACAACAGTATGGTAATAGATGGGGTCTAAAGGGTGGGAGCTGTTGTTGTCACACTAGATCAAACTGTTCAATCAAAAACACTTCCCCCTGGGACATCAGCCTAAAAAGCCAAGTGGATAGCCCTCACTGGGGCTTCAAAATTGGAAAAGAACAAATGAGTCAATATCTAAACCTGCTATGCTTTTGCCACCCTCCACATGCATGGGGCCATATTAGAAAAAGAGGGCTCCTGAAAACAGGTTAAAAATACATCAAAAATTCACAAGAAATATTGAGTTGCTACAAAGAGTTTGGCTACCAAAAAGGGTGGCCATTGTACATTGTCCCACCTATCAGATGGAAGACTTGTTAGAGGCCCAAGGCAATTGCACCGTGGACTTATCAATAAAACAGGCAGCCAATCTGAAGACCCCTGTCCCTGAAATGTACTTGTAACACTCTGTCTAAGAGGACCTTCTTATTCAGAGACTGAGTTAAAGAGGACTAAGTCAGAAGGAGCCACTGATAAAAATGGGTGACAGTGGTGCCAGGAGAGATTGTGTCCCTTCCTGAGTCCTTGGGACATTTTGTGATACAGAACCTACATACTCACACTCATTTGGAAAAAAACTGCTATGGCAGAGTTGCTTCAGTGGTATTTTTATAACCCCAGACTTTGGGCATTGTGTTCCTCTGTGTCTGAGAGATGTAAACTTTGTGCCCACAACAACCCTGCTCAGCAGCCCCACCACCAGCCTGATGTCAGGAGGTACAGGACCACCCACTTTGAGGATGCCGAGGTTGACTTCACTGAGGTCAAGCCAACAACTGGAAATCAAAAGTACCCGCTAGTCCTGATTTGCACCTACTCAGGTTGGGTGGAGGCTGTCCCAGCTAGGACTGAAACTTTGAGAGAGGTAACTAAGGCTTTTTTTGAGTTGATCATCCCCTGGTATGGACTCCCCATGAATGTTGGATCAGATAATGGGTTGGTGCTTGCAGGTAAAGTAGTGCAGGAGCTGGCCTTGGCTCTAGGGGTAAAATGGAAACTCTACATGGCTTACTGGCCCCAGAGCTCTGGGTAAACAGAGAGACAGAACTGCACCCTCAAATCCACCTTGGCTAAGCTCTGCCAGGAGATGGGTGCAACTTGGACAACTATATTACCTATTGCCCTACTCCAATCCTAGTGCACACCATACCAAGATGGCTTCATGACCTTCAAGATCATAATTGGATGGCCTCCACCATTGATGCCTGTGATAAAAGGACTCCAAGAAGCTGGGTCAATTGGCCTTTGTCACCATATGAAGGCACTTCACTGGGTCCTTGAGGAGCTACAAGAGACCATCTTGGAACATCACCCAACCCCTTCGCACACACCCTTGTATCCTTTCCATCCTGGGGACCAAGTTTTGGTCAAGGGCTGGAAGGATGCTGTTTCAGCCTAGATGGGGTGGCCTATGAAGTCATACTAACCAGCCCCACAGCTCTTAAAGTTTGAGGGCTTGTTCTGTGGATCCATTACTCTCATGTCAAATG
Source organism: Chinchilla lanigera (assembly GCF_000276665.1). Lineage (NCBI taxonomy): Eukaryota > Metazoa > Chordata > Mammalia > Rodentia > Chinchillidae > Chinchilla > Chinchilla lanigera. Next base: position 18,832,332 of record NW_004955428.1, on the reverse strand, counting down.
ATGGACCAGAACCAGACCACCCAATGAGCCAGCCCTGCCAAGCAACAGGACAGTGTCTCCTCCCCAAGAACGACATAACATCAGCATCAAGCTGACCACCCATGTCAGCCTCTTCCTGCTCCTGCTCAGGTCTGTGGTCAGGTCAGACCATTGAACTGGTTTAAAAGTTTACAGTGATTCCGACTGGGGGAGCAATTCTAAATGAGACTGTTTGGCCAGGAGGATCGACACCCTTTGAGATTCATTGACCCACACAAGGATCAAGAGCCTTTCCCACCTGCAGGGCCCTAACAAAAGGTTAAAAGCTGAGATAAACCCAGCTGGGATTTATTTTTGCCCAGGAGACCAGGCCAACAGCTATGACTCCACAGATGAGTTAGACTTTATTTGTTAAAAGACTATTTGTAAAGTCATCCAGGCCTTGGTATGCTCCCCTGTAAGGTCAGGTCTTGGGCTTCAGGACAATTGCCCACACCTGGTCCCAGTTCAGCAACCCCACTGGGAGTTTATTAAAAAAAAGAATACTGTTTTTATGCAAATACGTCCAGAATCATCAGAAAAACTTTAGCCAGGGTCTCTGAGTGCCTCAACAAGAAAGCAAAATTCCCAAGGGTGGTATGCCCAGATGTACAATTGCAATCCCTGGCTAAATTCTTTACTGACAAGTCTGGCTAGGCCCTTGATGGTCTGTATAGCTTTCCTGTGATTGGACCCTGCTTAGTTAAAAGGATGACAGGGAGAATTCTAGCTAGACTGGACCAGGTATAACTTCTGGTCTTGGCAGAAAATCCTGGGTATGAACCTTTATAGATAAATTTAAGGACACTACACCAGCTTAATAAGAGGAGAGTGTCCTTGAGAAGGGAATCATATGAGAAAGAACACTAAACCAATGCCATTTTGTGTTCTAGTGCCATTTTAAAGCTTAAATTTCTGTTTCCTTGAGTTTGTTTCTTATAAACGTTGTCACAGTTACCTAACCCGATACCGCCCCATGCTCTACCATAAGACTGCTTGTCCCCTATGTATAATGTCAAACACCTTTGTTCCTTTGTCACAAGCTAACCCATGCTTTGTAGTCTTTCTATAGCTGCACTAAATCATATCAGCACCACCTCCCCCATAGATGCAGAGCTAGACCCAAAACCAGAACTGCATAACGACCTCCCCTCCTGGCTTTTGGGGTTGATGCTCAGTCACGCACTGGGTGCCTGCCGCCAGCCCCCAGTAAACTTGCTTGTCTCTGCATCTGACCTCCATGGGTGACTCAATTAAATAAATGCTTTTGCCACAACAATGTAACCCATCTTTTGAGAGGCAGTGCTGTCAATCTGAGATGTCCCACGATGTGGTTCATCAGCTCAGTCTAACTTTCCATGGCAGGGAGGCAGATAGTCTCACCTGGTTTGTTTGTCTTTTAAAGTATATTACATAAATTCTTCCTTCTCTTCCCCAACTTCATTCTCTCACCTCCTATCCTTAACCCTTGTCCCCACCAAAAGCCTCTGATACACAGATCTGCACTTATTTTTAATACAAATATTTTGTGTTGGTTTGGATATTTTGCAAGTGGAAAAAATATAATACATTTTATAAGATTATTTATAATAGTCACCCAAAGAACAATATACAAGAGAGTGCAGGAAATCTCACTAAGACCAAAGAAACTAGCTGAGGGCCTGGATCCCATGATAATGTTCTGCATGAGTCCAGCTTAAGACCTAGAGCCCATAACAATGCCTCCCACAAGTCCTACTGGAGGCCCAGAGCCCATAACAATATCTCATGCAGGCCTGTTTCATGGATCTGTGCTGGGAAGGCCCAAAGGTCAGTGGTGGAATCTAGGAAGTCTGTGCCAGCAGATTAAAGGATCTGTGTGTTAACAGACTAAGGGATCTGCACTGGAGCCAAGAAGCTATGCTCAGAAGAACCAGAGCTCCTCTGAAAGGTATCACAGTCATCTTCAGCAACAGTGAGGTCCTGGACTCCTTTGATGATCAAGATGGCTGAGTTCCCATCAAGAAATCCAATGCAGTAAGCTTCTCCAGGAGACCGGCAGTGCACCATCTTCCCCTCTAGAGCCAGGAAGCAATGCTCAAAGTGAGGACCAGAGCTCCCCAAAAGTGAACCAAAGCCATTCTCAGTGCCAGTGAGGTCCCAAGCTCCTTGAAGGATGAAAACAGCCAAGTTCATCAGGAAAGCCAGCATGATGAGCTCCTCCAAAACAAACAATAGCTCCTTACAGCTTCTACCAGTTCCCAACAGCCTCTTTAGTTCCCAAAAGGCTTTCTTCTTCTTCTCCAGGTCTGCCTCTTATGCTGCTGGCAACAGTCCTCAGGTGGGCCTCCCACACCCAGAGCCGCATTTACTCAGTTCAGCTGGGAGTGATAAGTTGACCACCAGTTGTCAATCAACTACACAGGCAGATGTAGAAGTGACAAGGATGTTTTAAAACCTGTGTGATGCTGCGGGACTGTGAGTAGCACAGTCCCTCGGGGAGGCATCAGCTCTGTGCGACCTCGATCCTCAGTCTCATCATGATGATTGTGTGCAGTGTCTCCTCTCAGAATATAAGACCTGTTTTACAAAGAAAGCAATTTCACCAGGCTTGGGATTCGCTCTTATTGACCTCTGGAACAATCTTTTCTAAATGCCTAAAACTCTGCCTACGCACTCTCTCTCGGATCCCTCGAAGATTCATGAAGCTGCTCTCAAATTCACAGTGGTTTTGGCCAGAAAGGTATGTTTTTCCTCAATGCAACATTGGAATGTAAGCGAGCTTTCTTCTCCCCACCGTTGGAAAGCCACAGGCACTGAATATGTGCTCAGCTTTTCCATCCTCTCAGGGTTATGTGGGTTGAAAGCCACAGTGCATTCCACCCAGGCGTTCCCCGAACCACAGCCTTTTCTCCCACACAACTGGCCGTCAGTGGAGTAACAGAGACACAAACATGCATGGTGGGCAGGGTGCCTGAGGAGGAGCCCCACATCACACACTTCCCCTCACAGCTCAGGAAACAAGCGCTCAGCATGGAAAGTGGCCTCACGGAAGAAGGATGTAATCTAAAACATGTCTCACTTCTTCCTGCTCAGAATTAACACTAAGACCACGACCACCATCCTAAGTCTAACACTAAAGATGCACGCTTGTCCAAAAATAAGCACCCTTTATTTTTATTTGTGTAGGGCCAGCAACTGCTTCCCAATTTATCAGTTTTATTGATAATGAGGATACATATAAGTGACTGGCTTCTAAGTCACATAGTACTTCATTATCTTTCTTTTCCCACACAAAGTTAATCCTGAGAGTATAATAATAGGCTAAAATAATAACTAATGAATGACAACCTACACTGTTTCCAAGTAGGTCTCATATTAAGTGCACAGTAGTCACCTGCATCTGACTTATGTGTGGAGCAGGCCATCCACCTCTGTCATTCACTCAAGGTCAGCCTTTATCTGTCAGCAGGAAATTAACCCAGGGAATCCAGTGCTTCCATTGTGCCTAACACTGACCTCTACTCTTTCAGTGTCACATGGAGATAATTTACCTAGACATGAATCTTGCCTGGTGAATTTATGAATGGACTTGATGAGGACTGGAAGTATGTCTTAGTCATTCTCAGAATCCGAATTCCTAAAGTAACTTCTCAGTATGCACCTAATGATTGGTCAAAACAACAAGCAACCATCAGAATGAGACCTATTGGCCAAAAAGTGTTCAGGTGGCAAATATCTGTGTTTTTGAGTCCTGATTCCCATGTTCCAACCTGTGACACTGCATAAGTACATAACCTATTTTCACGTCAGTCTATTAAATGAGCTTACTAAGAGAACTTCTTAGAATTGTTGAGTTAGTATACATGGGACATGCAGAAAAATGCAGACTTCCTAATGTGTAGTACATAGTCTCTGTGGTCGTCGTTGCTATTAAAATGATCTATACTAGGTAACAAGAATACCCTTGTTAATACTGGAAGAATTTCTCCATGAGTTCACAGTTCTTTATACCATGTCCTCTGCTAACGAGGAGGAAGTCAGATGTATACCATATGGTGGAGCGATGGGGAAATGAAGTTTCAAATACACTGCAATTCATGAACAAAATACCAGTACCATGAGGGTCAGTGTGCACATATGTTGGGTATTTCTTAGATATGACCTTATTTAATTTTCAAAACAAGTATGAGACAGAGGTTTTATTATTGTTATTATTATTTTAATTTTTACTGAGAAAAATGGGGCTGGAAGAGATTTCAAATTTGCCAGGAATTATACACTAGCAGGAGAAGCGTAAGGCCCCATGATCTTTCTGTTTCAAACTGCCTTCACTACAATGTGTTAGAGCGATGGGCACGAGTGCTGTTAAATGTTCCCTCTAGCAGAGCCCAGTGTAGAAGGACATGAGCCAGCACCGCCCAGCCTCCTCAGCCTGTGGTGCTAATGAGGTATGAAGCACAGTGATCTCTCAGTAACAGTGGTTCTTAGGCTCCATGCAACCCTCAGTAAGGCTCCCCAGACACATTTCTGGAGTTGAAGAATACATTTGCTCCTGAGAGGATGTACGGCAAGTCGCTATTATTACACAGTCAGGATGAAATAATGATGCATAAAATTTCCCCTGGGAGCCTTCTATCAAAACTACGCTATGTCCAGATATAAAATTCGAATAACAAACTGATAGATTCTAGTTCACTGTTGGGTTAGCTCATCTCCCCAAGAGGCACTAATGTAACTAAGTATTTTCATAACACAGTACTGAAAATTGTCAGGCTGTAAATTGTCATGTTCATAGTCTGGGTGGGAAAAGTTGAGTTAAATGACTTCACTAAAATCACTCAGTTCATAGGGATCTGAACAGAACTGAAACCCAGACTGCTACCTCTCCCACTGCCTTTCTGGCAACGAGCATTTAGCCATTTATGGTGGCAAAGCCTGCGACACGCACTGAGCTAAGAGGAAAAGCAAATAGGACAGAGGCGCAGCCTCAGCGAGGAGATGGGCCCATGATGAATCACAGGGGAATGTAGCAAAGTGATGGCAAATACACACGTAAAATGCCACTGGAATACACAGCGCTCTTTGCGAAGGAGATGGACATTTAGGCAGGTGCTAGAGAACGAGGAGGACTGTGCTCAGGGTGCAAGAGCGCCCTAAGTGGAGACTGGTGCTTGCACGAGGAGTGAACGAGGAAACTTGGGTGAGGGGCTGCTTGGTTCTTGCTGCATTTTGGAAGATGAGACCTTTTAAATCACATGAACCAAATACAACAGTAACAGACCTGCCCGACTGCTGTTTAAACTTGTTTATTCATTAAGTTTTCTCTCTGTATGACTGGGGCCAATTAACCCTAGGGAACATTTGACACATCTGAGAATGGTGCTGGCTGTCACAAGTGGTGTGTGCTGGGGATGCTGTTAGCATCTATTGGGCAGAGGGCAGGGGTGCTACCGATGGTCCTACACAGGGCACAGGGCAGCCCCTGTCATCGGAGAAGTGTCCAGCCCCAAAGGTCCACTCTGCCCAGGCTGAGTAACCCCACTTCTCCACTTGGCAGGTCATGGTTCTCCCTGAGATGTCGAGCAAAGTCCGGAGAGACCGTCCGGCCCCCACTCCACCTCCAGCCCCAAATCAAACAAAAGGCAGGAAGCTGTCTGTGTCCAGTACGCAGTGCGGAGCGCTTTCCCAACCGGGATAAAGGCCACTGGGCTTTACCTGAGGGAGACACGGGAGAGTTGGCATCAGAAGCAGGCGGGTCAGGGGTGCCAAGAACCGATGGGATCCCTTAAAAATCAGCTCACTGACGGCTTGCTAATAACCAGAACCCCAAGCTCCACGCAAAGGGCCCCCCTCCTTCTGCGAGGTGACACGGGGTCAACAGCTAACACTTGTCTCCAAGTGGGTCTGTGTTTGCTCCGTCCATTGAATAACAACACCGGCACCAACCTGGAGCCGGACCCGAGCGCTCGCTGGGCAGCGGGGCCCCGCTGACTGCTTTCTATGAATCAGCGCCCGACCTCCCCACCAACGAGTTATTTCCAGGGTGTACGTTTTCTGCTGCTGGACCCTCGCCCCTATGAAGAGAAAAAATACTGAAACCGCTCCACAAAGAACAGTTACACCACTTGTGAGAAACACAGGGCTATCAGCTCTCGCAGCAGAGGGGGAGACAAAATCCCATCCCCGAGCAGCAGGAAATGAGCTGGAGGCCTGCAGCTGTCAAGCCAGGCTGCGGCTTAGAGGCTCCTGCCCTCTTGGAGCGTGTGCAGAAGATGTGGCTCAACTTCAGCACAAACGATCCCAGGCCCGTACCCTTAGGACTGGCAGATGTATACTCGGTGCTTGTTCAAAGACACCAGAGGTGCACAGTACTGTCCTGTAACCTGGGCAAGCTGGGCCATAGCGGGGGGAGGGATGGGGTCCTCTGGGGCAGCATCTTCGGTTATCAGTGAAAGCAGGAAGCTCTCTGCCAGCTGGAGAGGGTAGGGCAGAGGCTCAGGCCCATGTGGAGCCAGCTAGAGCAAGGTGCTGTAGTCTCAGCACCCGGGAGGCTGAGGCAGGAGGCCTGCTGCGGGCTCGAGGCCAGCCTGGGCTACAAAGTGAGTGTAAGGCCAGCCTAAACTGAATAGTGAACTCCTGCATAGTGAAATCCTGTCTCAAAAAAAGCCCCCTCCCCGCAAAAAAGAAACAAATGGCGCAGCTAGGAACTGAGGGACTCAGCCTCCGGACGTGTGCTCTGGCCTGACAGACAGGGGACAGCGGAGTCAGCGGTGAAATATCGCCCTCAAGTGGTTTCTCGGGGGAAAGCTTTCATCACTGGAAAAGTTCCTGCGGCAGCCGGGGACCCTTGAGGCCCTCCGCGCTTGTTAAGGGACCAGAAGCCTCCAGGGTATAGGTCAGAGCAATCCGGTTATCGAGACTGATTTCTGATAACATTTAAACCCAGTCAAACTGGGGGATTGAATCTAGGGCCTTCGCTCTGAGCTACATCCCATCTTCCTTTTGTGAAATTTTTGAAATAGAGTCTCACAGTTACCGGGCTGGGCTCAAACTTGCAGTCCTCCTGCCTCAGCCTCCCAGTGTGCTGGGAGTACAGGCATGCATCACCACACCCAGTTTAGTGCAATTAATTTTTAAATTAAGTTAAAATTAAATTTTTTAAATGTCTGTCTAGCCAAAGGAATAAAGGATTATTGGACAAAATTTATTATTCATAAACAATTCAGAAGTTAAAAAAAAAACAAAATTTATCTTTTCTTCAGCTTTAAAAAGAAATGCATTCAGTGCTATAAAATTCCCAGTAGCCTTCCTATGAGTAACATTTAGATTTGAAGCAACAATCATTATATACCATAAAAAGATTTCTCCTATGGGAAAGGAAATTTTTAATTACTGCATTGGGTATTATTTACTTACTTAGTGAATGTAGATGTACTAGAAGTCATGTTAGTTGAAATTATTTTCATTACATTTTTTAAAACTGGTTTTCACATATCTACTTGAAATGACTAATATTTCAACACTTTTTTCTTCTGAAAATATTTATTTTTAAATTCCTGTTGCTGCCTCCCTCTCATCGAGTCTTATTTAAGAAAAGAGAAAACATACTCTCAAAATCTCAGAGAACGATATGCAATATAATAACCATTGTTAATTTCCTATCATCTTGTTTTCACATTCTGTATTGTTTTATTGGGGTTTTTTTGTCTCTTTAAAAAAAAAAAAATCAGCTGGTAATACCTGGAGCATCCAGTTTCTTTTTTTCTGCTGCTGCTTCTGCTGGGCTCAGCAGCGTCCCAACCTGAATCTTTCCCTCAGTGATGCTCCAGGTTTCAGGCAACAGACAGTTGCTGGCTTTTTTTAGCCTCCCAGGCAAAAGTCCAAAACAACTTGTTAATGTGGGTGTTTGAAGAAAGATAGAAAGGAGAGAACTATAGTCCCAATGCACCATGCTTGGAAACGTCTCTTGCCGGGGGTCCCTCGTCCAGAATACCAGACTTTCCGTAGAAATGATCAACTGGACCTTTACCGCCAAAGTTCGAGAGGGCTGCAAGGACAGTGCTCTCTCATGCTTTGCTGAGCTCAGCCTAAAGGCTGGTGAATGTGAATGAGGCTCAAACTACCCAGGGAACCAACTCTGCTAAAATATTCGTGCCTAGCCACTTCATTTCTTTTGCATCTGATTTGTTTGTTTGTTTTATTTTTAGGTGCTGAGGCTCAAGCCGAGCCTCGTGCATGCTCTGCCTCTGAGCTGCCCCGCAGCTCTGCGTCTGTCCCTAAAGCTTTCCCCCCTTGGCTTGGGGACAGCTCTCTGACCTGGTTTCTTGCACCTCTTTGGCTGCTCTTGCTCCATCGCTGCCTGGCTCCTTTCCTTCTGCCCAACCTCTGAATGTCTTACTGCACTACGGGGAGTCCTTGTCCTCTGCTGTTTTCCTCCCTAACCCTCTCTCCTCATTCATTCCCACCACCCTCACTGTCTAAGTCATTGCATTCATTCCCACAGCTTCGAGGGCCACCTTCATGTTAATACCACCAAGTGCATCATTCTAATACAGCTTAGCTTGTCCACAACCGGACCATGTATTGCCCTCACCTCAATCTGCTCCTCGCTTTACCGTCTCCATCTCAGTTAATGGCAACTCAAACTTCCTAGGTGCCTGGACCAAAAATTCTGGAGCTATCCTTGATACACTTCTCAAACTCTGCATCAGCAAATCTAGTTCCTCCTGCTTTGAAATGTAGAGCCCAGGATGCGACTCCCCTGGGTCTGCCACTGTTATGGCTTTTATCTTATATGAGCCCTAGCAGTCTCATTCTGTTGCAGGCTTGGTTGCCCTGGGCTTTTGGAAGGTGAATAGACCATGAGGGTTACAACTTATCAAAGGATTAATGCATTGATGAGTTCATAGCCCAAGGGGTTATTGGGAGGTGGGGACTAATTAGGGGAAGCAGGTCACTGGGGCATGGCCTTGAAGGGTATATTTTATCCCTACCACTTTCTCTCCCTCCCTCTCTCTCTCTCTCTATCTCTATCTCTCTCTTTTTGCCTTCTGGATGCCATGAGATGGGCAGCTGTCTGCTCCACATGCTCTCACTGCCATAATATTGTGCCTGGTTTCAGGCCTCAGAAGCAATAGAAGCAGCCAGTGTGGGACTGAAACCCCTGAAACTGTGATCCAAATAAACCTTTCCTCTTTTAAATTGTTTTTCTTGGGTATTTCGCAGCCACGCAAAGCTGACTAACATAGCCACGCTGAACAATGCTGAGAGCCCCGTTGGATGTACTGCAAACAGTGCCTCCGGGAGCTCCAGATCTGTCTCCTCACCCCCACTGCCGTCATCCTGGCCTCACTGCCATCATCTTGTGCCTCAGTGTGCAATGTCCCACAGCTGATGTCTCTGCGCCCACGTGGTCTCCTCCAGTCTGTCCTCAACACGACACTGCAACAATCCTGTTAAAACATCGGTTGTATCATGTCCTTATTTCTTCAACGTTTTCAGTGGTTTCCCACTTCCTTCAGAGTGAAAGAAAACAATTTCCTGTAACCTCTAAGACCCTGCATGATAAGGTCACCTATCACCACTGTGATCTCATCTTCTACCTAATACTCTAGTATTCACAGAGTGTCTCAGGAAGTTTGCACTTCATGCTCCCCTGCCTTGAATGATCTTGCCCCAGCTCCTCTCTTGCTTTAGATCTTCACTCAGAGTCACCGTCTAAGAAAGGCCGGCCCACGGAAGCCTATGTAAAACTGTAACCATCTCATGCTAAATGCGCTGTAACTTTCCCTGGTGTCTTTCCACCTTAGCATGGATCACTGTTCTAAAGCTCTGTGAGCATGTGGCATTACCTTCCATGACCCAGCAAACCCCTGAAGGCAAATGACTTTTACACAGAGCTGTGGCCCCCATAGGCAGAATGCAGGGGAGTGGGGGACATTGTTACCATCACCTCTAGGGATGCCCTTGGAGAACTTGTGGATATACCCTACTCTCCGGTATCGTAAAAGAGCTAAGATGTGCCTCCCAAAAGAAGTGACTTTGACTTCCATAAGCATTTTTCACCCATTGAAATCACAGGTGACCTGTGCAGGTGGGTCTGCTGGCAATATGTCTCCTCCAGTGGTTTCAAGACCAATACTCCCCCTTGTGGCCACAGAAACTCATAGGTCACGTGGAGTTTAGATCAGGTTGACAGTGTGTTCCCCAAATCAGGGCTGCTGAGGACTCAAGGACCCAAGGCTGAGGGCCAACTATGCTGTGGATGGGAATTGTAAAAAATAAGAAGGCATGGAGGAAAAAAGCCCAGGCAAAACCGCAGCATCCTGCTGGATTTAGTGAGAATTCAAGGAGTTTTCTGCACAGCAGCAGTCTCAGCGCCCAGCACATGAAAACCACTCAGTATGAAGCCAAGCTTCTATCATCATGGCTCCAAGATGAAGCAACGTGGGAGAAATAATCAAGGCTACCCCAAACCCCACTTTTGAAGAGAACTCTGATTTCTGAGGGCAGATCTGAAAGGCGACATGAAAGATTAACGCCATATTCCTTCTCCCAGGGCAGATGTCTCATGTAAGGAAATAGGGAGTGAAGCTATGCGTTTAATACAATTTAATGAACATGGGGAGGAGCTCATATCTGAGGTCTGAGCTCACATCTTGTTAGACATCACAAAGGCCTGCAGGAGAAAGGACCCAGTTAAGAGCACACATACTGAAAAGGTTTCCGTCATAATTCAGTGCCTCTCTACATGGAAGAGCACTGCTGGTGTAATGAACAGTTATCCTTCATCCCAGAGCACACATCAGAGAAGGGAGGTATGTCATGATCCAGGGGGGCAGCCTCACCACAGCAGCCTTGCGGGGCACACACCACACACACTCGCAGTCAAGTGAAGCCCTCCAGACCCCACTGAACATCAGAGAGCTCCTGCTGGAAATATCTAGAGTCCAGCGCTGCCCCTCTCTCCTCCCTAAGCCACTCAGACACTCATTATTGATGGGTTCGTATATTTGGGGATCCATTATGTTTAAGTTAATTCAAAAAGTCTGCCCACACTGATCAAACTCTACCCCTACTACTCACCTCTCATGGTTCACTGAGCATATAGAATATAGTTGGAATGCTCAAAAATGTGTCTCTGTGCTTTTGAAGGTCCGGGCAGGAGGCTAAAGAACCTCAGAGCACAGGGTGTGTTTTCCTCTTTCCTTTGGGAGAAGGCTGTGCCTTTATAGTACAAAGGGGATGTGAGAAGTGACCACTGCTTTCGTTTTCAGCAGAGATGAATTGGATTTCTGGGGCAGTGCACTCCTGCAGAGGCTGGACTGTTTTCCCATGGGGTAGACAGAATATGTTTGATTTAAAAGTGCTAACCTGAAACTGAAGGAAGGAATCTGTCTAAAACCTGACCAGATAAAACTATGCATTTACAGGGAATACCAGTTATCACATGGAAGAACAGTAGCATAGGAGCAGACTACAAAGTACTGGCAAAGAATAACTTCAGATGCCTAAATATAATCCCATGCAAAGAATAAATTGTAATTCAAGTGAATTTCAAGTATAGGAAAAGTAAGACTACTGTTGTGTCAGACAAGATCTGACATGGGGGGAAGAGGAAGAATGAAGTATTGGCAGAATTTAACTCATCTAAGAAAAACACTAACATTTATTGATCAGTTACTATGTGCCATGTGGTCACATATGTTAAAGTTGTTTTCAAATTATTGTTAACTATATTTTTCAGACAGGGAAACTGAGGAGCCACAAGGCAATGAAAATAGGATTTAAATGTAACCATCTGGCTCTGGTGTTTTAGCTTTTTTAGCACTGCTTAACAGTAGAACTACCCAATAGTAGATAAGGGAAATTCACAAGCTAGAGAGCAGAGTTTTTGTGAAATCTTACTGACTGGAAAGAAAAGTGAACTTTTGTTCTTATAGTACTGGACACTGAATCTAAGACCTTTACACTAAGTTATATCCCCAATCCTTTTTAAATTTTATTTTATTTTTAAATTTTGAGACAAGATCTCACTATATTGCCAAGTTGCCGGGTCGGGCTCACACTTGTGATTCTTCTGCCTCAGCCTTCCAGAGTGCTGTGATTAAGAGGCGTGTGCCACCATGTTCAGCACAGGCATCCTGGCCACACATCAGACGTAAGTGAGAAAGCCAGGGTTCATCTAAAAACACACAGCAAAAACATCCTGGCTATGCAAAATCAAGGAAAAGGTAAAACACAAGCAAACCTGAAGCATCTTGTAACGAATAAGGAAATGCTCAGAAAACTAAAGAATGAGGACCTAGAAAAGAACACAAAAAGCAACTCTAAAGAGCTCACCACCTGCTTTGCTGCTCCCTGGTCTTTTTTGTTTTCTGGGTTACTTCAGGCCTCCTAGCTGGTCTTTTGGTTTCCATTCTTGTCCTGTGAAAGCCTCATACACTCATAGGTGGGTCTTTTGGGAGCTGGCTGGACCTAGTGTGCATGATACTGCGGTTACAGTGTGTGGTACTAAATTTGTCTACTGACTGGAAATAGTTCTGGGTGTGGCTCAATGGATTTACTGAAGACAGAAGCCTTGCCCTGGGTGAGGGTGGCACCCACTCCAAAGGTTGGCAACCTGTTTGGGATAAAAGAAAAGGCAGACTCACTTCTGCACTGGTGCTGGTGCTGCTGCAGCTTGCAGCCTTCTACTTGCCACACCATGGACTATTTCTCCTCTGCGATGTCCCCCTGCCGGGCTGCCCTGCTTTGGAACCAGCCGACAGTGGACTGAAACTTCTACGAGCTGTGAGCAGAAATGAACTTTTCCTCCTTTAACTTTAGATGTCAGGTATTTTGTCTCAGCAATGAGAAAAGTAACTAAGACACCCTGTTTAGTCTCCTTTCAGCACAATAGACTGATCTTGTTTAAATCCAGAACTGAGCACATCACTCCTTCACTGGAAACTCCCCAAGCCTCCCACCTCATTCAGACCATGGAATGAGCTTGGGTGTTCATTCAGAATGAATCCACAACCCCCTCCCCTCTGCCCAGAACAGCCCCCAGCTCCCCACAGCACCTACTAGCTCAGTGCTCACCTCACCAAGGCCTCCGCTGACCACCAGCGGACCAACACTAAGCACCCTTACCTTTCCACACCCCCAAAGAACTCTTATGCTGCTCTACTTGCTTTTCCTCATTGCACTATTTCCTGCTAACATATGAAATAAACTATGTCCAATGTCTATTTTCAGTCTCCTTGCTCCAGACTGTAAGTTCTGTGAAGTCATAAATATTTGTCTACTTTGTTCAACAATCTGCCCCATAACCCAGATACAGTGTCCTGACATATTGTCAGTACTCAGTAAATATTTGATGAATAAATTAACAAACTAAGCTATTAATTAATTAGCCAGTTATTTGCCATTAGTGAGCTGAGTGGATAGCCCAGTTTTGAGATAGTCTCCCTATGTAGCCTAGGCTGGCCTTGAACTCATGATCCTCCTGCCTCTGCTTCCTGAGTGCTGGGATCATAGGCAGGCACCACCACCTTGGCTCATTTTTTTTTTTTTGCTACTGATGCAAGAAATATGAATATCTTCATACACATCACCGCATGTACATGTGTACTTCTTTATAAGACCTAGAAAAATGTGGAGTTGTTGGTTTTGTGAAGTTTAAATGTAAATAGACACTGACAAACTGCCCTCTGGGGAATCTGTTCAGATTCACACTCCCGTGTGAGAAGACGTGTTTATCCACACCCATGCCAACACAGCATCACATTTCTAAGTGGAATATTATCAAACTGGAGGACTTCTAGTAGAGTGCAGAGGGTGAGTCTGGCATCCTCTATAAGAAACTTGTTCTGTTTAACCTAGAGAAAAGAAGGGTTTAAAAAGCTCTCATCGGAAAGTAGAATTCAAATTATTTTTTTGTTGTGCCTAATACTAGTAAAGTCCTGCCTTCCTGTAGTTAACTATGGGCAAGTTGACCCACACCTGGCTCTGAATTCCATAGTATTATTGTTCCTGAAGATGTGAGTGCCTTAAATTACTTGTGTAATGATCAAGCAGTGAAATACCAACTGAACAACCTATTTTTGTTTATAACACACATGATAAAGAGCTGATTTCATTTCATTAGCACTTGTAAGAATATAATAGTGTCTTCTCATTTTTATTTGGATCTCAATATTAAGATGATAGGTCCTAGAGAAAAATTGCCCAATAGTCAATTAATTTGTGAAAAGACGTTCAGTCTCAACAATCATGAACGACAAATAAAGATTTTTTTCATCTATCAGGTTGAAAAAAGATATAAAAGCCTGACAAAAGCTTTTTCTAAAACTAAGAAAATTAACACTTGCATGCATTTTGTAACCACACATCTGTGATCCCAGCACCACATACTCTAGATCTAGTCACCTCTGAAAAGCCCCCTGTGGCTGCATGAGCCTCTGGGAGGATATCTAGACACAAGCTATTATGGTTTGTCTCTGGATGTCCCCTCAAAGCCTCATGCAGTATGGGGTGGGTTTCTAGAGTGTATGATTGATTCATGGTCCAATGCTGGGACTATGGGTGTGAATGCTACATCCACCCTAGGAGCAGGTTGCCTGCATGCAATATTTGGGAGGGGAAGAGACTTGTTCTTGCTCCTCCCTTTTTGTTCTTGCTACTTTTGCTATCTGCTGCTGCCATGAACTGTTGATCTCTGCCATGTGCCACTTTGCCTTGGAGCCAGCTGATCATGGACTGAAACCTCCACAAACTGTGAGCTAAATAAACCTTTCCTTTCTTAATTCTGGCTGTCAAGTATTTTGTCTCAGCAATGAGAGAAAAGTAACCAAGACACAAGCCATAACAGCTATCATGTCTTGTTTTAAACATATGCCATTTAAAAAGAAAGAGTATGAAGGGCTGAAGGGCTGGCTTAGTGACAGAGGGCTTCCTGAGCAGGTAAGAAGCCCTAGGTTTGATACTCAGCTTTGCACAAAAATAAAACTAATAATAAAGCTGAATTTAAAGAATAAAGAGTAGTATGTTTTAAAACACTATTTTAATCAAATGGGAACAAATCCTGAAGTTGTCAAGGCACTAGAAAGAATTTGCAGACAACCATGGATCTAAATTAAACAGCAAGAATCCTATCAAGAAATGTCAGCTTCTTAATCAACAGCATGGTTACTTCCTCCATCTACCTAACATATAAAAATCCAAGTATAAAATATGTAAGATGATCAACCTTAGTTTTAAACATCAGGAAGATTTTTTAAAAAGAAGAATAACATTTTTCCCAATATCAAGATATATTTAGTAGATCTGATACATTTTTAGTTATGTTTCAGTACAAATTTTCTATATATAAGGTCCCATAATATTACCTTTGAAACATTAGTAATTTAGAGTACAGCTGGCATAGGAACAACATTGAGGCAGCATTGGATTTTATCATAAGTAATAAGAGGTCTTCTATAGCTATGAGGCAGAAGTTATCTTCTAAATCTGTTTTATCGAAACAGGACAACAGTGGTAAATGGGTCCTGAAATCAATTTAGTGAGTCAGGTAGAGATGTGAGCTGTATTTCTTAATCACATAAAATAGACTAGAATGAAAATAAATACCAGAGTACATTTGGACATAAATGTACTATATAATAAGACATGCATTTCATTTATTTTCCTGTATATGTCTGCTTACTGAGTCACAAGGCAAAATGCATTTCTTACTATGAGTCTCCATCAAAACCATTTGAAATCCTCTCTTCTAAGCTGTGGAAACCTCTGGCAACAATTTTATTGCTTTCAGCTAACATCATACTAAGATCAATAAAAGCAGGGTGCAGAACTAAAGGTGAATATCAAAGCAGAACAAATTGATACCAAGTGTGTTAAAGTGGAGAATATCCTAGTGTTATCTTAAAAGAAATCTTAAAGTTTATCAAAGCCATGATATTTAACTGTTATGACTGAAATGACATGAACCATAATGTTTTTAATGGGCATATATTTGTCCTAATTTTGGGGGTACAGTATTATAATTTAATGCATGTAATGAGCAAGTCAAATATTATCATTTCCATGTGCTGAAACCCTTGCAAATTTTCTCTTTTTTTTTTTTTTTTTTTTTTTTACCGGGAATCGAACTCAGGACCTTGTGCTTGCCAGGTAGGCGCTTGTGCCACTGAGCTATATCTCCGGCCCACAAATCTTCTCTAATCATTTTTAAATGTACAATTGTCTAAACTATGGCCACCATATTGTGTTGTACAACATTAGAACTACTCCCCATCCCCAACTGTACTTTTGGTACCCACTGTCCCCCATCTCTTGTTGCCCTCTCCCTTACCGTTTTAGCCTCTAGCAACCTCTGTTCTGCACTCTGTCTCTTACTGGTTAACTTTATTAGCTGTTACTTTTTAATCAGAGTGAGAAAGGTGAGGAATAGCTGTGTTGGACAACTACTACCTTACCTTTCCTGGTATTTCTCCAAGAGATGTTGTTCATTGAGTTACCTTCAAGAAATATCTGGTGTGAGCACAAAAAAAAAAAAATGGTTCAGATTTAAATTATGTGGGTAACAACTGCCAATGGCATATTCCTTTTTGAGAAAAGCAAGTAAGAAAAATAGCACATACAGTTAGTTCCAATTTATGGCTAAAAAATATGTCATATGTTATTATGTACTTGAAAAATATGAAGAAAATACAGTAATCTGCGAAGGGGTACAGGATAATGAGACATTTGTACTGAGTATGCATTATTTTTATGTTCAGAAAAAGAAATAAAAATATATTTGAAATACTTTTCAGCAAGGGAGTCTGTGCTCACCCACACTGCCATGGTTCCCAGCTGAAAAGTGCGGAGAGAGCCAGGTATTTCCCAGCCACTCCCTGAGGACAGTGCGTGTGCACCAGGACCCCGCTGCCATTACAGACGGAGTCCTGGCCTCCCTCCTCCCGTGGCAGAGAGGAGGTTTTCACTCAGACGCCGCAGGAACTTTTCTGGCGGTGGGCAGGGTGAACAAACTCTCAGCCCCGCGCGACCTGCACCGAGAGAGACAGTGTTCCAGGGAGTCTGTGGTCACCCACACCGCCACGGTTCCCAGCTGAAACACACGGAGAGAGCCAGGTATTTCCCAGCTACTCCCTGAGGGCAAAGCGCATGCATCAGGACCACCGCCACCATTACAGACAGAGTCCTGGCCTCCCTGCTCCTGTGGCAGAGAGGCAGTTTACACTCGGAAGCCCCAAGGTCTTCTCTGGCTGCGGGCTGGGTGAACAGACTCTCAACCCTGCACACCCTGCACCGAGTGAGTGAGTGCTCCAAAAGGCACTAACCCGAGGTTTGAGTCTGAGCTTTGCCTTCGCCCAGACCCCCTAGCCAGTCGAAGGCTGGGAAATTCTGTAACCAATACTCATCTGGGCTGCAGCTGGTTCCTGTATGTATCATGATATGACTGGATACATAAATTCAGGTGGTTCACAAACTGTAGATCCTGCAGTTTGGGTCTGAATTATGCCTGTACCCTAAATTACCTGGGGACATAGATCACGGACCGGGATTGCCACACCAGTGCAACCCTAGTCAGGTTGCACACGTGCCCTGAACTGCAAGGGGACACTGGATCAGACGGTCGGCCATCAAGTGACACAAGTGCCCATGTCTGA
>NW_004955428.1:18772554-18809500 GCF_000276665.1 Chinchilla lanigera | reverse complement strand
GAAAGAAACTGTCAATGAGTCTTTGATTGACCAGTATTGCATGTCTATATCTGTTTTCATGAGAAGCCACTTTGAAGATATCAATATGTAATACAACCACCATTGTTAATTCCCTACCACTTTGTTTGTAACTCTGTATTGTCTGTACTGTGCTTGTGATATGTTGTAAAATGTTGTATGTCTGTTCATGTCTCCCTCCTTTTATCTTTAAAATAAAAAAAAAGAAGAAAAAAAGAAATACTTTTCAGCAAAGGAAGCTAAGAGTCATATGGAAGGACCTTCAGGTTTTCCAGGCAAAGGGGTCAGGTAAGTTCGCTTTGGACACCCCAGCTGGGCCAGGCTGGGAGGGCTCCATCCCATGAGGCATATCAAAGATTCGAGTATTAAGTACAAATACAATTCCATGATGTGTTTTTCTCCTAAATTTCAATAAATCTGCTTGTCAATTATAAAGCAATAAAACAACATTTTTAAAGTGTAAAAAATAGATGTGAGACTCCCATGTTACACTATTATAACAATGTTTTAGTCACTTTGCTCATGGATCGGACAGAACACCCAACACTAGCAACATAAAGAAGGACAACTTTGCTTTGATTCATAGTTACAGTCCATCCTCGGCTGGCTCCAGGGCAAAACAACAAAACAGAAGGATACTGAGGAGGAAAACTGCTCGTGTCATGGCAATTAGGAAGTAGAGAGAAAAAAGAGAGATGTGGGAAGGAGCTAAGGCCTTCCGGTTCCTCTCCTAGTGACCTGCCTTTAACCAGGCCCCACTTCCTACCAAGAAGTCAACTACAAGTGCCCCCATGGCCCAATCTTCTTCCAAAAACCCTGCCTATGAAGCAGCGCATCTACATACAGTATAAGCCATAGCACAGAATTCTCATTTGTATGTATTTTGTAATATTTTTGTATGTGTATTTTACATGGCCACCAGCATAAACGGAAAATTTTATGGTCAGATTATTTTGCTTAAAATTAGAATATTGTTCTTGTGGCTACGCAGATTCCATAACATATTTTTAAATGACTGGATCTTACAGCACTGAGTTATATGATATAGTTATTCCTCAGTCACTGGAATGAGTTTTATTGGTAAATATTTACTGAATATTTCTATAATGATTTTGCTTGTACACTAACAAAAATGTATTGAAAATATTTTTCTAACACTGTACTAGATAGTGTCACTTTTTTTTCATTTTATTCTTTAATTCTGAATGGTTAAGCTAATATCCTCATCTAAAAAAGTAGACAGATGAAGTATGTAACACTGAAGTAGCAAAATCAAATCTAAATCTACATCAAAACCTTAGGCAAAGCTAACTTGCTAAGATATGCTTTTAAAAATTTTTTTATTATAAATAAAATCATGCTGGGTGTAGTGGCATATGCCTGTAATCCTAGCACTTGGGAGGCTGAGGCAGGAGGATTGCCATGAGTTCAAGGCCAGCCTAGACTACCCAGTGAGTTCAAAGCTAGCCTGAGATACATAGCAAGACCCTATCTCAAAAAAGAAATAAAATCCTTGTACAACAAAGATATTTCAGATTCTGAGCAAGTATTTCCTATTGTGTTTTGTTTGACCAGCCTGGTAGTTTATAAATTTGTGAACAAGAACACTTAGAGGTACAGTGAGTTATCCAGGGTCTTCATCTCTCACTTCATGCACACAAATATCCACATGTGCTCACATACACACAATTATTCATAGACATAAATTAACCACACACAATCACAAATACACAACTATATGATGACACACATAGACACACACACAGAGACAGACATACACACATAGACAAACACACACAGATACACAAACACAGTGTTATACCTTTCTGCTACCTACTTGTCCTTGGAATTTATCTGAGCTTGAATCCCCTTTGTTAGGACCTCAGTCAAATAGAGGGGATATCAAACAACTTTTAAGAAATTGAGAAGCAACTGAAATAAATCTGTGATTTATACAAAATTAATTCAAGACAAGAGTACTTATAACAATGAAAAGGTAATGACTGGAATTACTATATAAAACAAGATATATGTATATTTGGAACACACAAAATTTATATTACATTTGTCCTGTTGCAAATATTATGCCTTTTTTGAGGTTGCCTCAGGCAAAAACAAAACATAGCAACAATAAAGCAAAAAAATTTGCAGAATAGTGATATGGTCATGACATTGATGATGTATATTTGTGAGGACAATGTTAACTTTTAAGCACAATCACATGTGTGGTACAAGGCTCTAGAACAGAAAAAAGGCAATTCAAATAATAAAATATAATCAAATAACATATTTAAAAGCTCATATAGAAGCATCAAAGAAAAATATTTTTAAAAGATCTTGTTTTATCGCTCCATTTGAATCTCCAGAAATCTCTTCCAGTTATTGTCTAATTCTAATGAATGTCACTGATCAGTAATTCTTTGTTCTCCGGGATGATGTTAAAGGAGTGTTTACCCTCGAGGAACTGTTGAATGCATTGGTGAAGACTTAAAGTTACCTGAAATCCTAATTATGTTTACTACACAGCATTTGAAACTCAGTAAACACTATGAGTAAGAATATCACTTTAAGCCATTATTTGTGTACTTGGACAATTTTTATCAAAGTTTATTATGGCGTATGGATAATTATGAGTGGCTTGTTATAAACATATATTTATTTTATTCCCAATATAAAAATAAGCACTGTGATAATCTACTGTGTTAACAAAAACTTATATCTGATAAGCCTCCATGTTAATTATAAATTCAGCTTTTCCAAATCTTGCATTAGGAAGCATTTATTATATTTAGGAAGAATAAATACATTGAAGAATTCAGTCTTTTATTATCTGACAAATGGGAGGCACACCGACTTCATCCACATTACATGATACTGTACATGCAAAGGTAGACATGAGACGCATTCTTTTTTTTTCTTATTTATACATGATTTCAGATGCTGGACATGGGTAACAGAAGTCCTGTTTTCTGTTATTCTAAATCAATTTTCTGTACATCACAAATCTGGCACAATGCAGTCTAGGAAGTAACTGGGCTTTGTATTTGTTTTCTAACGTTGCCATAACAAAGAACCAGAGACTGGTGGTTTAACAGAAGTTATTTTTTACATTCTGGAGGGGAAACTTCTAAGGTCAAAGTGAGAGCAGTATTCATTCCTCCTGGGGTCTCTCCACTTGGCTTGTAGTTATTGTTGTGCTGGTTAATTCATGTGTTAATTTGACTGTGTCACAGTATGTCTGGCGCATAACATCTGAGTTGGTGAACTGCAGTAAGTAAATGATCCTCCCCAATGTGGATAAGCATCATCCAACCCTCTGAAAGCCTGAATAGAACAAAGGATGGAAGAAGGTTGAATTGCCCCATTTTATTTCTGCTGCACCATTAAAGGTGGAACACCTCCGTTGGTCTCCTCCTGCCCTGGGACCAGGCTAGCATCATGTCTTCCTTGCCTCCTAAGCCTTTGGGTTGGGAACCCGTTGGCTCCGCTGGGTCCCCAACTTGCAGACAACAAATCATAGGTGCTGTAATTTGTATTTTTGGTGTCATTTAAAGGCATGTGGGGGCTGGGGATATAGCTCAGTGGTGTAAGCGTCTGCCTGGCAAGCACAAGGTCGAGAGTTTGATCCCCGGTACTGCAAAAAAAATAAAAAATAAAAAATAAAGGCATGTGTGTTAAAGACTTGGTCCCCAGTGTGTCAATACTGGAAGGAGTAGAATCTTTGCAAGGTAGAGCTTTGGCAGAGGTCCTGGGCACACTCGGTGTGTGTCTCTGAAGGGCGTTGTGGAACCGCACTCCCATTCACTCCCTCTGTTGCTTCCAGTCCATGAGGTGAATGGTTTTGCTCTGTCGCACACACCTGTCATGATGTAATGTCTCTCCACAAGCTCAGAGTGATGGGGTCAACCAATCGTGAAATGGAGCTTCCAAAACTATGAGCCAGAATGAATCTTTCCCTTTATAAATCTATTATATGAGGTATTTATTACAGTGCTACAGCAGAATAATACAATAGGACTTCTGAGTCTCCATAATATGAACCAATTCTTCACAATTATATATGTAGGTGTGTATATACATGATTCTTTCTTATCCTAGTGTAGTATAATCTTGTGCCTCTGTCTTCCCAGTATCCTCTTCTTATAAGGAAATCAATCATGATGAATTAGGACCTTCTCTCATGACCTTATTTACCAGTAATTACCCTCTGTAGGCTCTGTCTCCAAATGCAATCCCATTCTGAAGTACTGAGAGTTAGGACATCAGTAAGTGAATGTGGAGGAAACCCAGTTCTGCCTTAAAAGATTTTTGTTTATGTTTTATAATAGTGGAGTAGATTACTGTTACATTTGGGGAGATGTATTGCATCTTTAGGATAGAAAGAGAAATTAGAAGATATCTAATCTTTGTAAACCTGTTCCCTACCAACTCCACTAGACAAAGGCAGTTTGGTCCACAAAAAGATGCTTTATGTAGCATGCCTGTGATCCCAGTACTTGGGAGGCTGAGGCAGGAGAATCACTTCGAGTTTGAGGCCAGCCACAGCTACATAGTGAGTTCAAGGCCAGCCTGAATTTCATGAGACCCTGATTTAAAAAAGACAAAAAGAAAACATGCTTTATATTAGAAGCAGCAGGGGAAGGACCCTTCACTAGCCTCTATCTGGTCCTCTCATTCAAATCTGACATTCCAGAACATCAAAAGACAAAAATCAGGACAATTGACTAATTCCTCTTCCATTTAATGATCATGTTTATTGTTATCATTGATCCTACAAAGTCAAAATTATAAATATTAAGATGATAGTCCTCAAATGACTACAACAAAGGCACATCAAACTCAACTAGGGAGTGTTTTCAATATGTTATCTACTTTCAACCTCAAACGCAGCAGAATATTCAGGTCGAGAGTGAAGAAAGTAGGATTAAAATCAGCATTATACAACACAAATGTAAAAATAATGAAGGCTTTAAACATAAGAAATTCATAGAAAAGTGTTCAAGAGCATGTATGGCTACCCCAGATCATCAGAGACTTGGCTTTCCCATCTCTGTGGCCACCATTCTCAGCACAGGGCTCCATGGTAATGCTGGGGTAATGTTCCAAGGGGACTGCTGGAGCTGAGAACATTGTGACTATTTGTCTTAGTTACTTTTCTCATTGCTGAGATAAAATACCTGACACATAAAGTTAAAGGAAGAAAATTTTATTTTGGCTCACAATTTGTAGAGGTTTCAGTTCATAGTTGGCCGGCTCCAAGGCAT
This sequence comes from Chinchilla lanigera, assembly GCF_000276665.1. Lineage (NCBI taxonomy): Eukaryota > Metazoa > Chordata > Mammalia > Rodentia > Chinchillidae > Chinchilla > Chinchilla lanigera. The sequence goes on along the minus strand of NW_004955428.1, from coordinate 18,804,218 downwards.
GGTGGCATGGCAGAGGAGCATAACAGAGGAGAAATAGTTCATGGTGGGCAGAAGACAGGAAAGCAGCAAAGCAGTAAAGTAGCTAGGAAGCAGCCTGCCCACCTCTCTCTTTCATCCCTTCCAGGCCAACTGCCTTTTGAGTTGTGTCACCCACACACAGGTTGGGCATTCCCATTATCCACACCCAGAATTATGTCAACTATGTCCATAGACTGATTTAGTAACCACATACCATTCCTCCAGCATCACAATCCTAGATACAGTCACTTTTGAAAAGCCCCACCTATGACTGCATGAGGTTTTGAGGGCACATCTAGACACAAGTCATAACATTATTCAACTCTAAGCAATAGGAAGAAAGAGGCAGAACAGACAACAAGGCATGACCTAGCATATTTGCCTTTTAAGGAGTCTTCTCAGAGGTCCTCTATGGTAACTTCAGCTTTCAGTTCATTGGCAAGAGTCTAAGAGATGAAGCCTGAGGATTGTGTATGATGGAAGAGCTTTCCAGGTGATCCTCATACATCTTCTCTTTTGAGAACCACTGCTAAATAAATAGATTCTTAGAGAATTTTCCCGTCAGTAATCCCAAAGAAATCAACTGAAGGGAAAGTTTGTCATTTGTCTCCTAGCATCCATTCTGACTTTTTTAACAATAGCCTAGATATTCATTTGGGCATTAAACTCTGTATCACTGTCAGACCAGGTGGTCCAGGTGCAATACCATCCCCAGTCATAGGAATACATCATACAGCCAGTCCTAAGCCACATTTGTGTCATGCCATCCAAGTGATGGAGTCAGGGTAAGTTCATGACCTCAGTCTGTCCAATCAGAATGAGTTTTGACACTTCTCGTAGAATATGAACTCCATCAAAGTGAGACTTCCTCTCTTATTCCATCACTTTCCCAGGATCTAGAGCAGAGTCTGGGGCCAACTAGATGCTTAGTAAATATGACTGAATGTTACACATTAAAAATGAAGCTAAGAGATGAGAGAAAAACTGGACTTTGATGACAATGTTTAAATCTCCATCCTCATCATCAATGGACAAGATTATAACAGGTTTATCTAAAGATCTTAATTGGCTTCATTTTTGATTCCAGAATCAAACAATGCTTCATTCCATAAAATAGAGTAAAAATGACAATGAACTGAGCAGAATAGATTGGTTGTACAGACAGAAAAGGGTTCAAACAAAGCAGAAACAAAAAAAGAAAAGTAGTTGGTTATTTCAAAGTTATTTTCCTTGTAAAATGAAGACAGGAAGACAGCACAGGAAAATCACTGATTCATTACCATCAGGATATTTCAGGTAACATTTTTGTTTTTAAGGACTAATGCAAAGGGAACATCGTTATCATCCTGATTGAAAGTAGCTTATTTGAGAAATGTAGCTTTTATCTCTCAAAGTCAGATAAACACCTTAGTTTCGGCTCTGTGATATGGAACTTCAGTTTGAATGACTCCATTTTGATTTTTAGTCTGGTCTGTAGGGACCCAGTGCAAGAGGAACTTAGTTCAAAGCAATTGTCTCTTATAATTTTATTTCACCTTGTATACCTCAACTAAATTTATTAATGAGTCATTCAGTTATTAAGTCAATAAGTTCCCCTTGTTTGCTTCACCAGATTGAGTTTGAATTTCTCACTTGCAACCAAAAGACAGGAAATTAAAATCCTAAATTATCCTAGTACACAGGGCAAATAATCTAAGCCAGTAAGGGCTTAAGAGTGCAATATCTTCATAATATGTCAATCATTTCTACAGAGAGAAAGTACTAGAAAAGGACAAATTATACTGGTACCTCAGCTCTCTAACACTTCTGCTTGCAAACAATTTGGTTTGCAAACAGAAGCACTTGGCAACATTTTGTTTTTGTTCACAAACCCTGCACTGGACGATGAATAGGACGACAGCTGTCTTTCCCCCGTGAACACAAATGTGGCCATCTTTTCCAGAACTATGGAATGAATTAAGTTTGTGAACTGAGGCACCCCTGTAATAAGCAGGACTTTGAAGTATGAAGAGACAAAGACTCGTCTTCTGACATGTGTTTTTAAAAATCAATGGATGTTTCCAATAAATGGTACTGGAATAAATAGATATCTACATCCACAAGAAAATGAATCTAGACATAGACTTCATACCTTTCACAAAATAAATTCAAAATAGATTACAGACCAAAAATGACCTTGAGTTTATCACTAAATTTTAGAGACAACATCAAGACCATGATCCATGAGAAAACAATTGCTAAGTTGTATTTCATGAAAATTAAAAAATTTAAGATGAATCACAGAAAAATCAAATAATAATAAATGCTAGCAAGGATGTAGGGAAAAAAGGAACCCTTCTATATTGCTGATGGAAATGTAAGAGTACAACCATTATGGAAATTCCTCAAAAACCAAAACTAGAAGTCCTATTATACTCAGCTATTCCCCTTCTACATATCTTTCCAAAAGAATTAAAGACATCATATTACAGCGATACATGCATATTCATGTTCATAGCAGTACAACTTATAATAGCTAAATCTTGAAAGCAGCTTATGTGTCTGTCAACAGAAGAATGGATAAATAAAATGTAGTGTTTACACACAATGGAGTACTACTCTGACATAAAGAAAGATATATTTGGGTCATTTGTAGGAAAATTAATGCACCTTAACACCACAATGTTAAGTAAAATAAACTACACAAGCTTACATATTGCATAATTTCTCCCAAAAACCTAAAATATTAATAAATTAAAGAGTAAAACAAAAGATAGATCATAGGAAAAGGAGAGATCTTTTACTAAAGGGAAAGAGACCAAGAAATGGAGATGGGAGGCTTGGGAGAGGAAAGGGAAGAAAACAGAATTAAGATGTGTTAGGCACACGTGCAAACTCCGAATGAGGAATGTAATAATTACATAATGCAAATATGTACTGGTAAAAAAAACTTCAACTGGGCATGGCGACTTATGCCTGTAATCTAAGCAGTAAGGGAGGCTGAAGCAGTAGGATAAGAAGTTTGAGGTCAGCCTGGACAACTTAGTGACTTGGTGAAACCCTGTCTCAAAATTTTAAAAAGGCTGGAGATATAGTACAGTGTGAAGGCCCTGAAAAAATCCCTACTACTGAAAAAAATAAAAATTTCTTCAAAAGACACTTAAGAGCACAAGCCAAGCCAGATTAGAAGAAAATATTTGCAAAACATATATTTGATAAAGGAGTGATTTCCAAAATGCACAAAGAACTCTTAAAATTCACAAAAAGAAAATAACCCAATTTAGAAATGAGCAAAAATACTAAAGCTACACTTCACCAAAGAAGATAAACAAATGGCAGGGCTGGGGATTTAGCTCAGCGGCATAGCGCCTGCCTGGAAAGCATGAGGTCGTCAGTTTGATTCCCGGTACCGGAAAAAAAAAAAGAAGATAAACAAATGGCAAATGAACATGTGAAAAGATGCGAACATGTCATGTCATTAGAGAACTGCATGTGAGAACAAGAGTGAGAAACCTCTTGTGCACCTAGAATAACTAAAATCGAAAACAATGATAACCCCAACATTGGTAGGAAGGGAGAGCTATAAAACTTTCTTTCATTGCCATTGGAATGCAAACTCGGATAGTCACTTGGAAGGCAGTGTGGTTTCTTACAAAATTAAACATCATCTTACCATGTGATCCCACAATCATGCTCTGTGGTATTGACCCAAGTAAGTCTAAATCTCACACCTACACAAACACTGCGTGAGAAAGTTTACTTTCCACTTAATTTTTCTGTCACTCTAAAACTGTCCTATCAACTTATAATAAATGAATAATATTTATTATATAATAGATAGAATTTAATAGAATAGATTATATAATAGATAGAATTTGTTATAATAAATGAATTCTATTTCAAAATAATACATAAAAATCAATTTTGAAGCAATATTCCCTCTACTTTTATAGATGCTTCACATTTTCATAGCAAACTTACCCAAAATATAAATACCCAAAAATTCTACATCTAGGGTTTTATGCTGTAGATATGTGAACATTTTGATCAAAAGTTTATGCCAAAAGATTATGTAGTATTATAAGTAATAACAAAAAACCTGGAAACACTAAATATACATTAAGAGAGGGTTAAATTGTTTCTTTTACATATGGAACACTACAGAGCAGTGAAAAAGAAGTAGCCACATACCCATAATGCACTCCAAAGGAAGTACTTCTCTTTTACTTCCAAATGTAGCCACATAACTGGAATTGTGTCTGTCCCATGGTAGGTCTTCCAAGTATATTGGTTGAATATATGAATAAAGAATGACCATTAACATTTTTTAAAACAAGATATAAAACAATATGTGTATGGATTGCCTTTATTTACATAAAAAGATATAAACATGTGTGCACAAATTAATGTTTCATAAGAAGGACTCACAAGAATCTAGTGACCATGATGAACAAATTGAGAATGGAAGTTAGGGAAGGCAGTAGAACTTCACAGCATTGTGTTCCTGTTTATAAATAAAATTAAATATAGAAGCGAAGGAAAGAAAATATCAATTAAAAAATCAGTAAGGAACTACAGAATGCCCCAAAAGAAATATGGACAAGATCTGGATAATCAACTCACAAAAGAATAAAGAAAAATTATTAATGCTCAAACTAGTAATAAAGTGAATGTCAATTAAAGGTATCCTTTTTTACCTGTCAAATTCATAAATGAGAAGATCCTCAAAAGGGAGAAGTATCCTGGGTAGAAAGAAATGGACACACTTATGCACTGTTGATGCAAGTGTAAATACACATATCCTTTCTGGAGGCCCATTCAGCCCTCAACCATTTCTAACAAAATGAACAGTAAAGTTAAAAACTTCCTCTACCTTCAATCAACCTATCCAACTGCAGAAATCAAACAAATTTGAGAAGTTCTTTACACAGACATTCAAAGTAATGTACATTATGTATACATGAGGAAAAAAATCTGCTCACAAACAGAAGAGGTAAGTAAGTTTTGTACACATACTCCTTGTGGGTGAGCCTGTCAATTGACTGGGTTAAGAGATAGGAAAGCGCGCTTCTGGGTACAGCTGTGAGCACATGACCTTAGGAACTACAGTATATTGGTCCTGAGCCTCTTCCTCTCTAGTGCTATTCCCCTGCTTTGCTTCTTACCCTCCATGAAGTGAGCCACTTTGCTCCACCACACCCTTCTGCCATGACATTTCTACTTTGAGGCCAACTATTATATTTTGTGTCTAGCTGCTCCCCACCAAACTTTCATGCCTAGGTAGGGCTTTTCAGAGGTGACTTTTCAGAGGTGGCTTTTCAGAAGTGTCTGAACCTAGAGTGTGTGATGCTGGTATTAAGGATATGTGATTACTAAATTAGTCCACTGATTGGTTTGACATAGTTTAGATGTGATAATGGGAAAGTTTACCCTGGGTGTGAGTGCTACCTACCCTACGGGTGTATATCCTAGATAGAATATAAGGGACAGAAAGAGTATTGCTGCCATTACTTGCTGCTCTTGTGCTGCTGCTGCTGTTGCTGTTGCTGCTACTTGTTGCACCCTGCTTGCTGCTTCCTGCCTGCCTTGTCACACCATGAGCTGTTTCCTCTGCAGTACACCTCTTCCATGCCATTCCTGCCTTGGAACCAGCCAACTATGGACTGAAACTTCTGCAAATGTGAGCCAAATAAACTTTTCCTCCTTTAACTCTGGTGTCAGATATTCTGTCTCAGCAACAAGAAAGTGATTAAGACACCCACCAAACATGGACTTAAACCTCTGAAACTGTGAGCCTAAATAAATCTCTACTCCTTTAAGTTGTACATATCAGGCATTTGGCCACAGCAATGAAAAACTGACAAATACATCAGTAAAATATCATGCAGATATTTTTATTATTTATCCCTATACTTCTGGATTTGGGAAGCTGTCTGCTCTCAACTATGATAACAATAAACAGGACATTTCCTACTTACCATGATAGGTGGGCACATGAAGGCATCCCTCTTGACCATGTACCACCCCAAATCTGGACTCAAGCATATGGGAATAAAGTAAGCATGACATCAGGTGGGTTTTCTCATTAAATTTGACGATTTTCAATTGAATTTACTCCAGCCTCTTCAGGTATATAGGCCCTGCCTTTGAGAAGTTTATTATAAAAGCTCAGATGCATAAAATTTTATAGTGACCGTCAAGAATTTAATATAAAACCACAGTCAAGGCAGTAAAGGAATGGCATAAAGATGACCCTATTGAATAGAAAAGAAAACTCAGAAACAGACCTACCCATTTGATATTGACAAACATGCCAAAGTAACCCAGGAGAAAAGAAAAGCCTTTTCAACAAATGGGGAAAAGAAGTAAAGAAAAAAGAGATAATTGGTTTATTTATATGAAAAAGAAATTCTTCACCTCACACCATACACAAAAATTAATTCAAGATGAAACATATCTAGTAAACATTAAAATCATACTTGTAGGTGGGCGTGGTGGCACATAGCTGGAATGCCAGCACAGAAGGCTGAGGCAAGAAGATCATTGCAAGTTTGAGACCAGCCTGGGCTACAAACTGAGCTCAAGACCAGGCCAAACTGCATAGAGAGACCCTGTCTCAAAGAAAAAAAAAAATCATACCTCTAGCTTAGAAGAAAGCACAGAATAGATTTAGCACAGAATAGGGTGTAGGACACAGAATATAATAAACATAAAGGAAAAAAGTGGATAAATTAAACTTCAAAATTAAAAACACATCTTTTAGAAGTATAGTTAAGATAATGAGTAGGCTATCCACAAACTGAGTAAAAATATTGCAAAATATATATGCTTAAGGAATGTGTCTGGTAGATATCAAGAGTTTGTATAACTTAATAAAAGATAAACAACCCAACACAGGGAACTTGTAGAGAAATAAAGTCCAATTCATGTTCAGAGAAGAAAAACAATGTTATCTGGAACAAAAAAGAAGTAATCCAATACCACTACAACTCCTACATTTTACTCAGACTTTAAACATAATGGAGAATCATTTAATTCTTTAAAAGATAAGATTAAGTGACATGTAAACTTTAAAAATATAATCTGATATAAAAATTAAAATTTGTTTGTATTAACCTGACCTCAATTAACTCTTAACAAAGTATGGGTAATAATAATTCACCTCCACCAAAAGAAATCACACAAAAAACTGAGTTGCATATAATAATTTATTTCACAGTCTCTTTAAAAAAATAAACCACTGACATATTTTGAAAAACATCCACAGAATAATCATTTAGCAGTCATAATATTACAAAAATAAAGTAACACAGAATAAACTGCATGACTAAAACAAAATAGTTTCTGCTAAATCACTCTGACTAGGAACACAAACAGTCACAAAGCAGGTTAGTGGACCAGCACTGCCATGTTTTGTATTAATAAGTATCACTACAATCAGGCACAAGACCTATTCCCAGAAGACCATTCTATTTGTTATAGGAAAATGTGCAATGTATAGATGTCAAGTTAGCATCTTGAGTTTAGCTCTAAAGTACCATTGCTACTTTTACTCTGAGACAAGTTCAATGGTAAGGTAGAATAATGAAGACCATGGGACACAAGAACACGACTGGCCCATATCTCTCCCACAAGTTCTATAACACAATAAAAAGAAAGGTGTAGACTGCACTGTCCAGTACAATAGCCACTAGCACGATGTAGCTATTTAAAATAAAAATAATTAAAATTCAATAAAACCTACATTTTACTTCCTCAGTCATACTAGACACATTTTAAGTGTTTACTACTGGTTGCCATATTGGACACTGCAGATATAGAACATTTCTCTCATCACAGAAAGTTCTTTTGGACAGCCCTGGATGTGGGAAGTGTTTCTTCTCCCCTTGCTTAGCCAGAGTGTAGGCTGCTTGTGCAAGCAGCTTTGAGAGGCAATTCTTTTCCCAGGATATTCCTAGATTGGTTGCAGAAGGAAGTAAGGTTGCCTCACTTTGTGTATGAAAGTGAGGGTCATTTACAAGGATCAAATACACACTCTAGATTCCACCAAATCTAAATGCCAGGAAAATTGAGGAGATAAATGATGCACATGAAGAAGCAGAAAAGTAGAACATTCTTTATCCTATACTCAACCTCCATATAAAGATCATGTCCATCAAGAAAATATGCAGGTCTTGAGGGTCCTGCTCTAGGGAATCCTGAGGCAGGGAATGGCAGAGGGGTCAGTGCTGACAAGTGTTTCATGAGAAAACCTGGCATGAGAAAACCTGCTTACTCAGAGCTGAGCAGTGTTGCTTGTTTTGCCAGTGAGGAAGCTACTGTGTTGATCTGTTTTACATATTATGCTCTTGTACAACTGTATTTTATAACCAGCGCATAGACCACTAGTTGTTCACTGAAGATCTACCATAATCCCTCCTACCAAGAAAACTTAGATTTTGGTTGAAAGCTACAAAATCTACATTGCTCAAGCAATCTTGCAGATAGTAGCAGCCAGTGACACAGTTTCAGCCAATAAAATGTAAGTAAAAGTTGGGCTGCTGAGAAATCTTTAAAAGGAAGTGCATTCGAACTGGAAGGCTCTGCTTTCCCTCTGCATGTCTTCCTTCTTGTTGTGGGGAGCTGCAGAAACCATCTTGGAACCTAGAAGGGAAAGCTGAGGGTTAGAGCTCGACAATTGTGAACTGCTGAACAAATTCTAGCAGTTACCTATCACCGGTTCACGTCAAATGTGAGTTACCTGAGAAAAGAACAAACCTCTAATTCGGTGAAATAAATGTTTAATAACTTCCTATTCTGTTAGCAAGATAATGATTCACCTTGAGTCTCAAGGAGAAAGTGAGATTTCCAACTACGAGTTAAAAAAAAAATAAATCTGACCTAAAGAATTTTCCCAACTCAAAAGCTCAAGTAACTTCATATAATTTTACCAATAAAACAAAGGTTGAGCGTGAAGATATGAGTCCATGCATGGCTTAAGGATCTGTCAGTAAGACCAAGAATAGCAGAAACAACCAGGTTCATTAAATAAAGTAGCTGCTATTCAAGAAAATAAGAGGACTTTTTTAAGTTTAATCCATCCAGGAAGCATTTCTGAGCTCCTATTATGTTCTGATTACTTTCCAAACACAGGTGTCTGCCTGCCTCTGAATATCCAGGTTACTGTATTCCTGCATGATAAGATACTCATATTCATAATCAGATCAGCATTGATCTATTCCTTTCTTTTGTATAGACAAAATAAGAAATGGAGAGTTAAAGAATTCATTTCACTGATTCAAACAAAAACAAAGTCTATATCAAAGATGTGTAACTCAACTCTTAACTTGCCCTTGTGTATGATGTAGACACCTGACAATGGCATCTAATGATCATAATTGTGGATTTAGCTTAAATAAGCATAAGTACCTCAGACAAGCTACAAAATTAAAAACAAAATACAGAACTCTGCAGATACTTTCTATGTACTATATTGGTCTCTTCAATATCCTGAAAGTCCCTAGATTAGAAGTATGACATAGTAAAAATAAATATTTCCCGGTATCCTAAATGGTTTAACCATTTACAATGCTTAAAATTTGAATCATTTAAAATTTAACTCCAGTGCACTTATTTTGAAACTATAGACAAAATTGAGAACATAGAATGTCACGTTAAAAATAGGGTATTGCGTATTTTTTACTTACCTAGTTCCAAGTTTCCACCCCTGCAAGTGAACCAAAAACAAATCCTGGCACCTTGTCATTCCCAGAAAAGCCAGTGAGTGCATGGCACACTCTGGGTAAATTTTATCTCTCATTCTGTGGAGTCACACCAGATGGCATCAGCCCTGCATCTACAGCTGTGCCCTAAAATTGAAGTTCAGGCATATGAATCTACTTTATTAAACACTTCGGATTTTGCAGGTGTGTGTGTGATGTCATTCCCATTCAACTCAAAATGGTATCTTTCCAAGTGGAACTATAGATCTGTTGCACTTACAAGTTTGGAAATTAAGGAAATGGTCAAGATTGTCTTAAGAAGATCTGAAGTTGTTTTGAACAGCTGCAATTTAGAAACAACAATGAAACAAGAATAATCGAAATAAAATATTAATACTGAATTACAGAATTTTGGCTCATTTCCTCTCAGTGTAAGAAACTCAGTTCAACTTCTAATGCTAAGAACCTTTTATTGAAAATAAAACAGGAATATTTTATAATTAAGTCACATTTATGAAATGAGCAGTTATCTTAAATATGCCTTACTTTTCAAATCCTTTAATACCTAATTCATATTTACCCTAAAAGTAAGACTTGACATAGCGATTGTCAGAACTAAAATGTCGTCAGGGGCTGGAGTATCCAATACATAGACATTTGGGACCTAGACCATGATGGATGTCAGAGCACTAAATCTAGGCCAAGCATTTATATAGATAGCCAAAAATGTGAGTTCAAACATAGCTCTGCTTCAGGAGATCAGTCTTAGCTGTCCATGGAAAAATGAAGGTTGAATAAAAGAATAAGAAAAGGTAATTCATATACAGGTGTCAAACCTTTCAAAAAGCAGAGTCTCTGACAAAGCAAGGGCAAGGGAGGAGACCAACAGCAACAAGTTTTGAGGGAAAATGTAAAGAATTTCAGTTCCCAACTGTTAGGGCCAAACTCCAAGCAAACTGGGATAATAGGAATAAGTATTCATTTCTGCTGAATAAACAAGAACTTAGTAATGAATCAGCTAGTTTACACAGATGTTATAAAATGGCATGGGACACAAGATAGAAAGGCAAGATCTCCTTTCTTAGGAGGCTGTGTCGACAGAGCCCACAGAGAGGTTGGCTTACATCGAGATAACAAAAAACTACTCACCCAGAGTTCTCTATGATCTCCTGCAAGGAAAACTTGAGGCAGGTTAAGCTGCAGGACATCAGTGAGACTGCTAGGAAGATTAAAGGATTACAAAATCAAAAAGCCAAGCAGGTGGTCAAAATTATTTGCATTCTGACTATTTATAAAGTATGAAATGATTGTTTTCTAGCCTTATAAACAGCCATAATTGCTAATTACTCCCACATTCATCTCCAGTGCTCATATTAACCACACAACCCAATAACTAAATGCCACTGCAGAGATATCAACCAATTAGAGAACTATTATTCAAAGCACAGTACAGATGCACTGCAGAATTCCAACTGGAAATTCAAAGTAAGTCTGATGAGATAGAGGTGAGAATCTGATCATGACATTAAGTTAAAAGAAACCGTTTAGTTCATTTAAAAACATGTTTATTTTGACAAAGTGAAATAAAAAAATGTGAGAAATCATCTGCATGTTGCAGGCCAAAAACTTTCCCCATAATTACTCACTAAAGTGGATCTATTTTTTCTTTGCCTTGAAGTACCAAGGCAAAGAATAATTTCTTCCACTTCTCTTTAGTTTTATCAACTCAGGCAAAATTTAGTATTTCATGGGTTTTAGCCTCTGTACATGGCCTTCCTTTGTGTCTAAAATGAATATTCTCAATAATATAGTCATGATATAGATAGCTTGTTCACCCTAACATTACTAAACCCAAATTTGCTTTTATTGAAGACAAATTACATCTGTATCACCTATGTCACTCCAAAAACCCCCGCACTGTTTTCTAAAAGAGCAGGATGATTATGAAAATTACAAGCACTCTTACATCTCTTTCTCATTTCCATAATCCTCTACCTAGACCTTGATTCTTTCAGTGAATGAGAAATCAGTTTGGCTTTTTGGTTCCCGTAGAAGCTTGCCAGTTGTGAGTGGGAAGAGAGCCTTTTCCTTCATGGTGCCATTTCCCCCATCCTGACCCTTCACTTCCTGAGGCCCTGGATCTTCAGGAATTTAACCACTAAGGTTAAGGTTAGTTTCAGGGCCAGGGCCACATGCAAGCATGAACAGTTCCAACTTACACATGCAGAGAGCTTCCATCTCCCATCCTCCCAGCCTTCTAGCAGGGTTCCAGGCAGTAAGTGGAACTGTAGTCGCTGGGGCACCTGCTAAGAGCAGCAGCTCCTCTCCAGGTGACGTAAATCTAGGAAAAAGCATCTGGAGAATGACGTTATTTCCTGAACTAACATTGTCTTGCCAGTGGTTATCGCACACAGGTGAGTTTACTTCTGCCCTTCAGTCTTTTGGTAAATGGTCTAACCATTGAACCTCACCACAGGACTGCTCGCTGGTCCATTTTCCTACTGCCCTACATCATGTCTAGGGCTCTGCAGGCCATCACCAAAAAGGTCACAGACTGGCCAACCCAAAGGCACCTGCGGACTGACTAATGTTGGCGCTCTGCTGTCTGGGTCTACACCCACCCAGGGCAGCCACCTGTAGGCTAGAATCCGAGTAGAGACCCAGGGTAGGAAGGAATTCTCTCTCCCCAGCACCGCCAGTTCAAGTCCATCTGCCCCCTTCCGAAGTGCAGATACTAAGGCAACGTTTGGAACATTTCATCAAATGAGCCCTGTTTCCTCCAACTGCCCGACCCAAAGCTCAATCATTTGACTATTTAGGTTGATTTAGTTTGGAAGTGGCTGGATTAATGTAGCTAAATAATAGGATTTTCCACCCCATGGCTACAAATGCAACTGGTCTGGAAGGAAGGGGTTGCCGGTGCCCAAAGCCATTCCATTCCTCCAACTCTCCTCGGCCCGGACCAGGCTCCCTGGGGAAACGCACAGCACCCGGCCAGACCCAGTACACTCGAGGTCCATTGCACGCTAGGGCGCCGCGAGCCCCGAGCCTCCAGGGAGGACTGACGCACCCACCCCTCCGCCGCCGCTCTCAGCTGGAACCGACCTCCGGCGCCGCCGAGCCCGCACCTGGGAGCGGGAAGAACCGAGGTTCACACCGCCTGCTCGTGGTTGAAGCCCCAGGGCTCGCGGTGCAGGGAGAGGCGCCCAGGCTGCAGCGTCCCGGCCGTGCTGGCCACGGAGTTCTTCAGCTGCTTGATGACCACGAAGAGCAGGAGGAAAAGTAGGAAGAGCAGAAAGAAGAAGAGAGCCAGGTAGAGCAGCAAGTTGAGCTCCCACTCCATGCTGGAGGCGCCAGGTCCGGCGGCGGCTGCAACCGCGGGGCGAGGGGCGCAGCGCGCGCCACCTCCCGCTCCCTTCCGCGCCGCGGGCTCCGCGCTCCGCCTCTCCCAGCCCGAGTTGCCGCGGCGGGAGCGGCCGGAATCCTGGCTCCGACTCGCCGAGCTGCGCGGAGCCCGAGCTCCGCTGAGATCCTCCCCTGCGCTCTGAGGGCGCCAGCGGGTTTCTCCAGGAGCGAACTTCGGCGGGCGGGGACACGGGAGAGGTCGCCGCTCAGATCCCCCCGGGAGTCTGGGCTGGTGCTCTGCAAGTGACCGTAGGAGGTCCACTCATTCAAGAGGGTCCCCAGTCCCCTTGCTTGCTTATTAATTCCCTTCGTTATTCCCCCTGTCCCAGCGTTCCGGAAAGGTAGGAAATGTCGTGATCCAGAGAGGCTAAAGGATTAGAGGCGCCTTTGGGATGCAGTCTGAAGGGCTCTGAGGTGACCTAGGAGACCGCGGTGCCTGAGTGATCCGTTCAAGCCGCAGGGTTGCAGGTGCGCTCTGCAGGGCTGCAGGTGGCTCAGGCTGGGTGCACACGGGAGTGGGGGGAAGGGGGCAACTGGTCCTTAAGAAGAGCAAAACCTATGTCAAAAGTTATTGTACAAAGCTGTAAAATGATGACCTGAAGTTAGTTTCTTTTACGAAAAGACAGGGAGGCAAGGGGCACACAAAGTGTTCCATGATGCTCCTGCCATCTCTGCGTTTAGCCCATATGGTTATGCTTCGTAAGAAACTGTGTATCTACTACTGCATGACAAGCTGTCCCAAAGTTAGCGGCTTAAAACAATGTAAACTGATTATTTCTTCAAGTTTCTAGGAGTCAAGAATTTGTGGGAGCATTGTGTTCGGTGACTGTGCCTTGCGGTTTCTCAAGAGTCACGGTGAGATGTCTGCTTCCAAGGTGCTCACTCAGATCTGGCATCTGGCTGGGAAGCTAATGGTTGGTGGGGGCCACAGGGCACATGGACACAGGGCCACCTGGTGCTCACTGCACAGCCATTGGCTTCCGGCAGAAGTGGCAAAAGCTGCAGTGCTCCTTACCACTAGCTTCCGGTGTAACATGTCAACATTTCCTCAATATCATACTGGCCACACAGGTCAGGCTGACTCTGGCAGGAATCCAGAGATGAGCACATCAGGGGATGAGGATTATTGGGGGCTGTCTCAGAATCTGGCAGCAGGTTATCATTTCCATTTCATGGACCTCCAACTTGTCCATTCATTTGTTTTGTGGTACTGGAGACTGAATCCAGGGCCTTTGCTTTGAGCTACATCCCCAGACGACTTGTCTTTCCTTTTGAGATGGGAGTCTCACTTGGTTGCTAAGTTGCTCACTCTGGGCTGAAACTTGTGTTCCTCCTGCTTGAGCCTCCCGGAGTACCAGCATTGACGGCATGCATCTGACTTTTATGTCATTCTTTATTTGTGAAGATACTCGAGAGACCCTGGCGTGAGTTCAGGAGGTGAGGCCTGTCTAGCACACACCAGGTTATGTAATGGGTAGTCTATAATAAGTGTCTGTTCCAGTTGTGGCAGGTTATTCAAAGAGACAGGAAGGTATAGAAAGAGCTATGAACTGGAAGTCTCTAGGACTTAATTCTACTTTTGGCTCCATCTGTTCATGGTTACTTTTTCTCTACATCTCTCAGTCCCCTGAGCTGTACCCTACTTTGTTTACCTTTCCTTTGAATTGGTTATAAAAGTCAACAGTGAGTGGGATGTTAATTAAGGAAGTGTTTCATTATATAAATGTCAGGTACTACTATTATTCTATTATCATGGGGTCTCCAATATTAGAGACTACTGTTAAAAGTTTCTAAGGCTTTTCTCCAAGTAGTCCTCTCACATAGATTGAAGATGAAACACAGGGCCTTGTGTGTGCCAAGCAATGTCTTCTAACCATCTTACTGTATATGGAATCTCTCTCTCTCTCTCTCTCTCTCTCAATATTATACTATCCACTTCATAGGCAGCAGTATGTTAGAGCTGACTTATAACAACTCACATGAACTAGTTATTAAATTTTTCAAGTCAATTGTTAAAACAAAGCTATTATTAGAAATTAAATTATATAAATTGACAAATTGTGTTAACAATAAAGGTATTACATAATCAAAACTAGTCATTTCCTGACTGCTTCATCCATCATTATCCATGCACCTGAGGTGGTTTAGTCTGTTGGCGCTTATGGTAGAGGTGCTATCTGCTACTGCACATCTCTTTCCAGCTACAGACAGTGATGATGTTGGTGGCTTGGGATTGGCCAGATTGACAGCCTTTACCCTGAAAAATAGACAAGTGCTACAAATCAGGACCAGAGAGTCAGTCATTAGACATTAACCAGCACACTGCTGCACACTGGGCCAAGAGGGAAAATTTGAAGTCATATATAAGTTTAACAAAGACGTGTGATTTTTCTGATTTTCCAGAATCCACACACCTCCACCCTAAGCACCACATGTTCCTCCTGGTGGAATTCTCCATTTTATGTAATCTTGGCAAGAGGACAGATCCCAGTGCCTGCTTTCAGTTGCCTCCTCCCATTATGGAAACCAAGGGGATAGGATATAGCTTCCACCCATCCTGACACAGCGTGGGGAGGAGGGCAGGAAGAGCCACTGCAGAAACCCAGCCAAACACCCTCGATTCCAGGACTCAGAAGCTGGGGAAGTGGAAGACCAGGCCGGACTGTGTGGAGGGGTTGGGTGCATTCCCGTTGTTCTGAACACCAGAATGACCCCAGAAGTGACATGGACTTGGTTCCTGTCTACCTCAACAGCACACTCCACCTCCACCCCTTCCCCAAACCCGGCCCTCCTGCTCCTTTCCATTCCATAGCATTCCTCTGGTTTTCTAGGAAGTTGCCTTCTGATGGTGGCTAGGCTAAGTGTTAATGAAAGCTCACAGGTGGAGATGCTGACTGATGAAAAAGCAACTCTTATACGCTTGGCACAGAAAAGCACCATAATCACCAAGGTGTCTGGCAGAAAAGGCAGATGCCTTTGGGCACATTGCCAAGCCTTCAAAGGACGAAAGTGAAGCAGAGAGGTTAAGTGACCTGCTGAAGGCAGAACCAGGAACGGCCCGGGGCTGTGGCTCCAGAGCCTGCCCTCCCACCCCACCTGTTATTCTACCTTACAAGGAAAGCACATTTTTCTTATGTGTGATCATCAAATCAATGCCATATTTTTTTGAGCATCTATCTAGAAAGAAACCCATTTCAAGAGATATATACTTTCTGCCTACAGACATCTCAGCTCCTTCTTACCTGCAGAATGCTGACCAAAGAGGCCAACAGATGAAGGTTTTATGTCATTGAGCTCAAACCCACTTCAGCTTTCTTAACTGTAGCTATTCACATTACCTATTTATTTATCTCACTAGCTTAAATGGATTTATAAATATTAACTAATAAATCCTCATCTCTACACTCAATAGAATTTGTGTCTAAAAAAATATTGCTGCCACAAAAAATACCGTTATATTTATTGGATACTCCTAGTCCATCTTAGCCTCTGGTGATATTTGTATACCTCCTAAGACGCTCTGAAGTTTGGTTTCCATTATACAAATGACTCTATAGAAATAAGACACAATCTTTCTTCTAAATATGAACGTAAATGAAAATCTATGGAAAGATAGATAGTCCAAGCACTTTAAAAGGCAGGCAGGATGCCAACTATAGATAAGAACTTGACTAGTTTCAGGAAATAGAAAGAGGCCCCGCACAGACAAGCATGTTGGCACACACCTGTAATCTCAGTTACTTGGGAGGCTGAGGCAGGGGGATAAAAATTTTGAGCCTGGACAACTTAGCAAAACAATGTTTCAAAATAAAAAATAATGCTCAAGGCCCTGGGTTCAATGCCAGAAAAAGAGAGAGATCACAATGCACTGATAAGGTGGGGGAGCTGTGCCATGATGATCTCATGCCACTACCCACAGAGTGGATCTCACACATGCTCCCACTTAAAACAGCATGCCTTGTCCATCTTGTCCACCCCTCTAGGCTTCACGCGTCTCTCAACCCCTCAGTCTCCTTCCACAGGTCTCAAGACAACTGGATGCTACACAGGGGCTGCCTGGGTCCTGGCCTGTGGATGCTATGGTGTGGACAGGGTTCCCATCACTTCACTTGCTTTGTTCCTCTCCACCTGCCCCTGTGATGGGAAGGGAGTATTTTTTATCATGACAAGTGTCTTAGTTACTTTTCTCCCATTGCTGAGACAAAATATCCAACACCCAAAGTTAAAGGGTACAAGGTTTATTTAGCTGACAGTTTGTAGAGGTTTCAGCCCATTATCAGCTGGCTTGTGGTGGAAGACAGCAAAAGCAATGGTGGGTGGGGAGAAGATGGACATGCCTCCTTCTGTCCCTTATATTGTATGAAGACTGCCTGCCCTAGGGCAGATGTAGCACTCACACACTTAATCATAGCTAGAACTATGCCAAACTGATCAGTGGACTGATTTTAGCTGCACACCCTTAATCCCCACATCACACACTCTGGATTCAGCCACATTTGAAAAGCTGACCTCTACCCTATGACTGCATGAGCTTTTGAGGGGGGACATCTAGACACAAGCCATAACAATAAGCATCACAAGTCCGTACTCTAAGGAAGCTCCCAGGCCCTGGGACACTGTCCTAGACAGTCAGGACCTGAATCAGCCCCAATGGTCCTGGTGATCCTTAGGGCTCAGATACATTCCAGCCATGCTCTCCTTGTCTCTCTGACACCCTCACTCCTGTTGCTTCTGCCTCAGACCTAGATACACCGTCATGTTCATTTCTAGAAGAGGCAAGTGGGCCCTCTAGGAATCATCCCCTATTTACACTCTTTATATTACTACACCCTTCTAGCTGAGAATTAGAAAATCTATGAGGATGTTCACTGCCACTGGAGAGCAGTAAAGTGAATTATTTTACTGGCTAGAATCATGTACAGGTAATTAATCAACATGCATTGTAATATTCCAACAATAGATATGCTCACCCCACCTTTCCTTCTTCCCATACCCCATCCCTAAAAGAATAACTTCAGTGGTTATGCAATGCTTGCAAAATAATATACTCTTCAGGAAATAAGTCACATTTACGTGATAAGCTACTTACAGCTCATGTAACTCTTTAGGAATTCCAGTGAGAAAGAAGGGAGGTAGGGAGAGAAAAAGGGAAATCTAAGGAAGAAATTTATTTGAGGGATACGTGGGAGATTATCCTATGTGGGTAGCCTTTGAAATCCAGAATTCATCTCTAAGAATAGTTCTATGAAAAATACTTTAGATTCCGTCCTCCGTTTAGAACATCTTAAACATAACACAAGATGCACCAACTCTATCCATTACTAACAAAGAAAAGTATTAGGTGACAGATTGTAATTATAGCCAAACATTATTTCTTTAATGTAGAGGCTCTTTCTAGTAAGTTAGCAGGAACACTGGAAAAAGTCAATATGACTGTGGTTGACTCTAGGCATGATCAATACTATATCATAGGGGCTGGGGATTTAGCTCAGCGGCAAAAGCGCCTGCCTGGCAAGCGCAAGGTCGTGAGTTCGGTTCCTGGTACCGGAGAAAAACAAAAACAAAACAAAACAAACAAACAAAAAATACTATATCATGTAGCACAATAAAGAATCTGAGCATTATCAAGCTATATATCCTTCATCCAGCGCAACTTTAATATTGACAGTGGTGAAAAATGTTGCCATTAATGGATGTCTTCAGGCTTTTATATGAGCTGATAATGATCAGGAGTCATGGGCCCACACACACATGAACCCACACACGCACACACACAAGGCTAAAATTGGACTGCCTCAAGAAGAAAAGGAATCAGAAAAAAAAAATAATAGACTTTGCCTATAATGCTCACTTCCTTAGTGAAACACCAGTTAGTAAGATTTGGCCAATTTAACAGCTAGAGCTTTTAGCCCCAGATCTGGTGACTAAAAATGTCTGGACATCCCTCGATGGCACTATAGACAGGCAATGGACAGGCTTGGGTCTCAGCCCTGGCTCCAGACTATCTACCCAGTCAAGTGCCATATGATAGAGTGCCATGGACTTGGACATATATCTTGATTTATTCTCTGGCTAGCTGAGAAAATTGGACACCTTTGATTGCCCACCTAGCACCTCACGCCTCTTTTCTCCTAATTCATGGAATCCTGTCTTTATTCAGTAATCTGCCCCTCTCCCTGTCATCTCACACAACTTAGAGAAAAACCAGGGAAATAAATCTGGAATCATTTAAAATTCATTCAAGGTCTATGAAGATTTTTACTCTTTGGTCCAGGAGGGAGTATATGGCCTCAACTGACTTAATCTAATGCAAGTATATGTCAGTGTCCTCATCCAAAAGAGCACAAAACCAATCCAGGTATCTAAAGAAGGGGAAATTAATATTCAACTAATACAATTAGTCACAGACTGCTGAATAGATAGGAGGGGCAAAACAGAGGTGAGGTCACACAAGATTAAAGCACCCTGGGCTAGAGGAGCAAAGGGGACCTGGCATCAACCATGGGTACTGTGTCAGGAATGCCCCAAAGCATCCACTGTGCTTCCCAAGGACTTGAATCCCCCAGCAGAGTCAAAGCATTCGCAATCACCCCCCACTCTCCAAGGCAGCAGGAGAAGCCAGGAGACAAAGAAATCCTCTTCCTTCCTCCCATCTTCCAACCTCTTGTCTGAGCCCAGGGGTGAGACCTAACAGGAAGCTGAGTAGCAGGAGAGCCTCAACTCCCTCTAGAGGAGAGGAGAGAATGGTGACCATGGAGCTGAGAGACAGCAGGCGCTATCTGCCACAGGGTTCATGGGAACTACCTAGGGGAAGGGGTTCTTTCTCATGCATGCCGTGTATAAATAAATACATAGATGTGGCATCTTGGTTTCTGCAGGCAGCCAGCTTATATCCTCAAGGGGAACCAGCTACTGGATAAAGTTGACTTGAAAATGGCAGAACAGAAAGAACTTGCATCCCTGCAAGCATTAGTAGACTAGCAAATCAACCAATTTGAGGACTTGCCTACCTACATCATATTTGGGGTAAAAAATTTGTTTGTTATTTCTGGTTTAAGTCTTGTAGTTATTTACTACTAGAAGTGCCCTACTGATATATGGAAAAGCTTCAGTTTCCTTATCTGTCAAACCGATAGTATAATAAAGGCATCTAATACCTGAATAAGGGAGGATTAAGTGGGACAGTGCACACAGAGCATGGAAAGTATATAGAGAGCCTACTTGCTCTGTTCCTTTGGAGAACCCTAACTCACATTCCACTGTGTGTATTATACCACATTGTAGATACTTTTATATTGAAACTGCAGCTCTACCATATAATCTATTTTTTAAAGATTCCTCATTTTATTTGCATATATGCATTGTCATCCCAGGGAGCTGGCTCTATTTCAGGAGTCCCTAGCTCTCCTTACCCACCCAACACCCAAAACATACACAGGAGAATGAGCCCCAGATAAACAATGCTCAGGACTCAAACAACAACCCCATGGGTTATAACAGAATACATTTAGCAAAATCAGAGGGATAGGGTCCAGTGCTCATGGGTCTTCCCTGTCTCTTTGTAAACATTGACACCCAGACCAGTGGAGCCTGGGGAATGTGTGCAATATGTACCACACTGTGTCCCCAAAGGGCCAACGACACAACTGGCAACCACATCCATGAAGTGTTGAGGGTCTGCCCCCACTGGAGCCTAACTAGTGCCAAGGGTAAAAATGAGGCAGTCAGCCCATGGCCAAGGGCTCACATGAGATAGCATCAATGCTTTTGCCTGCAGGAATTCTTCACATGGGCAATCACCTGGATGACGCTGGTGAAGATGCTTTGAGTCAGCTGATTTTCTTAAGCAGATGATCCCATAAATGTTACACCCCAGGACTCTGCTAGTTTCTTTCCTCTGACCTCCAGCACCTCTCTGTCTAGAGAAGCTCTGCCTTGTTTCAGACTAGCACCACCGGCAACGGGGTCTTCCCATCGCCTTTCTGTAGCATTTGGTACAGACCCCCAGTGACTTGGGAGCTGCACAAAAAGGTGACAGGACGCACAAGCACATAACCATGTGTCCCAGCGATGCTGTACTCATCCTGCCCTGCTGTGTCCACTAGATTCAGATGCAACTCGTCTTTGCCAGGAGCCACTATTGCTGTGAGTATTCTCTACTGTAGGATCATAGCCTCCCCAAAACTCACCTTCCATACTGATGTACCAAAGATGTCTTCCCTGCGGAGCAGTATTCGAGGACGACCATCTTCCTGTAGCAGACCAGCAGCATGGCAGGAACTGCAGGCCAAGAGAACCCAAAGAAGAGGTCAGGGTGTAAGTAGGTGCAGCAACCGATGCAAGAGATAGTCACGCCTCTACCGTGTAAACTAAAGCATTACAATAAATTACTTTGGCTGTGGATTATAAGAAGGCATATACATACTGCTAAAAAATGTTTTCCATAGAGTTTTAATATGCCTTATACAGAAAGCAATAATGCTGTTTTGTATAAGTGAGCAATATTTTTGTTCAGGTTTTTCTATATTTAGATATGCCAATTCCACAGTGGCTAGGGTATAGGCTTGGCCTCTATACATCATATTACACAGCCCATTTTCTTGAATACCAGCTGGCATCCACAACAGAAATGCTCACTGAAAGATAAGGCCTCAAATTGGAATTACATCTGCATATTAATTTTGCTAACTCCACCCTAAACCAGCCAATAAATGCCTACTCACTGATGTCTCCCTCTGACTTTTCCATCACCTGTCTGGAAACCACTGCAAATCCATCAGCAGAATCTTCTAGCTTTCCCTACTGGAATCATTACTCCAGGCCAGGCAGAGGCCACTGGCTTGGGAGAGAAGCAACAGCTCTTTTTAGCACTTCACTCATATGTGCTTACTCTTTTTAGCTTGGTGGATCAGAGCACCTAAACACCAAGATGATCAACACCATAAAGGTAGCAGATTTTAATTCATTTTTTTCAAGAATTAAAAAGCTATGAGTTATTGATTAAGCAATGGAGAGATTGTCCTATCATTTTCTTTATGATTTGTGAAACACTGTAAGAAAGAAAACGTTCAAGGTGCTTGTGAATCTAGTGGTATTCGAATACTAGTATCGTCTTGAGGATTTTTTGCTCCCTCTGAGATACTGTTGGTTGAATTACATGATACTATGATAGCAATAACTCAATAATTAAAACAGGGTGGCACATCTTCCTTGTCAGCTGGTACCCATCTGCCTCTTGTGTATGGGCCCTCATAATCATGATCTCTTCATACGTTGTATGGCTAAGATAGTTGTCTATGATTGTCACTATACATCAACAAGAATTATGTTTCTCCACCCACCCCAGCTGTGGTTGAACCATTTCTCACCTACAAGAAAAACACACAACTCATGCAAAACTCAGCACCTGCTACCTACATATTTTACAGTTCTTCTATTTTCTTCTATCCTCTATATTTTGTCAGAGGAAAAAAGTCTTTTGCAAGAGGAAAACAACTAGGCATAGTTTCATCATTTTGCTGACGTCTTAGTTAAATTTATCAGTGCAATTTTTCCTCTTCCAAACCTCTGCAAATTTTCTGGTGGTGTAGAGAGCATCTATTGTGCTTGGAAACCTGAGAGACCCAAACACTACCGGCTAGCCTCCACCGTACAACACTGGGCATGCCTTTAATTTCTCTATATTTCTGTTCCCTAAATTAGGGGCTTGCACATAATTATCTCCATATCCCCTCTGGTCCCAAAATTCAAGTGGCATATTCTCACTGCCAAAACCGGGGTGGTAGAAGGCGAGATTATCTGGTGAACAGCTCCCAGCTGCCGTGACGACAGGGTAGGCTTGGAAAGTCTTTCAGCAGAGCAGCTTGCTCCAGGAAGGGCCTCTGGCACATTACTTCATACTGCTACCCCAAGGTGGGACATGATTCCTTTTACTTTAAGAAGTAAGTGGAGTTATTCCTGTCTAACCTACATATCGGCTGCTCACCAAATCAACCACTTCTTCACTATGTGCCGACCATGAAACAGGCTTGTATGCAACGTGGCATCTCTCTAAGAGAGAAAATCACCCAGGATCACATGGAACAAACACACCTGATGCAGACAGCATCTGAAAGGATTCTCCTCTTAACCTTCTCTTCCCCAGTAAAAGTATTCTTTCTGCCTCTTTTGCTTTGCCTTTCTTTTTTTTTTTTTTTTTTGGTCTTTTTGAGACCAGGTCTCACTATGCAGTTCAGGCTGCCCTTGAGCTCACTTTGTAGCCCAGGCTGTCTCAAACTCGCAACAATCCTCCTGCCTCAGCCTCCTGAGTACTGGAATTACAGGCATGCGCCACCATGCCTGGCTCTACTCTGCCTTTCTTTCCATACAAGAAAGCTGAGCACTAACCTGAGCCAGCTGCTACCTGTAGGTTTATCAAGTTCTCTTTTAAATAAAGTGGACCTTGCCCACAAGCAAATTCTACTAGCTGCTACACATACCTCTGCAACCTCCCTAATCCAGCCCAAGTCACTTCCAAGTAGGAAGAAAGGATGTGAGAAAAGTGTGTTAACAAGATCTGCAAGCCAGTCTGCCAAGCACGGGTCTTCACACACAGTTTAAGTACATGGAGATTTCAGCTTCTTTTAGGATTAAACAAAACTTAATTATACAGGCTTATGAATGAAGCTTTCTGTGTCTTCATCACATCAAAAAAGGTTTTATTACTTTTCAATAATTTTGAACACAAATTTTACCTCCTCTTACCGATTCCTTTTTAAATACCACAGAGTATTAGCAGTTGGCAATCTGCTATTTTATATCTTCTTTAACTTTACAGTAATATTTAACATAAAGCTGGAGTATTTCATGTTATTTGGTATTTATACATTTCTAGTAAATGTATTTAGTCTGTCATGGAAATAATATGACAACATTTGCTCTCATTTTCAATACAAATAGAAGGTATAATTATTTTGGCCACCACTCTGTGATAAAATATTGATAATCCTGTTTGTAAAATAATTCATGCATAATGGAAGCGTGTACCTAAAACTATTCAACACACTGTGATTGTTTTAATACTATGAAATTATATTGTGAAATAAGCCTTGCAATGATGTCAAAATTGTACTCTCCAGTTAGGAAAATATATAAGGGATAAAAATAATACTAGTTTTTTTTTTCAGTGAACTGTTAAAGGAAGACAATCTTTCTCTATAATTTTTCCAAAGGAAATACATAAATTGTTTAAACTTATCACTGAAAATACAACTTTGTCAAAATATAACATTTACCAATCTGGAATATTAGTATGTTCAAAAAGCATATAATATTAAACATCGTTTTTTATTAAAGTGGGGTAACTAAGTCCCTGGACTCTCGAGTCAAGATGCCTACATTAATTCCTTGGCTTTGCTCCAAACTTGCCTGTAACCTCAACTCTCTGTGACTCAGTGGCCTCATCTGTAACACAGAGGTGGGAACATTATCCTCATCATCAGGTTGTGGGGATTAGTGACTTAGTAGATCTAGCATGCTTGTAACATTGCCCAGAACATAGCAAGTGCTCGAGAAAGGTTAACAAGTTCTCTTATTATTTCACAAATCAGGATATTCACACCAGTGTTAGTGCTGACCTGTGAGCACTTTTGTGATTACCCAAACCACTTGTGTGTTTCATTGCCTACCTTCATAATCACATTCGTTAGTCACCAGCTCCTGTTTCTGAGTTTACTTTTGCTTTCATTGCTTGTTTAACTTTTGGTACATGCAGAATTTAATGTTTGAGGTGGATACATTCTTTTTTATTTTTTTAAATTGCTATTAGTGTATATTTGCAGGACATAATGACTACATTCACTATGGGGAGTTTGTACATGCATATAACACTTCTTTTTATTCCCCCTTCCCCACCCCACCCTCCTCCTTTCATTTCTTCATCCCTTTCTCATTTGCAAAAGAGCTCTCTCCTTGATGCCTGTCTCCTGTCATTTATCTTGTCCTTTCAGTTGCTTATACTTTGGGTTTCTCATACAAGAGAAACCATGGGATATTTTAAGCTTGTGTCATTTGCAGGAAAGTGAATGCACCTTGAAACCATAATGATAGATGAAACAAACCAGAATTTAATTTTTGATCAGGTATAAAGCTAACATCCACCCTCATATTTTTCCATATGACTACCTGTTCTCTCAGAACCACTTATTCAGTGATGCCCTCAGCCATTTTGTGTTGCTCTAATGAAATACCTGAAACTGGCAAATTTGTAAAGAGGTTTGCGGAAGTCCAAGAGGATGGCCCTGGGTGGGGTCCACTCAGCTCTGATTAGGGCCTCATGGCAGATGGCATTACAATGGTAGCAGCACATGAGTGTAGCAAGAGGTACTCCGGCGAAATGCCAGGGTCAATTGCAAAAAGAACCAACCCAGCCCATGGCCTTTTCCACTCCCTCAGAGGCATTAATCACCCATGAGGGCAGAACCTCAGAACCTCCTTATCGCTCCTGGTCCCATTTCTCCAAGGTTCTACCATCTCAACTTTACAACACTGAGGACCAAGCTTCCAGCACACAAACATCAGGGAAGCAAACCACAGCCAAACCACAGCAAGTGAGCAATCCATGTGTCTACTCCATTTTCCTGGTCCACTCACATTCCTCAGTCTTCAACTAGAGGTCTTCAAGCTAGGTTTCAGCTATACATAAGTGAATTTCAAGATTTTTTAAAGGGCATGTGAACATAGGTACTTTCGTGGTGAAAGCCAGATCTCCAATTCCCATGCACTTTTTCCTAAAATAGTTTGCCTAAGATTTGTGTGTTGGTTTGGGGCTTATTTTGCAAGGGGAACAACATAATATAGGACACATACTTTATATGATTATTTATAAGTCACTCAAAGAACAGTATACAAAAGAGTGCAGGAAGGGGCTGGGGGTTTAGCTCAGCGGCAAAAAGCGCCTGCCTGGCAAGCGCAAGGTCGTGAGTTCGGTTCCCGGTACCAGAGAAAAACCAAAAAAGAAAAAGAAAAAAAAAAAAAAGAGTGCAGGAAATCTGTCCGCACATTAAGACCAAGGAATCCAGCTGAGGGCCTGGATCCCACAATAATGTCCTACATGAGTCAAGCTGAATACCCAGAGCTCACAACAATGCCTCCCACGAATCCAACTGGAGGCCCAGAGCCCACGACATCTCATGCAGACCTGTTTCATGGATCTGCTGGAAAGGCCCAAAGGTCAGTGGTGGAAACTACAAAGTCTGTGCCAGCAGGATGAAGGACCTGTGCTAGCAGGCTGAGGGATCTGCACTGGAGCCAGGAAGCAACACTCAGAAGAACCAGAGCTCCCCCAAAAGGTACCACAGCCATCGTCGGCAACAGTGAGGTCCCGAGCTCCTCCAATGATCAGGATGGCCGAGTTCCCATCAGGGAAGCCAATGCAGCAAGCTTTTCCTGGAGGCCAGCAGCGCACTATCTTCCCCTCCAGAACCAGAAAGCGATGCTCAAAGTGAGGACCAGAGCTCTCCAAAATGAACTGAAGCCATTCTCAGTGCCAGGGAGGTCCCGAGCTCCTCGGAGGATGAAAACAGCCAAGTTCATCAGAAAAGTCAGCTCCCCACTGCCTCTCTCAGCTCCCAACAGCCTGCTTCTTCTTCTTCAGGTCTGCCTCTTATGCTGCTGGCAACAGTCCTCAGGTGGGCCTTGCACACCCAGCACCACTGACTCAGTTCAGCTGGGGGTTACAAGTTGACCACCAGTTATCAATCCACTACAATTTGCTTGACACTGGGGGTCTCTCTCTCTCCCCTCCCCATTTCTCTTTCTTGATTTTATTTCTCCGAGTAATTTTAGGTTCACAACAAGCACTCAGTCCCTGCCTCCTCCCTCTCTATACAAGCTCCCCCACCATCAATAGCACACACCAGTTATACATTGGTTAAAATCAATGAACTTATATCAATGCACTATCACCCAAAGACCATTATAGTTTCCATTGGGGTTCCTTCATGTTATTGTGCATTCTATAGTTTTTAACAAATGTATAAAAACATGTATATAATTGTTATGCCTCCAAATCTCCACATGGATGGAAATGTTTGGTCCTGTGGGTGGTAGTGTTATGGGTGCTTCGGACCTTTAGACAGTTGGCTCTAGTGGGAGGCCTTAGGTAGTTGGAAGCTCACCCTCAAAGAGGGTGTAGGATCCCAGCTCTCTCTCTCTCTCTCTCTCCCTCTCTCCTCCCCTCCCATCCCCTCCCTGGATAGATATGTGAGCACTTGTTCTGACATAATTTCCTGCCATGGCATGCTACCCCAACCAGAAGCCCCAAACTATGCTTATAATCCTGTTGAACTTGAATTTCCATGGCCACAAGCCAAAATAAACTTCTCTTTACTTCACAAGTAGCCTATAGTAGGTATTTCATTATAATGATAAAAAACTTTATATACCACCCTTACTATAACATACAGATGAATGTCACTGTCCTAGAACTGTGCCTCATTACTCACCCCTTTCCCCTTCCCCTGACCCTGGCAACCACTGGTCTATTTACTACCTTCATGGTTTTGCCTTTTCCAAAATGTCACAAAATTGGAGTCATACAGTATGCAGCACTGCTATTTCCAATTTTCCCCATCTTAATAATCTCTTACACATTCCTAATCTTAATACTGCATATTTCTAAATAAAAAACCAACAATCCATTATATAATTCTTCCTTTCTCACTCTCATTAAGGAATATATTTCCAATCAATTTTACTTTGCAGGTGACAAGGAATAAACCCTTTTCTGCTAAATGCCTATGGTAGTCAGTTTTCTTTTACTTTAAAAAAAAAAACATTCTTGAGACAATCAACTTATAAAAAGAAGAGGGCTATTTTGGCCGGTTTCAGTCTATGATTGACTGGTGCTGTTTTATTTACTTTTATTGTGTCAGTGAGACACAATACCTGACAGCTACAGTTCAAAGGAAGGAATGGTGCCAGGCGTGGTGGTGCGAGCCTGTAATCCCAGCACTCGGGAGGCTGAGACAGGAGGATCATTTTGAGTTCGAGACCAGCCTAGGCTACTAAGTGAGCCCAAGGCCAGCCTGAACTGCATAGCGAGACCCTGTCTCAAAAAGACCAAAAAGACCATAAAGGAAGGAATGGTTTATTTTGGCTCACAGTTTTAGAAGTTTCAGCCCATGGGAGGTAGGCTCCAAGGTAGAAATGGCATGTGAAAGGGAAGAAAGCTATTCATATCATGGTGGCCAGGTAGGAGACAGGGGGAGATGGGGGGAGGGACAGGGAGGAAGGGAGGGAGGGGGGAAGGGAGGGAGAGGGGGAAGGGGAGGGGAACAGGGAGAGGGTGGAGCCGGGAGAGAGGCACCCTTCTAGGTCATGCTCCCAGTGACCCACTTATAACCAGATCCCACCCTTTAACAGCAAGGCAGCTATGAATGAACACATCTCTTATGGTTTGTGTCTAGATGTCCCCCCAAAGCCTCATGCAGTTATGAGGTGGGCTTCTACAGGTTTTGATTCATTCGTGGTCCAATTCTGGGATTATGTGAGTGCTACACCTGCCCTGGGGCAGGTAACCTGCATACAATATAAGGGAGGAAAAGAGTCTTCTCTCAAGCTCCTCCCCTATTTGCTCTTGTTGCTTTTGCTGTTTCCCACCACCATAAGCTGTTGCCCTCTGCCATGTGCCACTCTGCCTTGGAGCCAGCTGACTATGGACTGAAACCTCCACCAACTGTGAGCTAAATAAACCTTTCGCTTCTTAATTATGGGTGTTGGATATTTTATTCCAGCAGCAAGAGAAAAGCAACCAAGACGGCATCTGTGGATGAATCTACTGAAGAGAATAGTGCCCCCATCTTCCAATCTCCCTGCAAACACATGAGGCTTTTGGGGGATATCCCAGATCTAAACCATAATGGGCACTGTCGCTTTTAGTCCTGTTGTGAGATAGCTCATCATGGGGCATATGGTGAGGAAGAGGAAGAGGAAGAGGATGAGACCAGAGTCCCACTGCCTGCTTCAGAACACCCCACACACTAAAACCTGCTGCTAGGCCCCACCTCTTACAGCTTCTACCACCACCAAGCAGTGCCAGGCTTGGAGCCTTTAATATGTGGGCCGTTATGCAATGTTCCAGGTCCAAAGTACAGCACTGGCTTCCAAGACTTCTCCTTATTCCACTAGGCAGCCTAGAGATGAGCAGCTCAAAATGCAGTAGTGAGGCTGCCAGCTGATGTCAGCCTCAGGGAGCTCCCGCTGTCTCCCCTTTGTGTGAAGTCACCCCACCCCTAGGCCCTAGTGTTACATAGTCAAATAAGGGTTCTCTGTCCCTTGCCAATGCCATGGACACTCAGCCCAAATGCCCCTCTCTGGGGGATGAGAATGTGAAAGAATCTGTGTTCTGCTGCTGTCTCTCAGATGTAAGACACCAAGGAGCCAGGCTCAGAGCCTCCTCTACATGTCATTCAGTGTGTTTGTGCCAGCATCATCATAATTGTCACAATTTATCACCTATACTGTTTCAATCAAATGTATTCCTAACAGTTAAACTTTTTTTTGGTACCAGGAGTTAAACTCAGGGCCATGAGCTTACCAGGCAGGTGCTGTGATGCTGAGCTATATCCCCAGCCTACAAGCTTTGTAGTAATAAGTCAATCCAAAAGACATTGTTTTACAGGTTTGTGTGTATTGGCAGAAAAATATGATGCATATTTGTTATAAAATATTATTACAATAAAAGACACATTGCCATTAAGCCCCTTCAAAATACTCCTCCTCACTTCATATACACTTATCCCATCATTTGCAAATTCCATAAAAATACTCTTGCTATTATTTAAATTTATGATAAATAATTTTAGTTATAAATTTGAAAATATTTGAGAATGTATGCCACTTTTCAAAAAGCTCTAAGAGGAGTTGTGATTTTAAAAATCCAGTAAAGTAACTGTTATGACCCAAAGCCTTATGCAATCATAGGACTTTTTCAGATTTGGCTGAATCTAGAATGTATGATGCTGGGATTAAGGACATGTGATTAGTAAACCAGTCCACTGATTGGTTTGGCATAGTTCTGGCTGAGAGTAAGGGTGTGAGAGATACACCCACCTTAGGTCGGGTAGCCTGCACACAATATAAAGGACAGGGAGAAACTTGTCTCCCCTTTGTTGCATTTGCTGCCTTGCGGGCACCAGCAACTGTTCTCTGCCAGTCCATCCTGCCTTAGAGCCAGTCAATTATGGACTGAAACTTCTACAAACTGTGAGCTAAATAAACATTTCTTCCTTTAATTTGGGGTGTTGGGTATTTTGTCCCAGCAAGGAGAAAAGTAACTAAGACACTAAGTTCTCCTGCCTTATTTCTTACACCAGCACCTCTTTACCTATCCTCACACTTGCTTGGTTGGATTCACTCAGCCTTTTCTAGATGTGTGTGTGGGTGGGTGGGTGGGTGTGCCTGCACATGCATGTGCGTGTGTGTGTTTAGGGATACAAAGTGCAAAAGTTGTACAATATGAGCTCAACTTTCCAAACAGTTGTTTGGTGTTTGTCTCTTGAAATCAACTGAAATGTGTGGAAAAATAAAACATTTAAAATTTACAAGAAAAGCAAAATGAACTCTAAAGATAAGGTTCTCTGTGTGCCCTTTTCTGTTTGTAAATTTGCTATGACAGTGGCTCATGAGTGGTCTGCATGCCAAGCAGCATAATCCCAGCTTTGCCTTGTCCACATCTCCTTTTCCTCAGTCAGGAATAATTTGCTACTCTATGTGGTCTAAGGATCAGCAATGTTAGTATCACCTAGGAGCTTGTAAGAAATAAAAATACTCAGGTGTTAATTTGCATCTCTCAAATGATCAGTGATGTTGAACATTTTTTCATATATTTGTTTGCCATTTGAACTTCTGAGAAATGTCTATTCATTTCAGATGCCCATTTATGGATTGGGTCTTAAAATTTGGATCATCTGATTTTTTTGGTTCTTTATATATTCTAGATATTAGTCTTCTGTCTGAGGAACAACTGGCTAAAATTGTTTTCCACCCTGTGGGTCATCTCTTCACTCTGTTGATGATTTCCTTGGCTGTGCAAAAGCTTTTTAATAAGATGAAATCCCAGTTGTTCATTCTTTGTAATATTTTCCATACCCTTGGGGTTCTATTCATGAAGTCTTTGCCTACACCTATATCTTCAAGTGTTCTACATATTATATTTTTCAGCAGGTTTAGTGTTTCTGTTTTAATATTTAGATATTTGATCCATTTTGATTTTATGTTAGTGTATGACTCTAGTTTTAATCTCTGCATGTGGAAAACCAGTTTTTCCAGCACTATTTATTAAAAAGGCTATCTTTCTTCCAGTGAACATGTTTGGCCCCTTTATCAAAGATAAGGTGGCTGAGTGTGTTTGAAGTTGTTTCTGCATCTTCTAATCTGTTCCATTTCATCTCACCCCAGAAAGAATGGTGATCATCAAGAAATCAACCAGGGGCTGGGGATTTAGCTTAGCGGCAAAGCGCCTGCCTGGCAAGCGCAAGGTCGTGAGTTTGGTTCCCAGTACCGGAGAAAAACCAAAAAAAA
>NW_004955428.1:18756880-18771829 GCF_000276665.1 Chinchilla lanigera | reverse complement strand
CACCCCAGGGCGGTGTAGCTCTCACACCCATAATCAATCAAACTCTAAAAGCCTGCCCTGTGACTGCATGAGGCTTTGCGGGGACGCCCAGACACAAACCATGACAAAATTGTTTAAAAGGAAAGGGGAATTGGGTGGAGGAAGGGAAAAGAAAAAAAAATGAGAAAAGGATAAAATGGAAACAAAGCTTTGTAAATTAGGAGATGAACGGGGTTGAGGGAAGGGGAGGGGAACGGGAGAGAAAAAGGTCCAAGTTTCCTATAATGAATGTGATCATTGTCTAAATTCTACCAATAAACTTAATAAATGCAAAAAGTACTCAGGTCTGACTCCAGGCTTTTGAAGAAAAAGTGGAGTTTTAACAGTATATCCAGGTGACCCAGTGTTTCTTATGGTTAGAGGAGCACTAGGGTGGTACTGGTTGCCTTAGTGATGTCATGAGTGACAACCTCACCTGATGAGGTTCCGGCTCTTCGCTGCCTGTTTTCTGGGCTATTCTGTGACTACCACCATCATCCATGCAATAACAACACATATTTGTAGAGCAATTAGTGGGTCACTTTTATATGCATCACCTAATTTGATCCCAATCAAGTTCTCCAATGTAAAACAGTGTGCAAAGTGTGTAAATTCAATTGTAGCCATGTGAAGAGAGGTGGACAGAGTCTTCCAAATTGTTTTCAAAGATGAATGTGTGCTAAATCCAAAGAGTTACTTGGAATTATTTTCAATTTTATTTTAATTTTTAAAATTTATTCATTTTGGTTCTTTTGAGGCAGGGTCTCCATGTAGGTTAGTCTGGCCTCAACCTCACACCTCAGCCACCCAAGTGCACATATATTTCACTGAAATGTTTGTGGGCATAGTACTCGAGATTTTAGAGAAAACATAATAAGGGCCAGGGATACAGCTCCTGCCTGGCAAGTACAAGGTCCTGGGTTTGATTACCAGTATCAAACAAACAAACAAGAAAAACCATAATAATCCTTTTCAAGGGGTTGGTTTTATTGTTAGATCATACAAATTTAGATCTAGAAATCATGCTAATAAAATTATATCAAGAAAGAGCAATTAGCTTATTCAAAGTAGGGGTGAAACACAAGATAAAACTAGAACTTCTGCTTGTTCAAAAAGAAGGTAATGCATTTATTCACATAATTATAATAATCCTTGATTATTAATATTTTAGAATTAAGTACATTTACCTCCACCCAAAGGAGACTGTTACTGAAAAATAAATTCTTATTATGTTTAGAAGCCACCTGCATATTTCACCGTTATAAAACTAAAGGACCCTTCTCTCATGAATCCTCTGTCACTTCTGATCACTGACTGGTAAATACTAAATGACTGATTTATTCATGAAGATATAATAAGACAGCATCCACAATCCTGAGTCATTTGGGGAAAAAATTACAAGTTATACCAGACGGATGCGTGACTTACAAGGACCATTTGGCAAAAGGACATGTGTTAAGATATGAAAAATAAGCTCTCAATTATTCAGCCCCTTCTGTTACCCAGCAACCATCATGCACTACATAACATTTTAGCCCTGACAAGCCACCAATCAGCAGTAGTCCCACAGATTATATTGCCCAGTGACATCTTAGCTCACTTAGTTTGCATATGTGCATGCTATAATGTTTGTACAAAGATGAAATTGCCTAGTGACCCAATTCTCTGAACAGAATATACCCTTGTTATTAAGCGACATGTGATTGCATATGTGGAATAGACTTCTTCACACTGGCAGATCCTTCCTTACGGTGAAACTCAGAAGAGGAGCCAGCTGGAGCTGTGGTCTGAATGTATGGTTTCATCTCACTTCATAGGCTGAAACACGACCCCCAAGGTGATAGTAGGAGGCGAGGCCTTTGAGAGGTGATTAGGCCCTCATGAATGCAATTAGGGCCCCTATGAAAGAGGCCGGAGAGCTCTTTGCCCCATCTACTGTGAGAGTCACACAGAAATTGCTATCTATGAGGAAAGAGTCCTCACCAGACACCAAATCTGCTGGCACTTTGACCATGAACCTCCCAGCCTCCTCCAGGACTGTGAGCAAATGTCTATTACTTATGCATTATTCAGTCTAAGGTATTTCATTGTAACCATTTGAATGGACTAAGACACCTGAAAAAGCAGATCAATGATGGAGAGAGTTAAAATGAGGGAGGGTTAAGAAGTTCTCAAAGAGCGGGTTTATATTTTGATGGGCATCAAAATCTCCTTATTGAGTTTAGAAGGATATGTAAATTTGTTAGTTGGTTGATTGTTCGACCGATACTGGGATAGAACTCAGGACTACTGTATCACTGAGTTACATACCTCAGTACATATATACTGAGCCCTTTTTAATTGTTTTTTTATTTTGAGATGTCTAACTTGCCCAGGCAGGACTCAAATTCTTCTCCTGCTTTTGCCTCCTTAACGTCTCCCTAAATGCATGCACCACTGCACACTGGTTAGGATTATACTGTCCCAGTATATTCTATCAACTAGTACTATACTTTCTTTGCAAGATATTCTCTAACCTCAGAACTATTCTAGAATTCTTTGATGTACATTAACTTGAACTGCTTTTGTTTTTTGAGACAAGGTCTCACCGTGTAGTTCACACCAGGCTTGAACTCACCGTGTAGCCCAGGCTGGCCTCGAACTCATGGTGATCCTTCTGCCTCAGCCTCCCAAGTGCTGGGATTACAGGTGTGTGCCACCATGCCTGGCTTGAACTCCTTCTTTCATGGGTCTCAATCCATCACATTTCTAACCTGTTAAACTGTAATTCCATGATGGTGGGGTGGAGGCTGCCTGTCTACCACAATATCCCAGTGCTTAACACCAAAACAAAACAAAAACAAGTAGATATATGTTTAATGAATGGATGATCAACTTTTGAATAGAATCACCTTTGTTGTCTATGAATTATTAAATGTATATACCTAGCTCTTCATGACATTTGATTAAGAACTAGAAGCACTGATACACCTATGTGAGACCTACCCTAGGGATATAAAATTGAGAGGTGGGATAAGACTTTAGAATATGCAGATCAGAAAAATCAATCATTTTAAAATAAAGCTTATCTTACAGGATGGACACACGACTTGACACTCTTTTTCTTTAAAAAAAAAAAGTTATATTTGTAGGAGGTCACGAGTGTGGGGATCCTATGAAGGGATTAATGTCAGTAAGAAAAGGAAGAGGGCAGAGCAGTCTTTCTCCCTCAGTAACACAAAAACACATAAAGAAGGCAGCTGCCTAGAAGCAAAGAGAAAGGCGCTCAGGAGCACCAGATCTGCTCGCAACTTGATCTTGGGCTTCCAGCCTCTAGAACTGTGTATTTTCTTGTAGAAGCTCAAGCTGACTAAATTACACACACCCCTCTTTAAGGAATTTTTACTTTCTGGTTAGGAAAAGATTACATTCAAGTAAAACATATCAGGTACTGAGCAAACTATGGGAAGCAGCTACAAGATTTAATAGTGTATGTATGAAAGTGATATAAACAAGCAGAATGAGGTGGGATTAATAAGGAAAGACTGGGATAAACACTTCCTTGACAGTTTCTGGTTGGGCGTCTGTTTGTTTCCTCTGGACCCGCTGTTTGCTTTTGGGCTGCCAATAGGAAAGGACTGTGGCTGGAACAGCAAGGCAAAAGGAACACACAGTGCCCACAGATACAGAGTTAAAATGCTAAATATTAATATTTCATTTCTCCAGACAGGAGATTGCTCACTTATGTTTAGACATGTTATTTCAAGGGATCTTATCCAATAAACTGGACTGCTTAACCTATCCTAGGAAGCCCAGCAGATCCTTGGAGTACCACCAACATCCTTCCTGAGACCAGAAGCCCTCCTCGGCCCAGAGGTCACAGCAGAACCTTTGGTCACGGCGCGTAGTCTCCTTATGCCAAACTGGGCTGTCACTGAAATGCGAGGAGCCCTGCCTCTCCCCAGCCTTCTGGGTGGACACAGCACAGGCCCATTGGCACATCTTGGCTTCTTGGGACTTTTATCAGTGAGTTTCTTTGATCCAACTCCTCAAGCAGTTCCCTGACCTGGCCTTGTCTGTAGTTTGCTTAATACGGATTGTGTTACTAACGATTGTGTCATATCTCTGAGGGCGCCCTCTCCATTGCTTATTTCCCACTCTTCCTTGGAGACGGGCTTGTGTTGCTCCCCTGGCCTCTTTGTTCCACCCCTCCGCCCACAATCGTTCTTTCTTGGCAGCTTGGAAAGCCTTGGCACCCCTGATGTAAATTCCAACGGGCGCTCTTCGCCAAGTGGGTTCTGACTGACACCACTCTGCTGCCAACGGCTCTGCCGCGCTCCAGCTGTTCCCCTGTTTCTTCCCGAGCACTGTGACACCCACAGAGAGGGGTGGCGCTCTCAGCCCGAGGGCCCATTCTTGTTCATGCCTCTGGTCTTCCCTGGAGGCTTTTAAGTACTTGAAGGTTTTTAAATACCTGACTGGAGCAACTGAATATGAGAGTGTGTAGGGCCGGGAGGGGGCTTTGTCACCTGATAGGACCTCATCACAGCTTGCTGCTGCCTTGTGGCATGGTGAGGGCTTCCTAACGGGTTCCACAAGTATGAGCCAAAGCAGACATCAAAGCCTGGGGAGTGAAGCCACCTACTCGCGGTCCTCTGGGGCTTTTACACTTTACCTGCACAGAAGTTGCTCTGAGCAGTGCCCAGAGTGCAGCAGAAATGCAAAGGTAGCTATGAAGATCACTCAGAGCTAGATGTCACCTAGACGGAAGCCACGCATTCCAGCCCACACCGGGCACAAGTGACCTAGCAGACCCTGTATTTCTCTGCGGCTTTATCTGTGGCATTAAGGGGGAAAACAGGGCCCACTGCCCCAGTACATTCACTAGTTTAGATTTTACACAGAAGTCTTTTCAGTACTTAGAGCTATGAGTTTATCTTCACATAATGTTAATCACCCAGCGTATTTCCCCCTCAGGATGAAGCCTGTGTTGCCATTTTTCTTCTATGTTGCCATTTAAAACCACGCAACCAACAAACACACACTGATCACCTTCTTTGTGAAAAGCAGACTTTTTAGCTTGACTTCCCAAAGCCTGCTTATCAAAATATTGACTAATCTCCTGAAGAAAAATTGGATGAAGATCTTGGGAAACACATTTTGGATGGCTAGATATGCATGAGGTTTTTTTGGATCCTGTAAAGTTTCCCAATTCTGAGCA
Source organism: Chinchilla lanigera (assembly GCF_000276665.1). Lineage (NCBI taxonomy): Eukaryota > Metazoa > Chordata > Mammalia > Rodentia > Chinchillidae > Chinchilla > Chinchilla lanigera. Next base: position 18,766,611 of record NW_004955428.1, on the reverse strand, counting down.
AAATTTCTTCTTGCATCTTAAATCACTAGCCTGGCTTTATAGTACTGGGTGTTTCGCCTCACCTCAGCTGACTCTAGTATCCTTCATGTTATTGTAGAGGATGAAAATACCATCTGTCCTTCTCAAACAGGCTTCCAAACTATTTAAATAAAGGAGAGCAATTTCTTTGAAATTTTCCATAACTTATATGATGTTGACTAAAGTGGGTTCTGAAAAGTAATTTCGTTGAACAGGTTTCTCACAACAAAAATGTATAGTTTTTAAAATAAAATACTTTATGCCGGGCAAGATGGTGCATGCCTGTAATTCCAGCACTCAGGAGGCTGAGGCAGGAGGATCACTACAAGTTCGAGGCCAGCCTGGGCTACATAATAAGTACTGCCCAGCAAACCAAAACAAACAAGTAAATACAATAAAATATTGAAAATATTAAAAATATAATATATTGGTTTTAAAGATGCTAAAGCCTCAAACTTGTAGTCTGTCACAATCATATTGGTGGTACTTACACAACCATTGTTGAATTCCTACCATCTTGTTTAGTGAAGCTCTGTACCCTTTCTAATGGTTTTTTAAATTTATTTTTATTGTCTGTAATTGTTTGATCAGTCTTGCATTCTTACATCTGGTAATCTGAGCAACTTCATTGAAGATAACAATATGTATTATAACAATCAGTGTTAATTTCCTATCATCTTGTTTTGAAATTCTGTATCATTTTTATTGTTTTTGTGTTGTTTTTTGTCTTTGTTGTTGTTGTTTTTCTTTTTAAAATTAAAAAAATACACAATTAGTAACCTAAGGTCTTGTTAGACAGACCTCCCTCACCAGAAAGGAAAAACATCCAATAAATAGCTGTGTGATCTTACCTATCTAGACGTCAGAGTTCTGATCTACCCGGGGTTGTTGGGAACATTAAATGATTAGGACTTGCTTTGAGCAGTTTCCAGAATGCAGTAGAAATGCAGACATGGCTATGATGGTTACTCATGGACCAGCAGTTCTACGTAGACTTGTTTGTCCACACATGTATGCTCCCACTTTCATCTTCTTGATACTCTCATTGATTCACTCAGTCATTAAATATTTACGAGGTTTTTTTTTTTTTTCATGCCACAGGCCCAGGCACTGTGGGTAGAAAAGTGAATATTATGCTCTTCCATTAAGTCATGGGACTCAGTGAGAAACAAGGCCAGGCAGGCAGACCACTTTGAGTCTACGCCATATATGTGAAAAGGGAGGAAATAACAATGCTCTAGGAACACAGAGGAGGGATCCAAGCCAGCCGGGGTTTCAGGAAAGGTTTCGTGCTTTCTCTGAGCTGAAACCTAAAGAATGATTAAGAGGTGATACATGAGAAAATGTAGGGAAAGTGGCAGGCAGGAAATCCCAGTGTAAACGGTTGGAAGTGAGAGAGAAATTTAGGCTTTGAGTAATTAAAAATAACTCAGTAAAGCTAAAGACCAGATAAAGAAGTGCTACAGATGGGAGTGGGGAAAATAAGAACTAGATTATAAAAGCCATTGTAAGTCATATATACAGTCTGGAAATTATTTTTAAAGCAAGGGGAATTCAGAGGAAAGTTATACAAATGAAAATAGCGTGGTTAGATTGTGGCTTAGAAAAATCATGTATAATGTGAGAAATGAACTATCAGAGGGCAAGACTGGAGGGTGGAGAGCTGATAAAATAATTTGGGCAAAAGAAGACCATGACTTAAATTATGGTAGTGATGATGGGATTGGAGAAAACACATGGGTTAAATATTTAGTAGGGGGCCTCCCTTGGACTTTGTGATTTATGAGAAGGAGTGGGTGGGGTAAGGGAGGAATTGAGAATGGTACCCTGCTTACTCCTCACTGGAGGGTTTCCGTTCACCAAGTGGAACACAAGGAAGAACATGTTTGGGAGAAAGATAATGAGTTCTGTGGTGGACACAGTAAATTTGAAATGTCTCCAGGACATCTGGAAACATCTAGACCCCAGAAGAGAGGTCTCAGTTGGTACAATAATTTTGTAAGTAATCAGCATATGACTGGTAATTTATACCACGGAAAGCCAGGAGAGTATCTGAAAGGACAGACTGACACTCAAGGGATTATGTGAGGAAGAGAAAACCCCAAAAAGAACCAAAAAGGAATACCTAGAAACCTCAGAAACCCAAGAGAAGTACACATCACCGAAGTCCAAGGACAGAAGTATCTTAAGAAGAGAAATGATACAGAATAATCAAAGGAGAGAAAATTTTCATCAGTTTCAGCAAAATAGAGGTTTAAGTCAATGTAATTTCCACAAACACAGACATGCTTAAATACGGACTTGTAGAGTTTAGATACTCAAACAATAGGTTAGTGTTCCTCCAAGATCCACCCAAATCTGTTTTCTTCTACCACCCCCGTCCTTTGTAGTTGCTCTGTGATTCATCTGTAGCCGTTGGCACTTCAAAAGTAAAAGAGGAACAAGAACAGGGGGTGGGGTGAAATTTAAAAGTTCCAAGACCAAAGCTAAATCCATTTCAGTGGTACCCCAATTCTAGCTGTTGAATGGAAACTTCCCAATGGAAGCAATTTGTTGCCACTTAAAAATGAAATTTTACAAATAAACTGCTTGACCAATTGCAGTAATGAAGTTGCATCTCCTAACACCCCAGTTTATCCTTGCAAAATTTAGCAAGGGAGATCATGGACTAGACATCTGAACATTTTAGAACTTTTATTACTTTGCTTCAGAGCCTATCATCTTGACAAAAACAATAGCAACAATAAAAGAAAAGTTTAGGTAGCTTAATTCTTTGCTATGTTTAGATACTCACAAATTATTTACTAAGGAAAAAATGTAGTAGGAAAGGTTTACTGCAAAGAAAATGGCTGACTTATTTTCAAAGTCCACATGCAACTCTGAGAGTTCAAATATACAAGAGATCTAACTGGTCAAGGGGTTAGATACATAATTCTACATTTTTATTTTTTATTTTTTTCAAGACATATGGTTCCGTTAAATTGAATTTATTTACAGGGCAGAGAATGTCACATTATATGACTCACGTCCTACCTAAATTTTCCTGTTGGAATTTTTCCTCTAACAGATGAGTAATCTAATTTTATGTTGGATCAGCCCCACAATCTGATACAGAGTTATGGTTTGAAATAGGCATCGGTTGCTAGTTGTATAATACAAATGCGCTTGAAGGATAATATAGCCATCTCATTCTTCTCATAAAAAATTGAAATTGTGTAGAAAATTTCTAATAGTCTTCATCACTAATGAATATAAGGCAGGTTTTCACCCTAAAGAGAACAGAAGCTCCCCAAATGCAAAGAAGATGAAGACTGAACGGAATGAAGAGCTTTCCTCTGATTGCAGGCAAAATGCTAAAAGTGGCTCTGAAGCAGATGGTCTGTGAGCATTTAGAGATGTATGGGGTGACCACTGGGAGTCAGCATAGGCTGAATAGAAACAAAATTTGCCAGATAATCTAATGTCCTAGCAAAACAGTGATTCTATAAAAATGAATTAGCAAAGCTGACGTGATACACACAGGGGAATTTAAAAACCTGAGACAATATTTAACATAATACTGTTCGAAGTAGTCTGTTTACTAACAATGGAATTTACTATGTGCAAAGTCTATCATTCAGCAAATATTTATTGAGTCCTTACTTTGCATCTTGCCCTGTGCTGAGTGCTCTCATGCTATTTCTTGGTGTTTTTTTGTTTTGTTTTGTTTTGTTTTTTTTGGTTTTTTCCATTACCAGGAATCAAACTCACGACCTTGCACTTGCCAGGCAGGCGCTGTGCCACTGAGCTAAATCCCCAGCCCCTTCTCGTGCCATTTCTTGTAAGTAGAAACCATGAAGTGGAAACCATCAAGAGCCAGCAGAGTACACGGCTTCAGCAGGTTGACGAAGAGCCAGAGGCGTGAATTCAAATCCTGACTCTCATTTAAATGGCTGTGCGACCTTGAGAAAGCTGCTTAATCTCTGCCTACTTTTGATCATCTACAAAATGGGTTAATACGTGTAGTAAGTATCTTGCAAAGGAATTGTGAAAATTAAACAAATTTATGTAAATGCCTTAGAAAAGTGCCTGAGACAGCTTAAACGCATTATGAGTATCAGCAGTAACAACGCCTTTATGGAGATGTTTGTGTCTGTGCCTAAACCCCTGTGCTGAAACCCAAATCCCTAAGATGGTGATGTTGGAAGTGGAGTTTTTAAGAGGCAATTAGGATATAAAAGTGCCCTTATCAGAAGACATACAAGATAGTTGATCTCTCTGTCTCCACCCTATGAGGCTATAGCGAGAAGGAAGCCCTCTGAAAACGAGGGCCTGGGTCTGGGACTTTCCAGCCATCACAACTGTGAGAATAAGTTTCTGTTGCTAAGGTCACCCAGTCTATGGTACTGTGACATAGCTGCAAAACATGCCTGAGAGGTAAGATCATGTGTCCAAGACACCACATTCACCATCTAGGACAGAAACCCAAGGCTGGCTGATGCCAAAGCCCGGGCCATGGACCACTATAAAATTACATTTTAAAAAATGCGTAAATTTCTTGGCTGATTTCAAAGAACCATTGACACCACCATTGCTTTCTACGTGTGTTTTAATAACATATGTCACATCTAATGTGTCTAAGAAGTGATTTCTGGGTTTCTGTGCTGAAACTTTCCTAGAGACCAGGGAAGTTGCTTAGGAAATTGGGTTTGCAAATCCCAAGGCAACACCCCTGCTTTAAAAAGCATATCACCTCACCTCTGGAGAGTGCCATGTGCATCACTTAATAAAGAATAGATGTTACAATAGAGAAGAAGTAGGAAGATTAGTAGCTCATGTTTATTATTGCTAAATATGGTCTCAGACCTGTTCCAAGTGCTTGTCTCATATTAATTTACATAATTCTTATGACCTTTTTGTAAGGCAAGGTATTATCAGCCCCACTTTTTTTTCTCAAGGAGGATTACAACCTGCCTAAGGCCACCAGCTAGTAAGTTGTGAGGTTGGAATTTACACCTGGAAGTCCAGCTCCGAAGTCCAGACTCTTACATTCTTGTTATGAAATCACCCCTGGCTGTGTTAAGTACCGACCCAAGGATCCCAAGGAAATCACGGAGCTTTTCAGAACTCAGTTGCCCTCTTTATTTCCAGTCGTCTTCCTCGTAGACTACTTGGCCTTTTTGAAGTCCACTCACTGAATTATACATTCCGCACATTTTCAGATTTCTCCTACTGCCGGCTCACCTTGAGGGCTCCCTCCTGATTACACGTTCTGCAGAGTAACCTCCGGCCACTTTATCTCATCTGTATAATCTTTACCTCTCTTTGTATCACTTATCACTGCCAGGCATTATCATTTGTTTGTTAATTATTTTATTGTTCATCTGTCTCTGTACTATAAGCTCCAAGGAACTTTTAAAATTCTGCTTACTGCGTTCTCCCAGTGCTTAGAAGACAGGCACATAGTAGGTTCTCCAAAAATACTTATGAAAATGATGGAATTCATACAGAATTTTTTTATTTGTTGCAAACCTAAATTTTGATAGTAATACTAGAAACAAAAATTTTTAAAAAGTTCCACTATCAAACATATATAATCTTTATTTTTTATTTTACAGGAAATAAAAAATAAGAAAAAAATAAAAAGATACAAAATTTCCAAACAAGATGATAGGAAATTAACAATGCTTGTTACATTGCATATTTTTATCTTCAAAGTACTTATTCAGATTACCAGATATAGGCATGCAAAATTGAAAATGTTAAACATCATTGATCATTTGAGAAATGCATATTAAAACAACGCTAAGGTTCCATCTCACCCCAGGAAGAATGGTTATCAGGCAGGTGCTTGTGCCACTGAGCGATATCCCTGGCCCAAAATGGTTATCATCAAGAAATCAACCAATAGCAGGGCGTGGTGTCACACGCCTATAATCCCAGCACCGGGGAGGCTGAGGCAGGAGTATCCCGTGCCAGTTCAAGACCAGCCTGGGCTACAAAGTGAGCTCAAGGCCAGCTTGAACTGCATAGCGAGACCCTGTCTCAAAAAAGAAAAAAAAAGAAAAAAAAGAAATAAGTAATAAATGCTGGCTGGTCTGTGGGAAAAAAAAAGGAAAGCTTCTCCACTGTTGGTGGGAGTGTAGACTGGTACAACCACTTTGGAAATCAGTGTGGAGATTCCTCAAAAAATTAGGATTAGAGGTTCCACTCAACCCAGCTATTCCCCTTCTGGATATTTTTCCAGAAAAATTGAAAACATCATACCACAGTGATATATGTGCACCCATGTTGATAGTAGCACAATTTGTCATAGCTTAATCTTGGAAACAACCCAAATGCCCATTAACTGAAGAATGGATAGAAAAGATGTGATATTTTTATACAAAGGAGTTATTACTCAGCTATACAGAAAGATAAACTCAAGGTTTTTATTCCTAATGGATATATAATCTCTATTAGTTTGAACTCTCCCTTCCAGTCCTTGTTTATAAGCACACAATATTTCTTTTTATTGATGTGTTCTCATAATGGAGATTATCACCTGCCTTCTGCATTTTTAGGTAACATAAGATCAGATTTTAAAAATCCATTGCTAAAATGGATTTTTGTTTGCCAATGACTTTTGACCAAACTTTCAGGTTCAGTTCTTTTGTTGTTATTTTGTTTCTGCTTTTGCCTTTTGTTTGCATTTTTAAGTAAAAGCAAGACAATCAGACTTTACCATTTGTACTTTAGAAGTCATAATCCCCTGCATGTTATATTGCCTGAGGTAGAGATTAAATCCAGTAGCACTTAACTAGATTTTTTTTTTTTTGTCTTGTATTTTTGAGACAGAGTCTTGCTATGCAGTTCAGGCTGGCCTTGAGCTCACTTTGTAGCCCAGGCTGGCCTCAAACTCACAGCGATCCTTCTGCCTCAGCCTCCGGAGTGCTGGGATTACAGGCATGTGCCACCACACCTGGCTGTAGAATGATTCTTAATACACAAATCATGCTCTCCTCCCAGGCCACCTCGTAGAGATCATTTAAGATTCCTGGTCTCTATTAAAAAAGCACACTTTAATGATACAGTTCTAGCATTTCATGTGCTACCAGTTCAAATCTTCACAAAACATGTCAGCAGTAGGTGACTGCTACTTAGAGGTTGCAAAAGTCAAATGGGGACTTTTTTGTACTGCCCAGCAAGATGAGACTAGACCAGCGGTGGTGAATTTATGGCATGCCTGCCGCAGCACACAAGTTTGTTATCACTGAAAGCTCTAAAAGGTTTGCCATCACTGGACAGTGAATTGTGTATGGCCAGGCGTGGTGGCACACACCTGTAATCCCATCACTATAGAGGCTGAGGAAGGAGGATTGCCATGAGTTGGAGGCCAGCCTCCGCTACATGGTGAATTCAAAATCAGCCACAGAGAGACCTTGTCTCATAAAAAAGAAAAGGAGACAGTGAATTATGAAATCTAGAAGGAATGCTCACCTGACAAGAGTTTGTGCTCAAGTTACGTTAGTTCTCTACTGTTTCTTAGTAGCTTAAAAAACGTGCACTTACTATTGCAGTCTCTGTGAACCAGGAATACAAGCACAGCTTAACTAGGTTTACTTAAGAATTTCTGTTTGGGCTAAAATCAAGTTACTGCCCAGGCCTGAGGTCTCATCTGAAAATTTCACATGGAAAGCACCCAAGCTCACTTATGTGATTGTTGGTAGGATTCATTTCCTTTGGGGCTGTGGATTGAGGGCTTCAATATTTTACTGAGCTGGTAGAAGACACCCTCAGTCCTTGCTACACAGGCCTCAACATGGGGACTTGCTTTATCAAATCTAGCAAGCGAGGGAGTCTGCTAGCATGACAGATGTTGTATTTTCCTATAATCTAATCACAGAAGTGCCATCCCCTCCATGTCAAAGTATCCTATTTGTTAGGAGCAAGTCATTCACGGGGAGGGGACTATACAAGGCACTATATGCCTACAGGTAGTGTTCACTGGGTCATCTTAAAAGTTGCCTACTGCTAAAGTACTATGTCAACGTAATGCTATGTTACTTGCTAAAGAAATGAGTCCACATGATGCCGCCTGCTGGCCTTGACTACCCACTGACACCTGATGGGAGAGTCAGCGTCATCGTTTGTTCTCCCATTTTTTGCTGAAACTGCTGCTTCTGAAACATCTTCAGCTTCCTTTCTAGACAGTTTTATGAGAGGTGAACAGCTGTGTCTGTTCGTGCAGGCCTTAAAACTCCAGCACTTGTGAGACTGAGGCAGGAGGATCATGAGTTCAAGCCCAAGCTGGGCAACTTAGCAACTTAGAGAGATCTAGTCTCAAAATTAAAAAAAAAAATTTCAAATGGGTTGGGGATGTCATTGAATGTGAAAGCCCTGGGTTCATTCCCCATAACACACACACACACACACACACACACACACACACACATTACACAAGATAGGAGAACAAAATGACAATGATAAAGTAGAAATTTTTCTTAAGTCATTAGTTTTCACAAAGAGTCAGCCAATGGTAGGAGCAAAGCATTTAATGGGAAGTGGTCAAGGTCGAATAACAGATTCTATAAGAGTCTTTCAAGCAAGATCCAAAACCACTTTTGCACAGATAACTTCTATTCTTTGTAACGAAAGTTCAATACCAGTATCACTCTTGCCTACGAACTAGATTTGAGTTTGTAGTCAGACCTTGCCATGTCTCACATTAATAAACCCTTCTTCTAGTTGTATATCAAGTCAGAGCAAAAGCAACTGAGTTTGGGTAACATAATAATAACAGCTTTATTCTCTACATGGATGTCAGATGGCAAAGTAACCCAACAAGGAAAGTTAAGATCTTCACAGAGGAAAAGAGGGAGTAACCTGGTTTGGCAGTAAAGGTAAAGACAATGCACTTGGTGTACAAATGGATTTTCATTTTCAAGAAGTAGCATGGTATAGCAGCTATGAGTATAGTCTCTAGAAACAGACTGTCTGGATGTGAGTCCTGGTTCTATGCTTTAGTAGCTTTGAAAACTTGGGCAAATTACTCAGTTTCTCTGTGCTTTGTGAAATAGGCAGCTGTGAAAGAGAAGTAATGGATGCTGGTTCACTGTAAACAGTGGACCACACTGGTAACAGATACTGACCGGGGGGAGGTGGTGGAGGGAGGGAAGGGTATAAGAGAGCCCTTTGTACTTTTTAGCCAATTTTGCTGTTAACCTAAATAGGTCTCAGTATTAAGTATGTTATTTTTTAAATCATGATGTTAAAGTAGGTCTCAAACTTAGATTGCATTGGAAATCACTTCTTATATAAAATGAATGAAGAACAAGTTAGAAACATTTTAAGGAAACACATCTTATTTAACTTTGCTGGTGCCAGTGGAGCTGCCTAACACTGTCTTCCAGCCTTCCTTCCCTGCCCCTTCTTATTCTGGAAATCTGTGAGCAGGCACTTAGCAGCATCTTCCGGCAAGGGAGAAGGGTTGATGACAGCTACCAGCCCAGCACATGTTGCATAAAACAACCTGGGAATATCCTTTGCAATAGGAAATTTAGACCAGAGGTTCTGAACTTTATTGTGTATAAGAATCACAGAAGAGGGGCCGGCTCAGGGTTTCCTGGAAGGAGGGCTTCCTGCGCACAGGGAGCTTCCGGTGGGGAGCGCCAGCCTTCTGGCTGGCTAGCTTCCTGCCTGCTGGCTCCCTGAGGGTGGGCCCCTAGCGCAAGGGGAGCCTCGGGCGGGGAGCG
>NW_004955428.1:18611856-18755260 GCF_000276665.1 Chinchilla lanigera | reverse complement strand
AATTTGCTAAGTCCCCCCTATTATTATGTTATCCTTCTTTTATTCTTTAAAATAAAAAAAAAATAAAAAAATAAAAGAATCACAGAAGAGGGTAGTTAAAACACAGACTGTGGGGCCCCAGCCCAGAGATTCTAATTTAGTAAGTCTGGGATGAGACCGGGAATTTGCATCTATAATTGGCCCTCTGGTTGTGCTGATGCTGAGGTCAGTGGATCGCATTAAACAGTTGCAAGATTTCTGATGTTTTTAAAAGATGTATTCTGCTCAGTAGAAGTTCTGGAATTTATAAACAGGAAGAATTCGGGATCAGCGATCTGGCTGAAATGGACAAAAAGACTGCTCAGAACGCTCCATTTTCATGGCAAGCACACTCTATTTGCTTAGAATTAATTTATTTGGATGGATTGGGGGTGATGGAAATTATAAGAAGGGCAAAAAAACAAATTAGTGGCCTGTGTCTTGCTTTTTTCTCAGTTTTAATAATATCTGAATCCTTTCGCCAAATCATGTGCTACGTGAGTGCCACAAACACCACTTCTTACTGTCCTGTAACTGAACAGCTTCACTCATTGATAATCTTCTTGGAATCATAAATTATTTGGTTTCACACGTGCTATATTAAATAATATTTCAAACCTCAAATGGCTTTAAAATTATGAGATGGTAGCTATAGACAAGTTCCTATTAAAACAGAAAAGAGACATTGTTACTCAGTATTTTCAGCTATATATTCTTACACTGCAATCAAGAATTCTCATGTAAAAAAATCATCATTAATACTATATCTTCTGATAATAATACAATTTGTAATGAACACAGGTATCCTCTTATAAGAAAATTTGATGTAAGAAACTGGAGACCCAATTCCTCAATCAAAAGACACAAACTGACAGAATAGATCAAGAAACAAAACCCAATTGTTGTGAGATAGTTCCCTTAAAAACAGTTCACCAATTAAGAGTATTCCAGATTCCTCTTGCCTAAATAAAAGTTTGGAGGAGACAAGCCAAAAATAGTGCCAAAAGTTTATTTGAAAAACGAGGGGTGAACGGGTAAGGGAAGAACTCGCTCCGTTCTGCAAACTTGGGCCAAACAAAAGAAATGATAAAAGCAAAAACAGAAGTGCACTCTGGGCCCAGAAGATGCAGAATGCACTATCACAAGGAGTCACAACAGGATTTTGTGGTGTCCAGTCTCTTTTATGCTGCCCGCATCTCATGAGAGCCTGCAAGAAGTTTCACATATGGGGTCCTGGAAATTCTATGGCACTGTCCTGGGATCCTATAATCTACAGGTCATGCTTATTTTCCCAGCCAGCTTTGCCACACCCTAACTCATATATCACAATGATATGCACTATACAAGAAACACATTTAATTCAGAAAGAAATTCACACATTAAAAAAAAAATCAAAGGATAGAAAACAATATTCCATGCAACAAGAAACAGAAAAAAGCAGGAATAGTTCTCCTAATGTCACAAAAGGGGATTTCAAGCTAAAACTGATTTAAAAAAAAAAAAAAAAAAGACAGAGCCAGGCGTGGTGATGCAGACCTGAAATACTAGCACTTTGAGAGGCTGAGGCAGGAGGATTGCTAAGAGTTCAAGGCCAGCCTGGGCTACACAGCAAGACTCTGTCTCAAAACCAATATGAAACAAAATAAAGCTGGTCTCAAACTCACAAAGATCCTCCTACCTCAGCCTTCCCAGTGCTGGGATTACAGGCATGCACCACCAGGCCCAGCCTAGGTAAGGGAAAAATTTAACAGCAAAAGATAACATTATAAACGTACATGCACCAAATACCCGGGTGTCCAACTTTATAAAACAAACACTAATGGACATACAAATGAGAAAAATACCAACACAATTATAACAGAAGACCTCAATACCCCACTATATAGATAGATTAACAAGTAAATGAACTAGACAAAAGAAATCAACAAAGAAATATCAGAGTTGCACCAATCTTTCAAACACATGCACTTAATAGATATCTACAGAATGTTCCACTCAACAACAATAGAATACGCTTTCTTCTTAGCACCACATGGAACTTTCTCCAAAATAGCCCAGATGCTTGCCCATAAAGCATGCTTAGGTAAATGAAAAAGTATTGAAATTACCCCATGTATATTATCAGATCATAATGCAATGAAACTAGAAATAAATGGCAAAAGAAACCACAGAAAGGGCTGGGGATTTAGCTCAGTGGCAAAGGCACTTGCCTGGCAAGTGCAAGGTCGTGAGTTCGGTTCCTGGTACCAGAGAAAAACCAAAAAAAAAAAAAAAAAAAAAAAAGAAACCACAGAAACTATGCAAACACATGGAAATTAAACAATACCCTCTTGAGTAATCATTGGATTATAGAAGAAATTAGACAGATCCTAGAATCTAATGCTAGTGCCAGTACAACATACAGGAACCAATTGGATATGATGAAAGCATTCCTAAAATGGAAGTTTATAGCCATAAATGCCAACATCAGAAAAACCGAGAGAGCTCAAATAAATAACCTGATGTTGTACCATAAGGTCCTAGAGAACAAGAACAATCCAAATCCAAAGTTAGAATGAGGAAGGAAATTATAAAGATCAGAGTGTAAATTCATGAAATTGGAGCTAAAAACCAATACAAAAAATCAATAACCTGAGTTCATTCTCTGAAAAAATAAATAAAATTGACACACCCTTAGTTGAATTAATGAAATAAAGAGAGGAAAATCTCAAATCAGTGCAATTAGAAATGAAAAAGGCAAAATCACAATGGATTCTGCTCAAATACAGATAATTGGTCACTATTTTGAGAAACTGTACTGCAATAAAATGGAGAAGTCAAAAGATTGGGTAGATTCCTAAACATACACAAACTACCAAAACTGAACCAAGAAGATATAAAAATCCTAAATAATACAATATTAATCAATGAAATTGATGAAATTTTTTTTAAAAACCTACCAAGAAAAGCCTGGACCCAATGGATTCATTGCCAAAATGTACAAGAACTTTAGAGAAGATCTGATGTCAATACTCCCCAAACTCTTCAGTGAAATCAAAAGGGAAAGAGTACTCCCAAAGTCATTCCTGGAAGCAAGCATTACCCTGATTTCAAAACCAGAAAAGGGCTCAACCAAAAAAAAGGAAATTACAGCCCAGTTGCTTTAATGAACATAGATGCAGAAATCCTCAGTAAGACACTGGCACACAGAATGCAACAAATCATCTAAAAGATCGCACATTATGACCCAACAGGGTTCATTCCAGGGAGGCAGAGATGCGTCAACATATATATGTAATTCAATAAATGTAATACATCACATAAACAAAAGCAAGGACAAAAATCACACAGTCATATCAATAGACACAGAAAAAGCCTTTGACAAAGTTTAACATCCATTCATAATGAAAACCCCGAAGAAAATACAGAAGGACCAGCTCAATCTGATAAAAGCCATTTATGATAAAGCAATGGCAAACATCATATTAAATGGAAAGACGCTAAAAGATCTCCATCTAAAATCATGAACAAGACAAGGATGGCAAGGCCAAGCATATAGCTCAGCAGCACAAGCACCTGCCTGGCAAGTATAAGGTCATGAGTTTGATTCCCAGTACCAAAAAAAAGGTTAAACGAGAAGGATGGCTGCTATCACCATTCTTGTTCAATATAATTCTCAAAACATTAGTCAGAGCAATCAAACAAGAGGATAAAAAAGTATATGTATAAGAAAGCAAGAAATTAAATTATCCTTATTTGCAAAAGCATGATCTTCTACATAGAAGACCCAAAATTTTCCACAAAATACTCCTAGAATTAATAAACACATTCAGTAGTGTAGCAGGATTCAAAGTCAATACACAAAAATCAATAGCATTCCTATACATCAAATAATAAACTCACTGAGAAAGAAAAAAATTAGGGAAATAATACCTTTCACAATAGCATCAAGAAAAATTAAATACTTAGGAATCAAACTAACCAAAGAAGTGAAAGACCTCTACAGTGAGAAGTACAGTATGAGAGAGACAGAGAGACAGAGAGACAGAAAGACAGAGAGAGAGAGAGAGAGAGAGAGAGAGAGAGATTGAGGAGGACATCCGAAAATGGAAAAATAACCCGTTCCTCAATAGTCAAAATGTCTATACTTCCAAAACTAATAAACCAATTTTTAATGTAATCTCAATCAAAATACTGATAGCATTCCTCGGAGAACTACAAAAAACAAGCCAAAACTTCATATGGAACCAGAAGAGACCTAGAATAAAAAAATAAAATATAAAAAATAAAAAGCAATCCTTGGCAACAAAAGCAAGGCAGGTGGCATTACAATCCTGGACTTCAAGTTATACTACAAAGCTACAGTGATAAAAACAGCACAGTATTTGGAAAAACATAGACTTGAGGATCAGCGGAACAGAATAGATGATGAAGAAACAACTCCAAGCACAGGCAGCTACCCTACCTTTGACAAAGGGGCCAAATACTTTTGCTGAAAGAAAAATAGCCCCTTTAACAAATGGTGCTGGGAAAAATGATGATTCACATGCAGAAGACTGAACCCTAGACCCATATCTTTCACCATTCACTATGCTAAAATCAAAATGGATCAAAGATCTAAGTATTTAAACTTAATCTGCTGGCAGACAAAAGAGGTAAAACCCTTGAAGCACAGGCATAGGCAAGGACGTTATGAGCAGAACCCCATTTGCACAAGACCAAGAATCAAGAAATAGGATCACACAAATTAAAATGCTCTGCACATCAATGGAAACAACAACCAGAATGAAGAGACAGTCTACAGAGTGGGGAAAAAATTTGCCAACTATTCTTCAAACAAAGGACTAATATCTAAAATATATAAAGATCTCAAAAATCTTAAGACACCCCCCCAGTAAAAAAAAATGGGCAACTGAAATGAATAGACACTTCTCAAAAGAAGTAAAAACGGCCAACAACTATATGCAAAATGTTCAAATGTTCAAATGTTGGCCATTTGAGAAATACAAAGTAAAATAACACTGAGATTCAATTTCACTCCAGAAAGAACAGCTATCATGAAGGAATCAAATAATAAAGGCTGAAGAGACTGCAGGGAAAAGGAACACTTCTCACTTATTGGTGGGAATGTAAACTAGTAAAACCACTGTGGAAATCAGTATGGACAGTCCTCAAAAAACTAAAACTAGAAATTCCACTGGACCTCACTATTTCCCTTCTAGGTATCTTTCCAAAAGAATTAAAGGCATCATATTACAGTGATACATACATATCCATGTTTATAGCAGTGCACTTCACTAGCTAAATCTTTTTTTTTTTTTTTTTTTTGGTTTTTTGGTTTTTCTCTGGTACCGGGAACCGAACTCACGACCTTGCACTTGCCAGACAGGCGTTTTTTGCTGCTGAGCTAAATCCCCAGCCCCTCACTAGCTAAATCTTAGAAGCAGCTAGTATGTCCATAACAGATTAATGGATAATGAAAATGTGGTATTTATACATGGAGTACTACTTTGTCATAAAGGGTAAATTTGAGTCATTAGTAGGGAAACTGATGCACCTTGAGACCATAACATTAAGTGAAACAAGACACACAAGCTTAAACAGTGCATGGCTCCACTCATACGAAAAACCCCAACTACAAATAAAGGGCAAAATACAAAATAGATACTAGAAAATACAAAGATAGATCTTTAACATATGGAAGGAAACCAAGAGATTGGGGGGACTGAGAGGAGAGAAATGAGATTTTAAAAAGGGAATTGTGATGTACTGTGTACACACATTAAGTTCCCATGAGGAACATGATCACTATGTACTACGAGTATATACAGACATAGATATATAGACATAGATGGATATATATATATATGTGCCTTGGTTCATGAACTCAATATTCTCCATGATTCTGGTTGCAAACCAAACTGAATGAGAACCGAGTCAAATTTCCCCATAAGGTCAACACTAAACCTAGCCACAGAATTTGATTTGGTTCTTGTTCAACTCGGTTTGTGAGCAGAATCATGGAAAGAATCACATTCAGGTACTGGGGCACTGCTATATATATGAAGGGTCCAAGAATTGAGGGGAGGAGGAGGTAGAAAAGGGGAAGGAGATGAAAAAAGAATTAAGTAATATCATGAGGGCTGGGGATATAGCTCAGAGGCACAGTGTTTGACTGGCAAATGCAAGGCCCTGAGTTCAATTCCCAGTACCAAAAAGAAGGTATTATCACAAACATGTACCAACTCCCCATGACGAATGCAATCAGTATGTACTACAAACATGTACCAATAAAAAAAATTTTTCAAAAAGAAGTTGGAGACCAAATTAATAAACAAGTAAAAAAATTATAATTCATAGTTTTGAAGAAAATCTACAGCATATTGAGTTACATTTGAATTTCAGATAAACTTTTTCAGTGTAAGTATGTACTGTGCAGTATTTGCAACGCATTGGACAAACTTAAAATTACAGTTTAATTACACTAAAAATTGCAGTTTATCCAAAATTCAATTTTAACTAAGCATCTTATATGCTATCTCATAACCTATTAGTTTTCTATTTCTTGCTCACTATTGACTGAATATTTGTGTTCTCCCAAAATTCACATGTTGAAATTCTCACAGTGAAGTGGCATTAAGAAGTGGGACCTTCACCAGGAATGGTGGCACATGATTGTAATCCCAGCACTTGGGAGGCTGAGGCAAGAGGATTGTTGTGAGTTCTAGGCCAGCCTGGACCACAAAGTGAGTTCAAGGCCAGCCTGAACTACACAGTGAAACCCGTCTCAAAAAGACAAAAACAGAGGGGGGAGGGGCGGGGAGAAGCCAGACCTTCAGTGGGTGACTAGGTAGTAGGAGTGAAGGCTTCATGAATGGGATTCGTCCTTGTATTATTCACACTTTCTTGGCTGAGACAAAATACCTCATACTCACAACTTAATGAAGGAGGGATTTACTGTGGCTCACAGCGTCAAAGGTTTCAGTCCTTGGCTGGCAGTCTCCATGGTGGAAACATCATGCCAGAAGAACATGGCAGAAGGAAGCTGCTCAACTCATGGCATCTAGAATTTAGGGGAAAGGTGGAGAAGGGCCAGGGACCACATATAAGGCCCAAGTTCAGGCTGCCATGACTCATCCATGCACACCTCAAAGTGCACTTTACATATCTCTAGGTGTCTCAAAATCTAATCAAGTTGGCAATCAGAATTAACTGTTATACGTAGGGGTAGGCAGAGATTTCATGAACAAAAACCAAACTGCATGGGAAATACTTCAAAGAACCAACAACTGGGATCTCATCGTATTGAAAAGTTCTTGCACATCAAAATAAATCACCCACGGGGTGAAAAGAAACCCATGAATTGGGAAAAAGTTTTAGCCAACTGTCCCTCAGACTAAGGACTCCTGCCTAGAACATATAAAAAATTAAAGAAAATCAGGCCCCCAAAATACAAAGACCCATTACAAAAATGGGTATCTTAGATGAATACACACTTCTCACATGAAGAAATACAAATGGGAAATACATGAAAAAATGTGTAACGTTATTAGTCATTCAAGAAATGCAAATTAAAACAACACTGAGATTCCATCTCACCCCAGAAAGAATGGCTATTATCAAGAAATCAACCCATAACAAATGCTGGCAGGGTTGTGGGGAAAAAGGAATCCTTCTCCACTTTTGGTGGGAGTGTAACCACTGTGGAAATCAGTCTGTAGATTCCTCAGTAAACTAGGATTAGAGGTCCCATTCAACCCAGCTATTCCTCTCCTGAGTATTTTTACAGAACTGAAAACATCATACCACAGCAATGTATGTGCATCCATGTTTACAGCAGTGCAATTTGTAATAGCTAAATCTTGGAAACAAGCCAAATGTCCATCAACTGAGGAATGGATAAAAAAAATGTGGTATTTTCATACAATGGAGTATTACTCAGCTATAAAGAAAGATAAACTTGAGGATTTTATAGGTAAATGGATGCAACTACAGACCATACTCATAAAATAAATCAGATTCACATGTATAAACATATTTCCTCTCTAGTATAAGAACCTCAGAGAGATAAAAAAAATCTGAAATGTACAATAGATATTGTGACAGGGAAAAGGAACTGCTCAAATAGGAAGGAGCAACTGTGATGAAGGAGGGGAAAGGAAAAAGAAAGAAGAGGGAGAAAAATATATACATGTATATACACAGGATAGCTAGGATAATTATATTACTGGTGTCTAGTTTTTTTAAAGGAACTGGTAATATGTAATTGATCAGTCTTGCATGCTTATATCTGGTTATATGTGCAAGTTTTTTCTGTCTTTTTGAGACAGGGTCTCACTATGTAGTTCAGGCTGGCCTTGCGCTCACTTTGTAGCCGAGGCTGGTCTTGAACTCACAACGATCCTCCTGCCTCAGCCTGCCAAATACTGGGATTACAGACATGCACCACCACACCCCGCTTGTGCAGTCATTTTGAAGATGACATTATGTAATGTAACAACCACTGTTAATATTCTATCACGTTTTGAAATTCAACTTTTTGAAATTCTGTACCATTTTTGTTTTCTATGCTGTTTTGTTTATGTATTTGTTTTTGCTATTTTGGTTTTTTTTCTTTTCTCTTTAAAATAAAAAACACAATTTATATGTATATACAAGGATAGCTCAAATAGGTATTTTGCTGATGTCTGTGGTTTATTGAAAGGAACAGTCAGTGCTTAAAATTTTCTTTTTTCTTGACCAATTTTGCATGCTTGAATCCGGTAATCAGAATGACTGACCTGAAAACAACAATATGCAGTATAAGAACCATTGTTGAACTCCTACCATCTTGTATGGTGAAGCTCTGCATCATTTCCAATGTTTTTATTGCTTATTACTGTCTTTGTTTTGCTGTTTTTTGTTTTTTTTTTTTTCTTTTTTGAGACAGGGTCTCACTATGCAGTTCAGGCTGGCCTTGAGCTCACTTTGTAGCCCAGGCTCGTCTCAAACTCGGAAGGATCCTTCTGCCTCAGCCTCCCGAGTGCTGGGATTACAGGGGCGCGCCACCACGCCCAGCTTTTCTTGGACTGTTTGATCAATCTTACATTCTCGTCTGGTGGACTGAGCAACTTCGTTGACAATAAACAGTATGTAACGTAGCAACCATTGTTAATTCCTATCATTTTGTTTTGAGGTCATGTATTTTTTTTTTTTGTATTGTTTTGATTTTGTCTTCATTGTTTTTTTAATTTTTAAAATTAAAAATTAAAAAAATAAAACATAAGATTAACTGTCATAGTACTCTTTTACAAAATAGTTCCCTTGATCTCCTACCAAATGAGAACAAAGCAGGAAGAGAACTGTATATTAACTAAAAGCAAGCCCGCACTAGCCACCAAATCATCTGGTGCTTTGATCTTGTATTTCCCAGCTTCTAGGACTGTGAGAAATAAATTTCTGTTGGCCATAAACCACCTAATCTATGGCTTTCTGGTTAGAGAACCCCAGATCAAGACACTGCTATAATGAATTACTCAAACTTACCGGCTCAAAGCAACACAATTTTGTTATCTTACAGTTCTAGATGTCAGAAATCTGAAATGTATCCCTAAGATTACCTTCCTTTTGGAGACTCTAGGAGAGCCCACGGCTTTTCTGGTCTTCTTGATACTCCTACAGTCCTTGTCTCATGGTCCCTTCCTCCATCTTCAAAGCAGTGCAGCAGCTCTTTTCTTTGCTATTTCTGTTGTCACATCTGCCTGGTCTTCTCTATTGCCTGCCTCATTTAAGGATTTTTATCATTACAATGGGCTGACCCGACTAAGCTATTTGTCTCAAAATCCTTCATTTAATCACAGTTGCAAAACAACTTTTACCACATCAGGTAACTTATTCACGTTTCCAGTAATTGAGACAAGGACATGTCTGGGAAGGGTAATTATTTTACCTACCACTCTATTCAGTGCATTGACTTTATTTAACCCACAACAATAATTTTAAGATTTGAGTTTATTTGTAGAAATCTGATTGACACAGAATTCTTCTGGAATATGCTTAGACATAAAATTTTAATAATAGTAACACGTAGTAGAAGTCCATCCTCTTTCCATTACAAGCTGCCTTGCAGGAAAGAATATCTCCATAAAGACTCATTTCATCTCTGAAGGGAAAGAGAAATTACTATTGCCCACGGAAAAAGCAGACATTTAAATGATGCATTTCGTGTGAAACGGTACTACACACATAAACTTATGCTGTCAAAGAGCTTAAATGAGCCATACTCTGCAATCTTTTGCTTATGAAAACTTATCAACTATATATATAAAAACAACTTATGTCCACTTCCCTCCTTCAATTCCTATCCCTAAACAACATGAGACCATCTCACCTCAGACTTTGCACATTACTCCTTCTGCTTGAAAAATTTTACCTAAAAGTCACCTCTTTCTGCCACCTCTCCTATAAAACAGCATCTCTCGTCTCCAGTAGCACTGATCACTGTGAAATTGTTCTATTTGTTTAGTTTCTTGTTTGTTGATTCCAAAGTGAATACAAATTCTTTCAAGAAAGAACCCGTCTTCCCAAACCTGATTTATTCTTGGGACACATACCCTCTTGATATATTTATTGAGTGCGTGGCTTTGCAGGTGGCACGAATTGAGACTAAACTGCATCGCTGGTAGAAAATAAAAGAGGTGAGAAGACAAAAAAGAAACCGAACGGAGAGAGCGTAAGAGTTACAGTGCCTACCACTTCTAAAGAAAAAGAAACAAAATAGTATTTCAATACTTCGGTGATGCTTACACTACGCCAGGCGCTGTTGTAAGCGTTGTACACGTACAGACTTCTTCCTAACAAATACGTCTATCACCTGTCTCTTGCCGGCGAGTAACGTGAAGCACACGGTAGGCTAAGTAACTTGCCCCAAGGCGCAGAATTAGCTCCTCAGTGGCAGAGTCTGAATTTGAACGCGGGCAGTTTAAAGTCCTTTTAAGTACAACTTGACATTGCCGCTCCAAAAAAGCTAAGCGCTTGACAGGGCGGCCCCACGAAGGTTTGTCTTGCCCGTAAAAATGTCTATCGACTTAAAACGACTTGACAGATAATAAGAAATAAACAGTATATTAGATTTCACTCCAGGGTAGTAAGAGCGCCATTCGTCGCAACGTGAAGCGCTCTAACTCTTGCCAACCTCTCGTCATCTCGGGTCCTGCTCGGTTTGGCATTAGCATCGCCGCTCGTCGTCTCCACTGCCTTCCCCGCGCCCAGCATCGGCGCTTCTCCTAGAGAGAAGCCCTGTTCGGGCTTCTAAGGACGAAGGTCAGCTCCCTCGCCGCTGAAACCACACTGCCCGTCCGGCCTCCACCCAGCTAGGATGGAGAAAGGGGTAAAGCGCGCCCCTTTCCCACCCGCACTTGACACTACAGGGAACTACAATTTCGCTTTCCCAAACGCGCGCCACAACCTCGGCCGGAAGTCCCACCTACAGCTTGGCTCTGAGCCTGCGCACTAGCGACCGCCCAGCTCCGCCCCCCGCGCCCCATGACGCAAATCTTCCGCGACGCCCGGCGAGGTGGGCACGCCGGAGGAGGGTCAGGTCTCCGTTGCCCAAGGCCTCTGGTGCCCCGGGGACCCGTGACCCGACAGCATGAAGGAAACGCCACTCTCGAACTGTGAGCGCCGCTTCCTGCTCCGCGCCATCGAAGAAAAGAAGGTAAACGGCCCTCGCGGAACCGGGCGCCGCGGGGGCGCTTGGGTCGCACCGCGAGGGCTCCCGGCCCCGGCCCGCGGGGCTCGGGCAGCCCGGGCGGCGCCGCGCGTAGTCTCCAAACTCCCGAGGCCGTGTGGGCCGCCGGGGTCTTCGCAGGGCTCGGTCAGCGCGGCCGCTGCCAGTGCCGGCCACTTGGTTCCACTTTCTTTTGGGGCTGGCGTAGTTACGCGCCACCTTCCTCCAACTGCTTTCCCGGGGGCCAAATAGTAGATGCTCGACATACTTGTTGGAGGAATAAATGAGTGAATGTTTTACCTGCAGCGGCTGGATGGTCGACAGACCTATGATTACAGGAACATCAAGATCTCGTTTGGAACTGATTACGGGTGCTGCATTGTGGAACTTGGAAAAACAAGGTAATAGAAGATTCATGTTAGATGTGCATTCAACGGAGAGTGGGGCGTGGCGGCGCGCGCCTGTAGTGCCAGCACTCGGGAGACTGAGGCAGGAGGATTGCCGCGAGTTCGAGGCCAGCCTGGGCTACGTAGTGAATTCAGGGCGAGCCTGGACTGCAGAACGAGATTCTGTCTCAAACAGATTAAACAGCGACAAAAAAAGAATTTTACCGAGAGACGTGTAAAAATAACCATAGTGACCCGAGTTTTACAAAACAGCTCAGAAATCTGGAAAGCATTTTAACTGCCAAAAATAAGTTATCATTAATGTAAAACTTTCTGGGTTTGTGGTCACACTTTAAATTTTAATCATAAAGGCATTTTCCGCCATAAAAGCATCATGGAGTTCCTCCTGACCTTTGATATACTTTACATATATAATTTCTACCTCTTAAGATACGTCACAACATTGAGGATGTTATTTAGATACAAATTTAATTGTTGACTTTTGGATATCGTTATTTTTAATTCGAAAAAATGCATTTAGTTAACTGTTTTGTACCTTTATCTTTGCAGAGTTCTTGGGCAGGTTTCCTGTGAACTTGTTGCTCCAAAACTGAATAGAGCGACAGAAGGTATTCTTTTCTTTAACCTTGAACTCTCTCAGATGGCTGCTCCAGCGTTTGAACCTGGCAGGTATTTAAATCTTTTTTTTTTTTGGTACTGGGAATTGAACTCAGGACCTTGCACCTACCAGGCAGGTGCTTGTGCTGCTGAGCTGTATCCTAAGCCCTTAAATCTTTTTCTTAAGCTGCTTTAGCCATAGAAGAGCCTAGCAGTTGTGAGCTATTGTTTGAATGCCTGGTGTAATTTCCTGACATTGACCCATTCCTATTTTCATAGGCAGTCAGATCTCTTGGTGAAGCTGAATCGACTCCTGGAAAGATGTCTAAGAAATTCGAAGTGTATTGACACTGAATCTCTCTGTGTTGTTGCTGGTGAAAAGGTGGGGAATAGTCCCAGCGTTCCTAATTTTAGGATGAATTTTGTTGATTCACTGGTTCTTAAATTTATGCTTTTATTCTCAAAGCTTTAGTTAATTTACTTTTGTACTGGTTTGTGTCACTAAAAATGTTTGAGTGGATATCCTTAGAACTTTTTGCTGTCTTTCTCTGGAAGGACAAAAAATATCATTGAAAAGAATGACAATAGCAACTTGGACTTACATATGTTTTATTCACAGAAATTGTGGCTTTTTCATGTGACCTGTCGTTAATTTTCTTATGATATTTGAGTTGATAGGAACAGGTAATATTTTACTTTTTTATGAAGGAAGAAAGATTAAATCCTTCATTGATTTATAGAGCCACACAGTGAGTCAGTGGTAGGGTTCATATTGAAAATTTTAGTCTCAAGAAATTATGCCACATGAGGGTATTAGAACTTTATTATTTGATGATTTGCCTTTTTTTTTTTTCTTTTTTTCTTACTGGGGATTGAACTCGGGGCTTTCACACTGAACTGTGTCTCAGCCCTATTTATTTTTGAGACAGAGTCTTGCTGAGTTACTAAGTTCGCCCAGGCTGGGCTCAAATTTGCAAACTCCTATCTCAGCCTCCTAAAATCCTAAGATTACAGCATGCACCACCATGCACATTTGGCCAGCGTTTTTACTCTGCACATCTCATTTAGTTGTCTATATTTGGTACTTCAATACATCTATTTCAGTCCTTACAAGGTTATCCTCAGTTTATCCCACAGTTTAAGATATGTGTTCAGACACAATTCAAAACATAATTACTTTTGGGATTAGGAAAACCTTACATAGAAGATTGGATTGGTTGCCGGGCGTGGTGGCGCACGACTGTAATCCCAGCACTTGGGAGGCTGAGGCAGGAGGATCGTTGTGAGTTCAAGACCAGCCTGGGCTACAAAGTGAGCTCAAGGCCAGCCTGAACTACATAGTGAGACTTTGTCTCAAAAAAAAAAAAAAAAAAAAAAAAAGATTGGATTGGTTACAGTGCTTCCATTTATTTTACTAGAAAAATGAGTTAACATTTCAGATGTTTGGCTTAAAGTTTTTCTACATTTTTATTGATAAACTTGAAGTACTAGTGGCATGTTTTAATAGCAATAAAATGTTTATGTACAGAGTTTCTTTTCCTAATAAATAGCCACTGTTTGTGATTAGTGAGGATTTTTTTCATCTTAAATTCCCTCTCAGGTTTGGCAAATACGTGTGGACCTACACTTATTAAATCATGATGGAAATATTATTGATGCTGCCAGCATTGCTGCAATTGTGGCCTTATGTCACTTCCGCAGACCTGATGTCTCTGTCCAAGGAGAAGAAGTCACACTGGTAAACTCCCATGATTTGAACCAGCATACTTTTCTGTGAATGAATGTTCTAGATTTACTGACAACTTGTTATTAATAGAATCATGTTGTAGATGGCAACTGGTAAGTCCTAAGATCTGTTTATGAGGCATAAACTATGTATAGTCAAAATTGCCCTAGAAATCTCTTACATCTTCCTTATTGACTGCTGTCAATAAGAAAACACCCTGGTTTGGATTTTCACATTGGAAAGAGATGACTACTTTTTTGGACATTAGATGAACTGGTTAGCTTATGTGTAGGGTTCATGTGTGAAAAATACATGATTCTCAGCCCAATGAGGTATTTATAATAACTAAAAAAGACTCAGATTCACTAGGATTTTTATTCATTAGGCTAAATAGATGCCAGAGTTCTTCCAGAAATACCTGGAGGGCTTGATAATATATATCGCTAGGCTCTACTTCCAGAGCAGAACAGAGGCAGAACCCAAGAGTGTTTACAATCTTAAGGGTCCCTGGATGATGTTGATGGTGCTAGTCCAGAGACCACATTTTAACTTTGATCCATGGTGAGGTTGCCGGTATGTTTAATCAAACGTTATAGTAGGAGTAGTTTTTATGTGATGTAAATTATGTCTCAAAGGTTTTTGAAAAATGCATACAGTTTTGGGAACCATTAGTGTCAAAGTTAAACAGATAACTTGTAAAAAGTTGTTTAGATACTCTCTGAAAATTGAATTTCATTTTGTATTTGATTTACAAGATGATTTTTTTTTTATGTTCAAAATTTAGTGACTGTCAATACCGAACCTTTTCTTTTGAAATAGTATACACCTGAAGAGCGTGACCCTGTAGCACTGAGCATCCACCACATGCCAATTTGCGTCAGTTTTGCCTTTTTTCAGCAAGGGTAAGTCTTGCTTTCTCTTGGGTTAAAATGATAAATTTATTGCTCTACTCAAATGTGTCAGAGGTGGATGAATGAATCCCTCCTTTAATATTAAAGTGCCACAGGGAGTGGAGGGAAGGGGAAAAAAAGAATTGATGTGTAATGTACATGTACAGATTCCCTACAATGAATGTAGTCATTATGTACTGCAAACATGTACTAATAAACATTTACAATAAAAATATTACAGCACCTTACACGGGTGTTAGATGACAAAGAGCTTTCTTAATAGAAATGACAAAGTTCTTCTATAATTGCACTTGCTAACATTTTGCTTTTCATGGCATACTTAACAAATGTTTAATTTACTGTCTCACCTTTCTTAGTGACTCAGATGTTAAGAAAATTACATGCTAGGCTCTAATTTGGGGAAATAGTAAGAATTACTGTGAATTAATGCAACACAGTATTGTGAAGCATATTAGAATTCTTCAATAGTTTTAGCAGCGGGTTACAAAGAAGGGTTCACAAATTGGAAAAAAGTCTGGCTTCCTTCAGCTGTCTACTAGTTTCTTCATAACTCGTTGCT
This sequence comes from Chinchilla lanigera, assembly GCF_000276665.1. NCBI lineage: Eukaryota > Metazoa > Chordata > Mammalia > Rodentia > Chinchillidae > Chinchilla > Chinchilla lanigera. The sequence continues at coordinate 18,739,356 of NW_004955428.1, read as the reverse complement.
ATATCCTCCTGCAGCGGAAAACTGGTAGTGCTTTGGGTCTGTATAATGGACTGGTAAGTGCAAGCTAGAACCTTAAATCTTCAGAAACAAAAAGAGATACAGAACAATACTTTACTGATTTTGTGCATAAGAACTAGAGAAAAGATTTTCACTTTTAATCATTGTAGCATAGAATTTTATTACAGGGAAGTAGAATAAATAGCATTGCCTAATAGAAATAAGATGCAAGCCATAGAAGTAATTTTAAATTTTCCAGTAGTCATATTAAAAGGTAAACAGCTATGCAGTTCAGGCTGGCCTTGAGCTCACTGTGTAGCCCAGTATGGCCTCAAACTTGCAAGGATCCTCCTGCCTCAACTTCCCAAGGGCTGGGATTATAGGTGTGCACCATGATGCCTGGCCTAATTTTTATATATTTTACTTAATATAAAAATATATTCAGTTTCTTAAAATTATTCATGTTATAGATACAAATTCTGTATGATGAATGTGATCATCATGTAAAAAATAAAATTATTCATGTTAATTTTACATTCTTTTATTTCCACTGATCTTTGAAATCCAGTATTGTACATACTCATTTTGCACTAGCCCCATTTCAAGGGCTCAATAATTGTATATGATTATTGGCAAATGTATTGGACGGTGCAGAAATAGACAGTAATTTTGAATGTGCCATTTGCAGAACCTAGACAAACAGAATATAACAGTATTAGGGCAATTCTGTATTAACTAATAAATGTTATCTGATGTTTTTATTAATGAGCCAGAAGTCATTTAGTAGAGCATAAGTTTAAATTACATATTATTTAAATAAAAGCAGTCTATGCTTAATGGGATTTCACTGGACCAGCGAGAGCTACCCACTTAAGTATTGTTTTCTGTTCATCAAAACAATTTTCTTGAGTCTCCATTATGTGACTCACATTTACAGGCTTAGATGTACCTTCACTGTGTTGATTTATTGATGTCATCTTAAAAAATCCATTACCCTAAAAATGACAAGCATTCAGCCTATGATTTATGCAGGACCATTTAATACTCATTTCAGAACATACTTATTGGTGGATCCCAATGAACGAGAAGAACGTGTAATGGATGGCTTGCTGGTGATTGCCATGAACAAGCATCGAGAGATCTGTACCATCCAGTCCAGTGGCGGAATAATGCTACTGAAAGATCAGGTTAGTGCTTTGATTAATGTCTCTTTAAAGTAGGGCTCTTTTCAGAAGTTTTTTATCTTTAAACCAGAAGCCAATGAAGATGTTTCTAGTGATTGATTCCAGGTTATGTTAGCACCTGGTTTCAGTGCTCTTAATACATTCTCTTGCCTGGTGATTGTGAGATAACCTCTTCCCTTCCTCCCTGCTGCCATGTCTGGCCCTTCAGCTATAGGAACACTACTTTTCTTCCAGGGAAGAATGATACATAACCCTATTTTTAAAAAAACAGTAGAAATCAGGTAAAACAATAGTTCTAGAATTTGGGTACAGCTAGCAGTGGTTCTCAAACCAAGCTACATAACAGATTCACATGGCAGTTTTTAGGAAATAGAGTGCCATATAACATTTAGTATGTATCTGATGAATAGCACGGGAGAGCCTTAGTTCAAATTCTATCTCTGCCTTGTACTAACTTTGTGAAAATGATTTTATACTTTAATCTAGGCAATGTTACTACTAACACTTCTTTAGAAGGAAAGATACATATCTTTGTACGCATATATATATTTTTGAATAGATATATATCTTTGTTAGAAGGAAAGGTGTGTGTGTGTATATATGTATGTATCTTTGTGTCTCATATATATATATCTCTCACGTGCATCTGATGTACATGAGATACTCAGTAAATGTTAGTTTCCTCTACCATCATAATTGTCATTAGTAGTATCAGAACTGCTAACCAGGTTCCTGTTTCTGTAGATTGCTTACAAGAAAGGAAGTTAGTGCGTTCCTGAGCATATCAGTGTGTCTGTGACCTCTTCTGTGGTATCTCATTTTTGAGTCTGTTCCCTTAATTGGATATTCCTTCAAAATTTTTGTAACAACTCTTGCGTCATGCCTTACTTTCACAATTTTTTTTTCTTTTTTCTTTTTGTGGTGCTGGGAATCAAACTTAGAACTTTGTGCTTGCCAGGCAGGCACTGTGCCACTGACCCATAGCCCCAACCGCTGAACATGTGAAAGAGAGGGGTAGAAAAAATAATTGTATCGTTTAATTTCATTAGAGAAAGCCATTTTGTTTGTTGTCCTTAAATAACAGAATTCACTTTTACAAATAGGTTTTGAGATGCAGTAAAATAGCTGGTGTAAAAGTAGCAGAAATTACAGAGCTTATACAGAAAGCTTTGGAGAATGACCAGAAAGTGAGGTAAGTTTTTCTGAACTAAATGTTGTTTTTATAAATGCTTACCTAGGACTTTTCTTGACAAGAGCAATCATAATGATTTTCATATTTAGTCTTTCTTTCTTTGTTAACCTCATTTGTATATACTACTTAGTGTGTTTTAAAGAGTCTAGTAGGCTGTTTTATTCCAGTGTAAACATAACTTGTATTGAAAAGCCATATAAGATTTTTTCTTTAAAAAGTTAACATTTTCTTAAAGTATCCAGTAACCATAGAACATAAACAAGTTGATTCCCATTTCTTTTTCTTACCGTGTGATCTTAAGCAAGATACATAATGTAGCAACAAGTGTCCTTTTCTATCATGTGAGTTTAATGCTGTCCTCAGAGGGGTGATTTGAGGATAATGTACATACTTCGAAGTGTCTAGCACATACCTGGCACATGGTTCAGTAAACATTTCTCTTGATAAACATAATAAATCAGTGCGGTTAAGTTAGTCAGATAAAACTAATTCAGTATTTCTCACTCACCAAAGGCTAATATTTTTTTTCTTTCCGTCCTGTCTTTTCTCTTCATCATCCCCCCTCCTCAAAAAACAACAAAACCTCACATACAGGAAAGAAGGTGGAAAGTTCGGCTTTGCAGAATCTATAGCAGATCAGAGGATCACAACATTTAAAATGGAAAAAGCCCCCATTGATACTTCTGACGTTGAGGAGAAAGCAGAAGAAATCATTGCTGAAGCTGAACCTCCTTCAGAAGTGTATCTTTATTGGGTAGTCTTTGCAGTAACAAGATTTGTAACACTTGGGGTTTTATTAAAGCTGTATGTGCACATTGACATTTGTTTTCTGAAATATGTACTGTGTTAAACACTTAAAAACTTAGTCATGTCATACTAAGATGATAGTGTCATAATGTTGTTTCTCCCTTTACACTGCAAAAATGAGGAAATTCACTATTTTAAGAACCAGTTAGGGGCTGGGGATATAGATTAGTGGTAGAGTGTCTGCTGCAGCATCGGGCTATTTGTTACTGAAAGCTCCAAAAGTTTTGCCGCCACTGGCCTAGAGCATGTGCAAGGCCTTGGGTTTAACCCTCAGCATGGCAAAAAAACCGAAGTATACAGCATTTTTTCCTTTGAAAAATTAATAGCATGGTCAAGGACTTTATACACTAATGCACTGCTGTATTTTTGTGGTGGGCATCAAATTTAGGGCTTTGTGCATGCTAGAAGCAATCTACCAGAGTGCTACTTCCAGCCCTACTACTGTCCTTGAAATTATTCATTCTTTCACTAAATTTATTACTATAACTAGTATGTCAAGGGCCTGTCTTGATTTTTGTTACCTTTTAATGGTATGACTCTTACCTGAGCTTTTGCTTTACTTCATTGGATAGCTTTCCATAATATAGCTCTATTACCTTTATTTTTCCTTGAGAATTTGAAGAACACTTGAATGTCTTATGAAGAAATTTGCTACTTAAATAAGTCTATCAAGTTAGCTGTGCTTTGTTCTTCAGTTTTCTTGACTTGTTAAGTGTTTCTAAACCTGTTCTCTGGACCTCTGGAACTGCCCAGATTGGAGAGGGAATAGAAAACTCCTGGGGTGATCTTGAAGACTCTGAGAAAGATGATGACGATGAAGGTGGCAGTGATGAAGCTGTCATTCTTGACAGTGTGAAAATGGACACTGGAGTAGAAGTTTCTGATATTGGAAGCCAAGGTAAGTGATGATTTATAGCTTTTATGTAATCTGTTGGTCTACAAACTTATGTACAGATAAGTACTGTATATGAACTATATATGGATAAATCCGAAATCTGTGAAGAATATTGATATAGCTATATATACAGATATGCTTTCCTTTTTAGGAGGGGCTAAATGTTCTGTGATTTAAATTTCAACTAAATAAGATCAGTATTCTTGATCTTTCGTGTACATACCAAAACCTATGTTATAACACAGCATTAGCCCATAGAACTTTTTGTAATATGGAATGTTCTCTACATTGTTCACTACAGTAGCCACAAGGCCTGTGTAGCTATTAAACACCTGACATGTGACTTGGGTGACCAAGGAACTGAATTTTTAATTTCAGTATAAAATTAACTACATGAAGCTAGTGCTACCATATTACAGAGTACCGATTTGGAACTCCTAAAATTCCCAAAATGCCCAGAATATTAGTCCTCCTTGTTCTTACCTGGCCTGTGTAGTAAAACCATGAATTGCTTTATGTAATACAAATAATACCTTCATCCTGGAACTAGTCTGACAGAGAATGAGAGGATGCATTTAAGTCTGGTGACTCTGTTTAAGAATATAATGCACATAGGCCTGCCTTCATAAAAGGAAATTATTTATTACAAGCTCCTGCCTGGCAAGCGCAAGGTCCTAAGTTTATTCCCAAAATAAATAAAAAAAAGGAAATTATTGCTTGTGAATATTATGGAGAACCTACTGGGTTTTGCTTTTTGAAATTAGGCAAATAGGTGAAGGGAAAAAAATCCCCATTGATTGGAACCCTTGTACACCTTTTCCAGTGGCTTGCTTTCATTTGGTATTATTACTGCAGAAGTTGTTCAGTATATTTATTCATTATTTGGGCAGTGAAGTGGCTTCAACACAGGGACCTACTTTTAAAAGTTTTTCCATGTCACTGTGTAACATCAGCCATATTATTTTAAAATTTTTAGAATTCTGTATCACTGAATGGCCCTACTTGGTTTAACCATTCCTGTATTGATGAATATGTTGTCTCCATTTCTTCATTTCTAGAGTACTTATACTGATAGGCACCTCTTTGATTAGTACAATAATCCTTTTAAGAATAATATAAAGTTAATAGACATTCTGTTTCTGGTTTGAAGAATAATACTTTTAATCAAATAAATGAAAAGTAAACCTGAGACAACTGGGAGGATGGAACAGGTAAAGCCTTTCTAAAACATAAGCAGACTAAAAAAAACAAAAAACCATAAGCAAACTGGAAGACAATGAATCACCCGGGAAAAGGGTTAATTCACATTACAGTGTACATATACACACACAAATATATATACATATGTAAGTACAGACACATTGAAAAAAAATGAGCAAAATATGACATAATCTTTTGTTTTCCTTTTTGAGATAGGGTCACACTGTGTAGTTCAGGCTGGCCTTAAGCTTACTTTGTAGCTCAGGCTGGTCTCGAACTCACAGTGGTCCTCTTTTCTCAGCCTCCCAAGTGCTGGGATTACAGGCATGTGCCACCAGACCCTGCTAGTATGACACAATCTTAAAATAGAAATGACCTGTTAACATTTTGGTAGACCATGGTAATAAAGGAAATAAATTCAAAGAAAAAAATGACAGCATTTTTTGACTACTGTATCAGCATTCATAAATGTCTATGGGCAGTGGATTTCTCATTTATTGTTTCTGAATGTGTATTTTGGAATAGCACAGACAGCTTAGTGTATTAGCTTCATTTTCAAATTGATTCTATAAAATTACTGTATATTTTCCCCTAACTTCTCCATTACAGCATGTGGCAAGTACAGTTTAGGGTCAGTTTTCTACAAGAATTTTTCCAGAGCTCGAGGGTGCTCCTTGGCAGAGAAAGTTTGGAAAGAACAAAGTACATGTATCTGTAAGCCCCAGAATAACTTGGGCTGTTAGTATGGAAACTTATGTGGAAATTTTAAGATATTACTTACATTGCTTTCCTGACATTTTCTAGATGCCCCAATAGTACTCTCAGATAGTGAAGAAGAAGAAATGATCATTTTAGAACCAGACAAGAACCCAAAGAAAATAAGGTAACAAACTCCTGATTTATTTTTATATATATATACACACACACTTAGGATTCTAGAGCTTTGCCCTGTGGTTTTACTCTGTACTTATTCTTCTGCTATAGAAAGACATCCCTTTTGTACTATATATTCAACTATTCTTTTTCTGGTTTCTTCACTGTGATTTGAAAAAATTAGGGCACAATTTGATAAAACAGGATGTCTTTTAAAATTATTGTATTTTATTCTTATTGCTGCCACCCTCTGTATCCTATGAAGAAAACCCATTTCAGTGATCCAGCATAGTATCAGTGAACTGTTAATTTACTTTATTCACAGAACACAGATCGCCTGTACAAAACAAGAAAAAGCACCAAGTAAGAAGGCAGTGAAAAAGAGAAAAAAGAAGAGAACTACTAACTAAGTCTTACATAGTTGTATGGATGTATATATAACTATTAAAAGGATATTTATTCAGTGTTAACAATGACAGGATATATTTTATTCACAAGTTCACAAGTCCATTAAGTTGAGTTTTTTGAGGTTTTTAAATGTTATGTTTTAAAGTGAACATTCTGGGAAATTTTTTGTCTTGTCATTTTTCACAAAAGCTTTCCAACCTATCTTTACTCTCAAAACCTTAATGGGGTTTAAGTAACATTTCCCATTGTACAATAAACTATAAATCAGCCTTTCCAAGGGAAATACAGTCATAGTTTCCATCACAAAGTAAAAGTAACTGACTTACAGAAATCAAGATTTCCAAATATGTTTATTAATTCTTGTCCTGATAGCTGGCATCATTAATACTTTAACCACTTAAAATTAGCCAAATATCTAAGGTGGATACATGTACAAAAGATATACAAATTAAAACCATTTAAAAAGGAATAGATACCATAATTTGTCCGTGGCCATAATTTCTATATTCAGAAATGATTGCAAAATTAAAACCTAAAGTAAAAACTGTACACCATACACTCCAAGGGATTGAACAAGGGCAGTCTTCACTGTCACACATTTAGTGTCTCTGGGGGGTTGAGGAGAGAAACACCATGATACCTATAAGGAGGGGAAAAAAAAATCCATTTTTAGTAAACATTCACGGGATGAAGGAGATCCTAGGACAGTAATACATGCACTGGAAACTAAGTGCTGTTTCTATCTTACTAGATTTTAGAATCATTGCTGATCCTAAAACATCATGCATTCACGTCCCCAAGGAAACAAAAGCATTTACTACAGCCTTCTCCAAATACATGACCTGTTAAGAGAATAGCTTCTTAGAAGTCTGGTAGATTAGTGTATCCTTTAATAAAATGTCAGTTTCTGAAGCATATTCTGGAAAAACAATTATCTGTGTTATCTAGTCAAGTCTTACTTTGAATTTTTGTATTTTTCTCTTATTGACTGTTGTGCATGCTGTGGTGCTCTGAGGTAGGTCTGGTGAAGGTCCATGAGACAAGGCTTCAGACTCTCCAGGGTATATCCCGTCTTTCGAACTAAGGATTCAGGCTACAAAGAAGGGAGTAAGAACTAGTGAGTTATGTGGTCAGTAACACACAAAACTGCCGTACACACAATGAGTTAATAGCTGGCTCACAAGTCTTTTAACAGACAATGGACAAATCTTGTTTTCTGAGGCCACTGTTCCATCTTTTATGCTGACTTCAAACCATTTTTACTGCTTTTGCTGCCAACAGATCAGATGGAGCAAATTCTTTAGGTGCACCTTTCAAGTCCAAGTTTACAACTAAACTTTCAGGTGCCAATTCAGTAGGTTAAGATGTCCCAAAACAGTATGTATATTTGAGCAGATTCTGCAAGTTAAGATCTAGAGGGGAAACTCGCTTGGGCTCCCTTCTATCCCTCTCTCAGACAGTTTTCTTTCCTTTAATAAATATATTCTGCTTTTAAAGTAAAAAAAAAAGATGTAGGTAGTTATCAGCTCTGTGGGACTATTACTGAACTTCTCTGGTAGCAGCACTGAGTGTAAAGTTGATGTGAAAACTAATACATACCCAGCTTTGTCCTGTGACTGTGTAGAGTGCTAAATGAAAGGCCGCTCCAGCGATAACTGATGGCAAATACTTCAGGTATGGGTCAGCATCTATCAAACTTAGTTCTCCCAAAAACTGCAATGAAAAACATTCAGGGTCACAAGAGCTCTAGAACACAAATCTCAAACCTTTGCCTTCTGATACAATTTTTTCCTCTTTGATTATAGGCTGTAGTAACCCTGGACAAATATTCTACAGCCTCATCTTTTAAACATACCTACTACAGTATTTTAATGCTTTGCTCCAGTCTCCTATATTTTCCCTATTTTAAAATAAGTATCTTCTCCCAAAGCATTATCCTCAAACCCCTCCTCTACCTTCTAGGAACCCTCACCCCACTCACGCACACCCAAATCAGTGCACACCCAAGTCCCTTACAGGAAAGTACTATTTGCATATAACTTACCTTGATGATTCCCTTAAATCATCAAGATTACTTATAATACCTAACAAATACAGATTTACAGAATAACAAGGAAAAGTATATGTTCAGTATAGATTCAAGTTATTTACCTGAGTATTTTCAATCTGGTTGGTTGAGTCCACAATGCAGAACCCATAGATATGCAGGGCCAACTGTATGTCAGCCTTCTTCAATGGTAGGCTTTTTTCCCACAGTACAATATTCATTTGTCCCTGGATTACTGAATCTCTTGAGCAAAGCTATACTAGTGAAACAAGAGCTTGCTCCTAAGTATTACTTAAGAATTTCCAACAAAATGAAAATAACTTACCATTGCTAAGCTTTCAACTTTGCAGTTTGCAGGCTGCTGATGCAGAAAGTACTGGGTAAGAAACTGATTTACTGTTGGTGCAGCTAAGTCAAAAGCAAGGACTTTCAAAACTAGGTGTTCCATTCTCAGAACTTGTTTCTTTGTGTATGTATCATCTGTAATGTACACAAATTCTGCTACTTCTGGGGGGTATATTTCTTCAAACTTTCTAAAATGAAAAAGGTTTTAAACAGTAAGTCCTAAAAGGTAAGCACAAAAAAAAAAAAGAAAAGCCAGGTGTGTAATCCCAGCACGCAGGAGGCTGAGGCAGGAGGATCGTTGCAAGTTCGAGACCAGCCTGGGCTACAAAGTGAGCTCAAGGCCAGCCTGAACTGCATAGTAAGACCTCAGAAAAAAAAAAGTAAGTAGCAAGGTTCCTTATTCAAATCCTGAAATCCCATTAGCAGAATATATGGAATGATTCTAAAACTCACAGTCTACCAAATGCATTTCCACTGCAACTTGACCATCATTTCTAGCCTACTAACTGCTGCTTAAAATGCCTAAATCAGTAGGACTTCTGAGACACTGCTTACAGCTCAAAGGAAATGAATGGGAGGCATGAAGTTTCCCAAGTGAGAGCAATTCAAGAGTTCACCATGTGCCTGAAAATTTAGGAAATACAAGTCTAAGAAAATTAAACATATCACATTTTCCTTCTTAAATCTTTGTGTTCGGGACTAGGGATTTAGCACAGCAGCATAGCGCCTGCCTGGCAAGCGCGAGGTCGTGAGTTCAATTCCTGGTACCGGAAAAAAGCCAAAAAAAGAAAATTAAATCTGTGTTTATGTTGCAATGGGGAGAATATACTACTTAGGTGCCAGGTAACACTTTATATAGAGGGAATCACATACTTCTAAAGTGGTCTAGTCAGTGTACTAAAATGTAGCCAGTCTCTCTATTCAGAGTACCCTGAAATCTAGATCTTAGGAAGATTAATGTTCTGGATTAGAAGACAGTGTCATCCTTTCATTCAACTTCTACCACGTATCTCTAAATTAGCGACTCTGTCCTGTGATTCATCCATTTCTGGGCAGGTACATTTCTGTGTAGCATGTTAAAATGTTGCAAGTTTTAAAAATCATACTCTCTTCTCTATACAGAATGACAGTGATAAACCCCATGAACCAAGCTGGACTTACGAGGCTAGCAGCATAGCAGCAGTGCCCACAAGCTGAAGCTTTCCTCTCAGCACAGACATTGAGGAGAGGAACCTATCAATGTAGTTCACAGCCAAATGCAGGGTCTCATTCTGCAGTTTATATTCTTCTCCCACTTCAACTAACCAGTCCACGAGGATAGCCCTCATACTGTTAGTGATGTCTGGCTGCTTCTTCATGTAACCCACCTTAGGTTTACATTTAACCTGGTGAGAAAAGTTCAGGAGTGTTAAAGTTATAATAGATGACTTTACCATTCACAAAGATGCTACCATAAACAAGTATAGCGTAAGAGTAATTCGCACGCATGGTGGCACATGCCTGTAATCCCAGCTCTCTAGGAGGCCGAAGCAGGAGAATTTCAAGTTCAAGCCCTCCCTGGGCTACGGATGTGGCTCAGTGCAAAGGCCTTTGTATCAATTCCCAGTACCACAAAAACAAACAAAACTTAAATATTATTCTCCAAATTTAATTTACTGACATTTACTAAGTATAATACACGAACTGGAATCAAGAGAGCCTTTACCTCCATTTCCCTAAGGTATGTGTGAATATCTTCATGGTAGTCTGGCACTTCATTAACACTCACTGGTTTTTCCTCTTCTAGTGCAATGGACATGTCCATAGTATGTGGCGAATCTGGGACAGTTCAAAAGTTAGGACTGAGTTAACTTTAACGTTTTATTTGACAAAATGTCTGCCCTCGTAAGGAGTCTTGACACTATCGAGGCATTTATTTCTTTCATCCAACTGAGAGACTTCTCATGGCAAAGTGCACACAATATCTGACTCTGATGTCAGTATCTCTGTCCATACAGCATTACAATGATTCTACTTTGAAAAAGAATTCTCAAAAGACTAACCAGAGGGTGGAGATGGTACAATGGTTTTGTTAGGACCAAGAACTTAAAATCCAAGTTTTGAGATAGTATCTAAGGTTTGCCCTGAAAGACTGCAGACCTCATGGTATGACATATTCAAAGCAATTTAGATAATAGCTAGAATCAAGTCACATGGTTTCTAATAAGTGTTAATGAAATAATTGTTTTTATAGGAGTTCAAATAGATTAACACTATAATCAATAAGTGACTCTTTTTATAAATTTTCTTTTGAGATAAAGGTAATTTTTTCCCACTTCAGTGATCATTTTTTTATTTTAAAAAATAAAAGAACAAAAACATACTAACAAATCCATGATCATTTTGATGTTAAAAACTTCTTGCAAAATTCAATGGGCTAGGGGTATAGCTCAGTGGTATGGCACTTGCCTACCATGCATGGGGCCCTAGGTTCAATCCCCAGCACAAACATCAAATACAATTTTTTTTGCAAAATTTGAATAAAAACGAATTATTTCCAAGGATCTTCTTGCTACAACCCACCAGCCAATCAGTGGAACTAAAACTAAATTGAACTAGATTCAGTGAGCTATCCTGTGACTCAACAGCTCCACAGTAAAGTAACAGCACAAATTGCAGATCTGTCTTTCGCAGCTACAAATGGGTGAGGGCAAATAGACACCTTCTGACTTGCAGGGCAGGCTCACTTTCTGGTATCACAGGATCCACTCAAACCAGTTTTACAGAAAGAAATGGGAGGTTTCACAGTATGTAAGACTTCGCTTTCTACCCTCTATTCTTTGAAGTGGAGGTAAGAAGCCAGTCTTCTGAATACAAGCAAACATTTGTGGGGCAGATTAAGCATTCAAGATCTAATCATATTAGTCGGGGAAGGAGTGCCAGATTAGGATTTGATGCTTTTGTAGGTCACTAGGTCAAGTGTTACCAGGGACATCTGAAATAAATTACACCCATCCTAAGCCTATTAGGAGTAAAACTAACTCATTAAAGCAGTGTCTTAATATGCAAAACAAATACAAATATACAAATAAGTATACTTTGACAAAGACTTTCCTTAACACTTACCAAAACTACCATCCATTGGATAATCTAGAGGTACCAGTGGTTTTCTCGGTCCAGGTAAAGCAACAGCTGCATTAAAAGCCAGGACATCTTGGCACTCCGGCTTTGTAGATTCTGCTGGCCTCTTCTGAGTGTCCTCTTCCACTTCATCCACGTGGATAGTGAAGGCAGGCTGTTTACTGTTTGCTTTCCAAGGCGGCAAAGCAGCAACGTTCTCATCATTGACAGGAAGATCTTTAAGAGGTGCAACCTAAAGGGAAATGACGTACTGGCTTTCAATTTAGTAAATGCAGTTTGCCTTCTTCCCCGTATGGGTCTGAGCCTTTGCTTTTACTCGCAAATACATTATTTGGAAAATTAAACTGAGACAAAGTTCAGGAATAGTTCTGAGCAATCCAGCGCATGTTTCAGCGTGTCACAAGCATCCCTACAAAGAGTAAGTGGAACGAAGTGGCATTATAAACTAATCAAGGCTGGGTGACAAAAATTAGGTAAGTTGAGGAAAAGGTATGGGAAAACAATACTGTTTCACCACTTTCGCCCCAGGGTGGAGCAACAGAGCAAATCTGGCTAAAATGGCGGAATTTGCCAAAAGCTAAGTACTTTTCATACTTTCTCCTCAAGTACAGGTAATCTCTTAAGCAGATAGTGAAAGAGAAGAGAGCCAGGTCGTGGGGACAGTGCTCGGCGTTTCAAAGCGGAGGGAAAGGCACAGAGCGAAGTGGCGACAAGACTCACGTTTAAGACTTGGTCTGTCCCATTCCGTACACAGAAAGATGCCTTCCACCCGGAGCAGACTGGCAGCACAAGCACAGTGCCTACGGGCTGTACTGCTAACAATCACGGCAGAAAACTACAGCCACACCTTACACACTACAAAGAAGGGACCGAGTGGGCTCTAAATCCAAGCCCCTTTAAATAAAAAGGAAAGAAAAGCCCGAGAACGCTTTCTAGGCACTGCTGTCCGCCCGCTTCGTCCCTGCCCAGCTCCCGTGCAGACCACCCTCCTACAGCGGAGTCGCATCCACCTACCCGCCGCGTCTTGGGCCTCTGCTGCGGCGCCGAACACCGCGCGTTCCCGGCCTTCAGCACCGCCAGCCCGGCCTGCGGCCGCGGCTGCTGGGCGGGCGCCGCCTTCTCCGGGTTGATGTTCTCCTGGTCCTCCTGGAGCCCCGCCTGCTGCAGGGTTCGCAGGGCCGAGCCCGCCTCGCGGGCCGCGGGCTTCGGCGCGGAGCTGCCCAACATCGCGGCTCCCGGGGGCGGCGGCGGGATCAGCCGCGGCGCCAAGCAGCGTGCACTCCGCCGCGCGCCGGATCACGTCGACCTCGCCGAGGAACGCTCCAGCCCGCGGCGCAGCCACACCCCGAGCCAGCCTGCCCGCCGCCCGCTCACCCGGCTCGGCCCGTGCTGGACGGAGGAGGGCGCCAAGTATGGAGGCAGGCGCAGAGCGGCGCGGGGGGCCCAGGACGCCCCGAGAAGTAGCGAGCAGCCCGCCGGGGCCGCGGCTGTTCTTGCAGTTCAAGTAGCCCGCGACTATTGAAATGGGCCAATGAGAGCCGCCGCCGCCCTTGACGTCACTGCTGCGACAGGGTCGCGGGCCAGGGCAGGCTGCCGCGGAGGCAGTGAGCGGGGCGGGGCGCCGGCAGGGCGAACTGCGGAGGGAGGGAAAACGCCTGCGCCGGCGGAAGGGCGCGGGAGGCGGAGCCCAGCGCCGCGCGGCTTTAAACCGAGCTGCAGGGCGGTCCCGAGCGGGTCTGAAGGCGGGAGCTGCAGCTCACCCGTCTAGGACAAACGGAATTAAACTTCAGCAACTGTTAGCGGGCCGCCCACTGTAGTCCGGACCTCTGCTCCTGCTGACGACGCGCTTCCCGCAGCCTGCGAGTGACGAGGCCCCCGCCTGGGAGCGATCGGTCTGTGCGGACTCAAGGGGACACGTCATCTGACCGCTGCTCACTGAGGCCAGTGGCAGGCTCCCAGAGATGCGCATCTGACCACTGAGCTCAGCACTGTGTGCGATGCCGAGGGCTGAACTCGGGGTCGGGCGCACACCACCACCCACTCACATCCCCAGCCCCGTCTTACGCTTTTTATTTTTCCTAATTTAGATGCTATCGATTCAAAACGCCACCTTGCCCTACCACTTGTACTGCAAAGAAATTCAAATAGTCATAACTTTTTTGTCCTTTATCTCCCGGAGCAGGGCCAATCAAAAAGCACACAGTGAAATCCTAGTGAGCCAGAGTTCTTTTTAATGTTCTATTTAGCAAGGAAGGTTGTTTAAATACAGTAAAAATGGGGGTTAAGCCGCACCACTTCCCCTTAAATACAGTAAAAACAATAAGCCCTTATTAAAATAAAATTTAAACATATGTGCCTTAAGTTTTTTTCATTTAATATTCAACGATTGCACATAATTAAGAAACATTGTTTTCTGAAAAATGTATAAATTTACCCTTTTTTTTGTCTTTTTGAGACAGGGTCTCACCATGCAGTTCAGGCTGGCCTTGAGCTCACTTTGTAGGCCAGGCTGGTCTCGAACTAGCAATAATCCTCATGCCTCAGCCTCTGGAGTGCTGGGATTACGGGCATGCGCCACTACGCCCAGCCCCTTACCCTTTTTGTGTGTGTGGCTTTGTGAAATAGGGTCTTGCTATGAACTTCATACTGGCCTTGAGCTCACTATGTAGCCCAGGTTGGCTTTGAACTCACAGAGATCCTTCTGCCTCAGCCTCCCCAGTGCTGGGATTACAAGCATGCACTACCATACCCGGCTCCATTTACCCTTCTTGAAAACAGAAAACAGCTTATTTTTCATTGTCTTTATGCCATTCAAAAACCTTTAAATACAACATTCCCCTGAAATAAATATGAATTAAGATTAACGAACTGCAGTGAGACCGTCTCAACAAGACAAAAAAAAAAAAAAAGATTAATGAACAAAATTTCTGGAATTTGGAAGTCTTCCTTTCCTTCATATATAACAACAAGGAAGTTAGTGGGTACTCATGCAAGAAAACTCTTAGCGCCTATCCCTCACTTGTATATTTCTACAGCTCAACTGGTTGGGCAAATCAAGTTCACATCCCTTTTCTTTGGTAAGCGCTGTTTATTCCCCTGCTCATAATTTACAGCACTGAGCCAAGCAGCAGGGTCCTAAAATGTTACCAAGCAAGAGAGAAATCAGCTGCAGATTACTTCCAACTCCTAGAAAAAAAATTGGTAAATTATTTCCACTGATTGTGATACACAAGAACCAAGACACAAACCAGGTTATCAGAACTTGGGTTCTGGTCCTGCTTTACAGATACTAGCATGTCCTCTTAATTACTTAACAACATGGAAAATCCATTTTCTTACAGTATTTGACAAAGTTATAAGACAGGAAGATTAAGTAAGGTATTATATAGAAATAAAAATTTTGAAACATGTAGTTTATGCATTTATGTACTGTATATTTCATAAAAAATTTGACATTTTATTTTCAGAACATTTCTCAATTTAAAACATCCACTTGCCAAAAAAATTCATTAACATTTCTTTATAATCATTCAGCTTGCTGGGCGTGGTGGTGTACGCCTGTAATCCCAGCACTTGAGAGGCTGAGGCAAGAGGATCGCTGTGAGTTCCAAGCCAGCCTGGGGAACAAAGTGAGTTGAAGGCCTGCTTGAACTGCATGGAGAGACCCTGTCTCAAAAAGACAAAAGTAAAAATAAAATAATCATTCAACTGGTTTTAAAATAAAACTTTTTAAATAGTTTCATGTGTCAAAAAAAATAGAAGTTTTACATTAAAAACTCATATCTCAAATATTTTTAGATATTAAAAGTCAGCTTGTTGCTGGGTGTGGTGGCAGACGCCTGTAATCCCAATACTTGGGAGGCTGAGGCAGGAGGATCATTGGGAGTTCGAAGCCAGCCAGGGCTACAAAGTGAGCTCAAGGCCAGTCTGAACTCCATAGTGAGACCCTGTCTCAAAAAGACCAAAAAAAAAAAAAAAAAAAAAGTCAGCTTGGGAATCTGCTTTAACATTTTTTGATAAGCACACTACTATTTGGGGATTTTACCTTACTTACCTTTCATGCTGCATCAAAGAAAGCAATCAATGCATTTTGGTCATAACTGTCCAGAATCTCCAGCAGAAGAGGGACTTTGGTTTTTACATTGGTGCCTTTGAATTTAAACTTATCTATGAAGAGATCAGTGATCATGCCTGTAAAGAAAAATGTTTTTTAATGAAACAGAGTAATTGCTTGATAATGTATCTGCAGCACCTGAAAGTCCATTACTTACTATACACAAATCTAAAAGAGTTGATAATTTAAAAAATATTCATGGGGGGGTTAAGGCAAGTTTCAATACATAAATATTTACTTAAT
Source organism: Chinchilla lanigera (assembly GCF_000276665.1). Taxonomy (NCBI): domain Eukaryota; kingdom Metazoa; phylum Chordata; class Mammalia; order Rodentia; family Chinchillidae; genus Chinchilla; species Chinchilla lanigera. Next base: position 18,722,931 of record NW_004955428.1, on the reverse strand, counting down.
ACTCTTCTTTGTTGGTGTTTTTTTGTTTGTTTGTTTTTTTCTTTTGTGGCAAAGTCTCACTCTGCAGTTCAGGCTGGCCTTGAATTCACCATGTAGCCCAAACTGGCCTGGAACTTGTGGTAATCTTCCTGTCTCAACCTCTCAAGTGCTGGGATTATAGGGTGTGTCACCATGCCCAGCTCTAATAATTGTTTAACAGCTATTTAATAAATTATTATTTCAGACAATCAACCACTGGCCAGTTTTGAATAGCTATTGGTATATATGACATTTTTCCAATCAAGCAGATTCTGTTAACAGTTTTGTCTAAATTAAAATATTCCATCTAGATGATCATTCTTGGGATATGAACTGGAGGCCAAGAGTGCTGGCTTCAAGAATCTGGCAAATTATTTCACCTTTGTATTTTTCCAGATGTAAATGAGGAATAGTTCAAGCTGTCAGTCCTTTATCTAAAACCCTTGGTACATGATGCACTGCAAAATTTTTCGTATTTTAGGGAGAGAATAAAAGGAAAGTACCCTTTGTAATATTAACTCAAGGGACTGAGTGTCAATGTCTGATAATAAAACTAATATTTTTACAACAAAATATATGGATGAATATTTGCAATAAATAAAATTTAAAAGATCAGAAATAACCTCGTGTCAAATTTGTCATCAAATTATACACACCAAATCACATTTTGCTGCCAAATGATGCAGTAAAAAAGCTTTCTGGATGGATTTTGGAATCACTGAGATTGGCGGGTCTTCACCAACCATCATGTAGGTTATTAGAAGGATAAAGGAGGTCTTGTGCTTGCTATATAGGATATTAGGATATTATTTAAGATATTATGTAACATTAGGATTTGTGGGAAAATTGCTGGATATATAATAAGAAATTTATTAAGAAATATATATAAATAGAATAGAATATAGATATTAAGAATATAATATAAATATTACAGAAGAAATATATAAAAAGAAATTCAGTGGACAGATTGAAGGCTCAACATGGATTGATAATACCAATGGAAGCGGGGTGCTGTGGCACACACCTACAATCCCAGCACTCTGCAAGGCTGAGGCAGGAGAATAGCGAGTTCGAGTTCAGACTGGAAAATTTAGTGAATTAGTTAGACCCTGTCTCAAAAAAATAAAAAAGAACAAAAGGGGGGACGAGTGCTGGGGGAGGGTGTGGTTCAGTGCAAAGCCTCTGAGTTCAATTCCTAGTACTGAAAAAAAAAAAATACCAATTGCCTGTGCATGGATCAGATAGTGCAAAAAGCATACATTCCAAAGTGCGAAGTTTCCAGGGCAGGATTTCCATCTAACTAGGTATGGGACGACAAACTCTTCCGTCTCAGATTTCATTTAAAGACATAAAATGTGAACATAACACCATACCATCTACCTTGCAGAGCTGTTTACAGTAAGGGTTAAATATCTCGTTTGATTATGAAGATGACATTAACAGTGTGCTACCAACAAAACCTTTTCTCAGCTGGGTGTGGTGATACACTCCTATAATCCTAGCTGTTAGGAAACTGGGGCAGGAGGTTTCCAAGTTTGAGGCCAGCCTGGGCAATTTAGCAAGACCCTGACTTAAAACAAAAAGCCCTAGGGAAGTAGTTTAGTAATCCCTGGGTTTAATCTGAATACTGGGGGAAAAAAAATGCTTTTCTCAAGCTGTTCCTCTTTCCCTCCTTCCCTTCCTCCCTCTGTCCTTTTCCTAACCTCCCTTATGCCTTCTCTTTCACTCAGTACAATCTGTGAAACACCCAACTTACTATCACTAAAGCCAAACAAGTTTTAAACTATAAATTGATAGGTGCAAACATCTCTTATTAAATTTTGACTAAAAATATTAAATGCTGCATTTCTGTATTACATAATAGCAGTAATATTTGAAAATTTGTTTAGCCAGGCATGGTGGTGCACACCTGTCCCCCAGCACTCTGTAGGCTGAGGCAAGAGAATTGTGGTGAGTTCGGATCACCCTGGGTTACATATGTGAGTTCAAGGACAGCCTGTACTACACAGTGACAGCCTGTATCAAAACACACACACACACACACACACACAAACACTCTAAAATAATGTATTGGTTACAAGTATGTCTAAATGCTGTTCTGTTTTGAGACAGAGTCTTGCATGTAGCCTAAGCCTGAAATCATGATCCTCCTTCCACAGCCTCTGTGATGCTGGGATTACAGATGTGTAGCACAATGCCCAGCACACACAGTTAAGTTCTTAATACTTCATAAATTTTATTCATTTTATGCCATCTTGCATCATATATAAAAATTCACCACAGTATAACTTCACTTCTTAAGTTTTACTAGCATTTTATCAAGTAAAAATACTAAATTTTAAAACTAGTTTGACATGATACAAAAAATTCTGTGCAGTAAATTGGCTGCCACTGATACAACTTTTGTCTTTCTGCTTAACTTTTTCCTATGACTTCCATAAAAGTACTTGTTGAAAAGAAATACAGCAAAGTATTCTAGAACAGTGCACTAACCATAGAGTCTTTCCAGATGTGCGGGTTGCTTTTTGTATTCTTCCTGGAGGTGATCTGCCTCTTCCAGAATACTACGATATTCTGGTATCAAAAAGTTCGTATTTCCCTCATGAACCTGCAACTCCTTTTGAAAATCAGTGAAACAGAAACACCTTAATGTTCATAATTCAGTACAATGTAACATGAAAGTATAATTTTAGAAATTCCATTACTTAAAATATGATCTTGAACCCATGACATAACTTACTTTTAAAGCATCAATCAACTGCACTTTCTTAGCTAGAAGCAACTGGTATTCCAGCTTTGGGTGGATGAGTTTTAATGTGTGCTTGACGGATACTTCACTTATCTCTGGAAGAAATTAGTCAGGCACAATTAGATAAATCACTGCCATCAGAAACATTATTACCATAAAAACAATAACTACAAAAAATAATAAAGAATGCTTAATTTTTCATACCGTATGATATGTTGAGGTTAATTTTCCTTTTTGTAGCTTCTTTAGAAAGCACATCTTTCAGGATGGATATTGTAGAAATGTTGTCAGATTTAAAAACTCCTTCTCCTTTTCTATAAAATTAATATATTTTTAAAAGACAAGCTGTAGAAGGAATTATACACATAAATATGTATTTTATGATAGTACTCAGTGTTTAGAACTTACTTGATTTTAAGTGTCTCTGTATATCATTAATATAAAGCATATTAAATGCATTATCTTTTACTACTGTATTAATTCAGCTTTTAATCATACTGATAAAACTAAAGATGGCAGATATATGCCTCATAATGATGTAATTTAAATAAGTACTTCATTTAAAACTTTTTTCTTCATTGTCGTTAGTATTTTCAACAGCATTTAGAATTGCTTACTTACATATACAGGTTTTGTTTTTCCTTGATGTAATCACACTAGTGACAACCTGATGAACACTTCATCCTTGAAAGAAATCTCGTATCAACCCTGAGGCCTTCTCCTCTCTCCTCCTTCTCATCCACATAATTTCAGTGGCACTAGTCTCAGTCTACTTCTAGGACTTTAGGAGGAAGCTTCACAGTACATTCCACACACGTGAACACAGTGGTTCAGGGCTTATGACAAAGATATTCAACCCTGGGACTGCTCCTGAAACTAGTATGAAAGAGAGAGGCTCTCTGCCTCCTGAAAGATAAAACCTAGATTTCAGGAGCTACGTTGCCACTACCATACCACTACATGGTAAAGCCAAGGAAAGACAAAAACAAAACAGAATGGGAAAGGGTGAAATCCTGATGACGTCAGTTAAGCCACTGATCAAGTTGTACCGGGGGCAAATTACTGGTAGACTTCGTAAGTTATCTAAGCAAGTAAATTCATTTTATTTGGCCTATGTTTGCTTTGTTTTTAAATGACCCAAAATCTCCTAACACATACCATTTTTCACATATTCCATGTTGCCTTTTCACTTGGTTTTCATGTGCACATACACACAAATCATTATACTGCTCAGCTGTAGGCAAATGTTAATTGTTTTTCTAAAAAGATAAATAATACTCCATTATATTGATCTCAATTATGTTTTAGAAATCATGACATTTTTACTAGTCTTTCATCCTAACAGAAGGTATCTAGTAAATGCACAATGTCAGGCACTGTGAAATAACTTACATGGTGCACCTTTAAATTGTCACAATTCAATGAATTCAGTGCTATTATTTAAAGAAACTAAAGCTCAGACAGTTAAGTAACCTAGGTCACATAGCCAATGAGTCACGGAGCCATGAGTCAAATCTAACTATGGCTGCTTTCAAAATATACATACATGTACTTTATTCAGGAACTTGAAAGACCTACTATATTGAACACCTACTGTACGCAAATTCATGCATACAGTTAGTACCGGGAAGCTATATACACAGATGGTTTTAAAAAACAGACTATGTCCATGAAAATACAGTGTAAAATAAAGACCAAATCATACATAAAAATTATTATATCCTCCAAGCAAATACCAATGAATACCAAGGACAGGTGAGAATAAAATGCTGAGGGAACTGTGGGTGTGGCTCAGTGGTAAAATGCTTGCCTTGCATACATGCAGCCTTGAGTTTGATCTTTAGAATCAAGGGGGAAAAAAGCTATAGGAACAGAGCAGAGAATCAAAGCAAGCTTCAGAAATGGCTGTTAGATTGGACCTTGAAGGATAGATATTTTTTTGGATGGTTAGTTTTATGTTATTTGTATTTTGCCACAATGAGCTATTTTTCAAGGTAATTTTAATCACCCCTGGGAAGGAGTTCACAGAGAGTTCCAAATTGCCAAGAGGTTGTGGTCTTACTCAGGGTCTCTGGACAGGGCGTGTGGGTGGAGGATAAATAGTTCTGATGGTCAAGAAAAGAATATAGAGTGGTAAAGGGAAAAGGTAGGCTATTATAAAAATATATAAAATGCCAGGGAGATGTTGAACTGTCTGCTGTGATTAACTTGTGAGGTTCATGTGGTGCGTCACAACGGGAATAGTTATATATATACACATTTTTTTTTTTTTTTTGGTTTTTTTCCGGTAATGGCAATTGAACTCACAACCTTGCACTTGCCAGGCAGGCGCTGTGCTGCTGAGCTAAATCCCCAGACCCCAGGGAACAGTTATAGATTTAGATGTGAAGGAACTTCTTAGAGCATACAGTAAACATCTCCACAGAACTAGAAGCTTGAGAGGAGTGCAAAGAACCTGACCACTCCACACTGTCACATGACGGCTTCACAAAGCCTGCAGCTCTAAGCCCTGAAGTTCTAAGCCATTCCGTATTTTGGCATAAAGAAATTCAACCAGAATTTTTATGGGAATCAGCATAAACATTCAAATCAATTTTGGAAGGACTATGTTATGGCTTGTATCTAGATGTCCCCAAAGCCTCATGATGTCATAGATGGGGTTTTTCAGGGGTGGCTGATTCTAGAGTGTATGATGCTGGGATAAAGTGTGTGATGCTGATATCCAGGGTGTATGGCACTAAACGAGTCATGGATTGGTTTGGCATAGCTCTGGAAGTTGATAATGGGAAGGCCACCCTGGTTGTCAGTACTACCTGCCTTAAGGAGGTATCCTTAAGGATGTATAGCCTGGATACAATTTAAGCGACAAAAAGTGGGCTGCTGTAATGGCTTGCTACTTGCTGCCTTCTGCCTGCCATGAACTGTTTCACCTCTGTGATTCCCCTCTGCCATGCCACATTGCCTTGGAGCCAGCCAACTACGGACTGAAACCTCCACAAACTGTGAACCAAATAAACCTTTCCTCCCTTCACTTTGAGTGTCGGGTATTTTGTCTCAGCAACAAGAAAAGCAATTAAGACAGACTGCCATCTCTGCTGTATCTTTGCATTGATGACTACAGGATATATTCTTCCATTTAATCAAGTTTTTCATAGCAATAAAATTTTATAGTTTTCTTCATTTAAATTCTGCATATTTCTGCCAGGCATGGTGGTGCACACCTGTAATCCATTACTGGAGGCTGAGGCAGGAGAATCATTGTGAATTCGAGGCCGGCCTGAGCTACACAGTGAAACCCTGTCACAAAAAAAAAGGACTGCATATTTCTAACTAAGAGTATTCCTACAGATTTTATGTGGACATTGGGTTATGCTATTGTCTTGCCAATGTTACTCCTCTATTTTTTAAAACCATTTTCTAACTGCTTATTGTTATTGCTGGGAATTTAGGGAAGGTATTGATTTTTGCATATTTACCTTTATTAACTACTTTTCTAAACTCATTAATTCTATTTGTTTTCCAGGAGGCTCTCTCCAACAGTGTAAGCTTTTAATCCTACTATCTAGAATTATTCCCACCTTAAAACAAATGAGAACTTTGATGCACCATTTCCATAAGGCAGCACATGTCATCAGTAATAAGTTTGATTCACCTGTAGGTACTTTCAAGTTGCGTATCCAGGAAGGTGTTCTGAAAGTAAAACGTTATACATTCTCCTGCTGGAGGTTTTTCAGGGACTTCAGGAAGGCAGAAAACCACCCAGGAGTGAACTTCAGCAAAACTGAACTGACCTGTGAGAGTCAGTGTATTCATGGGTCTGTAATGTAACAACAGAGGCATACATTTGTGGATGAGAATATTTAAAAGTATTATATGTGCACATTTACAAGCAGAGTTTTATAACAGCAAAACAAATCTTTTAGAAAACATTTCTGTTTTCAAAAACATTTATATTTTCTTGGATTAATCTCATACATCAAAAAATATTTTAATTTTATGAAAAAAACTGCTTATTTATACCTACCCTTGAACTAGACATTTAAATGTTTAGTTAAGTAATACACATTGCTCTTTTCCATTATAACATGCTTCACAAATAAATTTGAGTGTACTCAGTAAATTGTATTTTTCAACAGTTCATCTAGTATGTCACTAGATCAACTACAAAACATGTGTGACTCTTCCCAGAGAAGGCATCAGAAGGCCAGGCGTGGTGGCGCACGCCTGTAATCTCAGCACTTGGGAGGCTGAGGCAGGAGGATCGTTGCGAGTTCGAGACCAGCCTGGGCTAGAAAGTGAGTGCAAGGCCAGCCTGGACTGCATAGCAAGACCTTGTCTCAAAAAGACCAAAAAGAAAAAAAAAAAAAAAAAAGAGAAGGCATCAACATTATGTGAAGGCAGAGTTGGGCCTTCAGTAAGCCAGGCATGGATTTGAAACCCTGCTCTTACATACGGTAAGTTAGAGGAAACAGTACCTTCTGCCTTGCAGGATATAGAATAGTTTCTATCTTGCAAAAACATATAATAAAGGAATAAGGAAGAAAGGGGATAAAAAAATGAGTAAATGTAAAATAAATTAAGTCGATAATTATAGAATTGCAAAATACAAAGCACATGAAATGAAAAGTTCAGAAGAAACTTTTGAGATAATCAAGACCAGTCCTCTCATTTGTAAACAACAAGCCTAAATTCTGCAGAACTTAAATTATTCCTCAAACCACATAGGAATGTACTGTAATCTAACTCTCTGGTTCCCAGTTTGTTGTTCCTTCCAACACACCGTGCTGTCCCCAACTTTGACTTTTAGGCGGGAAGACTGCCCCTACCCACAAATCTATTCTCTTTAATGTCTTCCAGAAATCTTCCTTAGGAATTTTCTTCTTACATCTTAAATTACATATCTTTTAAATTACATAGTGCACTGGAAAGAACATGGGCTTTGACCTCAAATCATAGCTTTGGTTCTTTTATTAGAAAGTTACTTTTCTAAGCCTCATTTGTCATTTTACAAATGAGAGTCTTGCCCTGCCTGGCTGTAAGAATTTTAATGATAATACATGAAGACCTAACAGTGTGTGACCCAGAGGAAGTATTCCATTACTGTTCATGTCATTCCCTCCTCTTTCATTTGAGCCTATGTGCTCTTGCCCTGAAATACAATAAACAGGAAGATGCTTAAATTGGAATCAGAGCAGAAATGATAGGAACTATGACAATCAATTACTCTTCCAGGATTTCCTGAAGTGAAACAAAAAGAAAATGCAATATTTGAGGCTGACAAAATAAAGCCTTAGTCACACAGAGCTGTACAACCTAAAGACTAAATAGTATTTGCTCATAATAGATGTTTGAGAAAACTGCTAAAGATGTCAACATGGTACTACGAAAGGAAATCCGGAAAGTCTAACTTGACAACTTCTAAAATAAGATAATCTTATACTTATTAGAAATATTAAATCTCTAGATAAGCATTAAACCCACAAGTTGAAATAACTTTAATCTTTACATTCAGAAACAGCTACTAGAATTTATACTGCAAAAATAAAACACAAGATAGCTGCCCGTAATGGCACATGCCTGCAATCCTAGGCAGGCAGATCACCACAAGTTCAAGACCATTATAGGCTATGTAATGAGTTCAAGGACAATCTAAACTACATAATAAAACCCTGTCTCAAAAAACAAACAAACAAATTAAAAAGCACAGGTTTATCTGAATAGTGTAGTAACTTAAAAGTAAACCTCTTTCTCCTTTGTCCTACCTGTCAGGATCAATAAAATGAGTTCTCTGATGAAGGGAAAGGGGTTTGATGTGGTACTGGCGGACCTGACAGGTTTTGGGTTGAACTCTTGGAGTTACATATGCTTGAAGTGTACCGTACTGGCCTTCAATTGAACGAATCTGTGCAGTATAAAAAAAAAAGTAAGAACAATTTGGAGCATAAACATATTTTTTAAATGTTCAACACAAATTACTGAGTACTTATGTTTTCATCTCTTTTGTATTATTTTGAGAGATATAACGGCATTCTGTTAAACACTTTTTGCCACTTGAGTAAGAAAAAGTCAATACGATTTTGACAGTCAACAGTAAAGTTAACTGATTTTAAGTTATCCCCAGCACATATTCTCAGTTGATTTGTCTACATTTAACAACCCCTTGCTATTCTAAGATAAGATATATATTCTCACATACTACCCTACCACATCTACAAAGACAGATGCATATTTCACAAGAAAAATGTTTAAAATTTAGATATTTTTGTTGAACAGATTCAAGTGCGTTTTCAAAATAATCAAAACTCATCTAGAATACTTCATTTTCTCAGGAATGAGGATCATACTCACAGAGGTATTGTTATAAAAACCTATTGTCAGAAAGAAATATTTTCAATAATTTAATTTTTGACTTTCTGGGTGAACAGAGAAGCAATACCACACACTAATTATGCATATTTGGTCTGGAATACTCTTTCAGGCTGTTTTGAACACTGCTTGTTGGATATCCTGAGATTTTAAAATACTTAACAGAAGTGATTTATTAAACTGTGAAGAGGTAATTTAAGGGGAATGCCAATGACCCCCCTGCTCTCTCTCTCTGCTTCACCTCCTGGGGCAGACTGTAGTACCTCTGTATTCCAAAGCAAACCTTCTGATACCGTCACCTACAACTTCTGTGGCATGTGAGGAAGAATCATATTTTACCAAAGTGAGAAATATAAATGAAAGATTACAGCAAGATTTTTTTACATATAGGAAGAGAGAAAAGATAAAACTAAGGAATAAAAATTCAGAAAGAAAAACTAGATCTAATAAATCCACACTTTGGGGTTTATTTTTATATTATTATTATTATTACTATTACTTTGGATTCTGAGGTTTCACTATGTAGTTCAGGCTGGCCTTGAACACACTGTGGTTCTCCGGCCTCAGCCTCGCAAGGGCTGGGATTACAGATGTACACCACTATGCCCTGCCTGGAATTTATTTTTCAAGGGTAGGCTTACACTGGAAACAAAAATTTTTCTGCAAAAAAGAGCTTTAATAACCAATGTAACAATTTTATATAAAATTTATTGTTTTTAATGAATATAATAATTTATATTCATTATTTAAGAATTCAAACAGAAAAATTAGGACAAACATACAAGGTTCCTGAACTTGTGCTACTCAGAGATGATCATGATTACTATTTTGGTGATTATCTTTTTATATATCTATGTATATGTGCACTAAAATACCATATAATTTCACATGAATGTATTTCTATCACAGATAACTTTGGTTTTACTTTTTTAATTAATTAAGTTTATGGGTACATTTTAGGTATATATCATGGTCACATTTATCATAGGGAATCTGTACCTGCACATAATATAACTTGATTCTTTTTTTTCCCTTCCCCTCCCCTTCCTTTAACCCCTCTTCCCCTTTTTTCAAAAGCTTTGTTTCTTCTCCCCTTATTTCCACCCCAACTACTATTCTCTGCCTCCCAATCATCCTGCTCTTGCCTCTTCCATATAGTATGACTGCTGTATCCCACCGGGATGTTTTCTTCCAAATCTTTTGTTAGGGTTTACATCTAGATGCTCCCAAAACCTCACAGCTCATAGGCAGGGCACTACGGAGGTGATCGGCTCATGGGGTGAGATACTTTTCAGTGGATTAGTCCACTAAGTTTTTGGGTGTTTTTGTTTTTAGAGACAGGGTCTCACTATGTAGTCCAGGCTGGCCTCGAACACGCAGTGGCCCTCTTGCCTCAGCCTCTGGAGTGCTGGGAATGCAGGGGTGTGCCACCAGGCCCAGCCCTCTGATGAGCTTAGTTAAGGGTGATGTTGACAAGTGAAACCGGGTGGAAGGAGATGAGTCACTGGCCATGTGGCCTGGAAGGGTTTATCTTCCTCCTCTTTTGTTCTTTTGTTTTTTAAAACAGAACCTCACCCTGTAGTTTAGGCTGGCCTTGAACTTGCACAGCAATCCTCCTACCTCAGCCTCTCCAGTGCTGGAATTATGCTGGGCACTCTCTTCTCCATGATGGGCTTTTGATTCCCACCATGCCCCCACAAGGTACTTCTCTGCTACGCCCTTCTGCCATGCTGCCCTGCTGCCCTGCCTTGAACCACCTGTCTACGGACTGAAACCACTACAAACTATAGCCTAAACAAAACTCTTTTATGTCGTGGGTGTCCAGTATCAGCTCAGCAACAAAAAATGTAACTAAGACACCTTTCTTCATCTCAATACAGAGATTTTATCTTCATTTTGCATTTTTCAGGAATCCCTACATGCTAACAGGTACAGTATACTGTAGATCCAGCTCATGCTCTACAGTAGCTGTGTAATATTCCAAACCATGGCTGGGCATGGTGGCGCATGCCTATAATCCCAGCACTCACGAGGATGATGAGGCAGATGGACTGTGAGTTCAAGGGCAGCCTGCACTACAAAGCAAGACCCTGTCTCAAAATAAAAACAAAGAAAGGAAAGAAAAAAATCCATGGTATGGAGTTATTTATTCAGCCATTCAGTCTTTGTGAGTATTCCCTTTGGCTCCACTTTACTGCCTCTGAAAGCAATGCTGCAATTAACTATATACACATCTCCATGTATATTTCTGACTTTCTTGCTATTAAATAGACACTCCTAAATGGCTGCTGCTACCTGTAAACTGCTGTAATGATTTGTATTTCCATCAGCTATGATTGAGAGTGGCCTTTTACTCATCTCTGTCACGTAGTAATGTTGTTCCTTAGTATTTTTTGAGTTAGATAAGCAGAAATTGCTTTTTGTTGTCTTAATTTGTATTTTCCTGAGAATAAAGTAGAACTTTTTGTATGACAGCTATTTTGACACCCATTATCATTTGTGTCTAGATGTCTCCCAAAGCCTCATGCAGTCAAGGAGGCAGGTTTTTAGAGTTTGTGACTCACTCATGGTCCAATGTTGGGATTATGGATGTGAGTGCTACACCCGCCCTGGGGCAGGCAGCCTGCATACAATATAAGGAAGGGAAAGAGGCTTGCTCTCTGGCTCATCCCTTTCTGCTCTTGCTGCTTTTGCTATTTTCTGCCACCATGAACAGTTGCCCTTTGCCATGTGCTGCTCTGCCTTGGAGCCAGCCGAGTGTGGACTGAAATCTCCACAAACTGTGAGCTAAATAAACCTTTTCTTCCTTAACTCTGGGCATCAGGTATTTTGTCTCAGCAACAAAAGAAAAGTAGCCAAGACATCCCCCTTTTATGAACTGCCCATTTCCAAATACTGTACTTTTTTTTTTTGAGACAGGCTCTCACTATATATTCCATGCAGGCCTTGAACTCAAAATGGAGCCCAAGCTGGCCTCAAACTCAAAGTGATCTTCCTGCTTCTGCCTCAGAGTGCTAGGATTATAGGCATTTACTACCCCATTTGAATTAATATCTGCATACCTTGCCAATTTTCCTTCTTCACTAGTCTTCTTTATAGATAGGTTATAGGCTATCTTTATATTTTATTTGTATTTTCTTCTTTTTTTAACAACCAGGCACTTAATTCACTTAATTTATTATATGTGACATAAGACTCCATTAGAGTTGGGGGGCCATGCAAGAGGCTCTGGGTTGGGCCCCCCCCACCCCATGAATCTATTTACTTTTCTTTCAGATGAATACCAGTTGTACCAATGGCAATTTTTAAACTAAAATAGCAATTTAATAGAAAATTTCCTTAGATATGCATTGAGTTCCCATCAATGTGTGCTGGCCTCTATTTCTAGATGCAAATCTCTTGCACAGCATATTCATTTAAACTTGGAAACACTCTCCCAAGCTTTTCTGTTTGTGTTTCTTTGATGGGGGTATTCACTGTGTTGCCTAGGTTGGTACTGCATTTGAATCTGTAAGCTCAAGTGATGCTCCTGAATCAGCCTTCAGAGCAGCCAATAGATGTGCGGCCACATCCAGATTCTCCATTATTCTATCTAGTGGCTTTACTGTACATTTTATCATATGGCAAGGCAAGTTCCATCTCACTTCTTTTCCATAATTTTGCTGACTCTTTTCAGGCATTTATTTCTCTTCTGAACTTTTCAATATATTGTTACTTTTTCAAAACGTTTAGGTATGCTTTCAAATTTACCAGCATAACCTCAGAGACATATAATGTTAAATGATTAAGTCACTCATAACATATGCTTAAGCATATTCATTTATAATTCTTCTCAGTTTTCAAATTTCCTTTCACAATGTATGAAATGATCACAGATCAAATAAGTTGCTTAAGGAAAAATGTATTTAGCTGGAACTTCCTTAACCAGGTATGAAGAAAAATATTGCAGCAGCTTCTCTCTGGGAAAAACACACTTTGAATTTCAAAACACCAGCAACACAGGTAAAAAGGTACAGACCATGTTTTTATTTTATTTTTTGGTACTGGGACTTGATCTCAGGACCTGGCGCTTGCCAGGCAGGTGCTGTGCCACTAAGCTATATCCCCACTCCAAGATCATAGTTTTTAAATCAGAGTTGTATCAAAACCGAAATTTTTAAAATTTTTTAAATATCACACTACAAAACTAAAATAGATTTTCTGTGCTCAAGGGTTAATTTTAAGATTACATTATTAAATTGCTAAGGAGCCAAGGATATAGCTCAACAGCACAAGCGTCTGCCTGGTAAGCCCACAGTTGCGAGTCTGACTCCCAGTACCAAAAGAGTAAATAAATTGCTAAAGAAAACTTTACTGAGTAACCACTTCGAAGACATCAATATGTAATACAACAACTACTGTTAATTTCCTATCACCTTGTCTGAAATTCAGTATTGCTTGCATTGTTCTTGTGTTATTTTGTAAATATGTATGTGTGTTTGTTAGTATGTTTTTGTTTTTTTATTTTTAAAATACAAAAAAGAAAACTTTAAAGTTTTCTCTCAGATAAATGGTTAATAAATGAAATCACTGGAAATAATCAGCAAAATCTAGAAAGTAGGAAAATAGAGGGGAAAGGCCTACATAAACTCAATAACTAAGTTTTATTTAGATCATGATCAGAACAGTCTATAGACACAAAAATCCAAATTTGAACATTAAATGATAATACTAAAGAACTACTGCTATTTTTAGGTTTGATAATAGTTACTTTTTAAAAGCGTACTTATCTTTTAGACATACATACTGAAATATTTACAAATAAAATCATAAATATTTTGCCTTTGCTGGGGTGCTCTGCAGTGTGAGTGGTAGTGCAAATAGGGTTGCGGATTACATGAGCTGATCACTGCTGTAGTCAATGATAAATACATGAGGATTCTTTCCACAAATATTTTTAAAGTTACAACAAAATTAGAAAGAAATTCCAGTTAGTGGACAATTTAAAAATCCATAGTTTTAGAAAAGTTAACTAACTGCTAATAGAACAGATAGTGGTTTGAGCTAAATGAAATGAAATTTTAAAAGTCAATATTCAAAAATTCTTCATTTCAGAGAAGTTCAATGCAAAGAAATGCCATTGCACCTTGCAAGGCATATCGAGGGCAGTGAGGGGAGGAGGTGCAAGCACTCACACAAAGGTATTTCCAACACAACTGTTACCTTGAGTTCCAGCCTTGTGGTATTTGCCTGGCACCGGTAAGTGGCAAGAAGAAAGTTGTCATTCGACTGGGAAGAATCCAAAATGGAGGAAAAGTATGAATCCATGTTTTTCACAATAAAAACATGATCGATAATAAAAACATTTACCATTTCTTTGAATACCCATCGTTTGTGCTAAATGCTCTCCAAACATTCTCATTTACCCCTGTAAGTAACCCCACACACTAAGTTTTACAAAGTAAGTCAGATGAAGAAAATGAGGCTATGAGGAGTTAGGTAAACTTCTCCAGAGCTAGTGATAAAACTGGAAATGAAATTCGTATCTTTAGGACTGTAGAGCTCACGGCTCTATCTTGGGTCTCTACAATATCTGTAAATAATAAGAGCTCTTCTAAAAATCTGTTAATGCAATGCCACGTTTACACTACAAAGGTATGCATTCCAACGTTTGATGCCAGATATCTTCGATTTTGACAAATACTTGTAAAGGAAAGAGAAATAGCGAATCTCTGACTCCCAGCAAGTAGTATGGTGCCTAGCATGGTGCCGAGGCACTCAATACATGAATGTTTGCTGTGTTGACCTGGAAAGGTTCCTTCAAATACTATAGCTACTTGAAACTGAATAGTAAACTACTAAGAACAGAAAAAAAAATATCTAGGGATACAAAGTCAAAATCAAGCAATATAAAATATTTTATATGTAATTTTCATGTATTGTTGTTCCTGTATTTTTAATAAATAATCAAAAGACATAAAAAGGATGTTGGTATCAAAAAGAAAACTCAAAACTTTTAATTTCAAATTATTTAAACTTAGTAAACAGAGAGGATAGATTGAAAAAATATTCTTTGTAATTAAAAAAAAGTAATTAAAGCAGAACTTATATATAAAACATATATGTACTTATATATAAAATATTTATAAATAAGATGATATACCAGCACCTGGGAGGCTGAGGCAGGAGGATCATTGCAAGTTTGAGACCAGCCTGGGCTACACAATGAGCTCAAGGCCAGCCTGAACTGCATAGTGAGACCCTGTTTCAAAAAGATCAAAAAAAGAAAAGAAAAAAATAAATAAGATGCTGCAGATTTAAAGAGATAAATGTCTGTGAGTAGAATTTGAAGCAGGACAGAGTGAAAAGCCAACACTGAAAATCAGCGATGGGAGCACAGAGATACTGTATTTGTCTTTCTACCTGGTGTGTATTTGAAATCTCCATAATGTGTTCTGCTTTAATTACTTTTTTTTTTTTTTTTTTTTTTTTTTTGTCTTTTTAAGACAGGATTTCACTATGCAGTTCAGGCTGGGCTTGAGCTCACTTTGTAGCCCAGGCTGGTTCTGAACTCGCAATGATCCTCCTGCTTCAGCCTCCCAAGTGCTGGGATTACAGGCATGTGCCACCATACCCGGCATATTCTGCTTTAAGAAGCCATTGTCCCAGAAAATGATTTTAAATATTGTAAAGAATTCTGCAGTGATGTAAACAGATTAATCTTTCACAGTAGGAAATGAAATCTTTGATTCTAAGGAATCAAAAATTGGTTTTTGCTGTTTTTTAAAGATCATAAAATTGCAGTCTTTATGTTTCACTCTCACACAAGGATGGCAAGCTATATATTGATAATAATATAAACAACTATAATTTTTTTCTCTTAACAGAAAGAAAATGCTTATCATAAGATTAGCAAGTTTTCGTCATCCATTCTTTTACTCCTACCATTTCAAAAACATTTATAACTAACTACCACCTCCAGTCACCATCTCCCCTCCTGCTTTTTCCAGTGTAGCTAATGCACGCTTTATCTTTTCCTTTACTTCTCTGCAGAAGAAATTCGCGCTAGTTCTAAGAAGGAAGTGGTGCAGGATGAGAATGTCCAAAGGTACTGACATGATCTCATATGTACTTGGCACTAAGGTCTTAATAAATGCCTGCTTAGTGAAGGTTCAGTAAGCATTAAATAATTCAGAAAAGAGTGGGGCGGACCAGCAAGACCAGGGGAAGGAACAGATTATGTTCATATGCAGGATATGTAAAACTACACCTCTTTTGAGAATTTAGAGGGGTACTGGGGATCGAATCCAGGGACTTCACACTGAGCTACATCCCTAGCCCTTTATTTTTTATGTTGAGACAGGGTCTTGCTAAACTGCTAAACTGTCCAAGCTAGGCTTGAATTTGCTATCCTCCTGCCTCAGCCTGCCAGAGTGCTGGGATTCCAAGAATGCACTACTACTCCTGGTTTCAAGAAACCTTAAAAACTTCAGTTTGGCTGAAATGATGAGCATGAGAAGAGAGGTAGCAGCTGATCAGACATCAGCTGGGGAAGTAAGAGCTGAATCATGAAAAAGTTTCTATACCTCAGTGAGGACTCTAGACTTCCATCCAGCAAGAAACAGGACTAATGTAAAAGGTTCGAGAAAGGGAATGACTCAGAGATGTTTGAATCTGAAAAGACTTCTGCAGCAGCACACAGCAGCTAGGAGGTGAGAGGCAACCGGAGGCAGAGAAACCGAAGGAGTAAGCGATTGAGAACGACAGGATGAAGCCTGGGCTTAGTCACTCAAGTGGGAGCAGAGCTGAGGGGAGGTTGGGGAGCTACAGAGGCAGAACTGACAGGGCCCAAAGAATCTAAGACAACACCCCAGTTTCTGAATTATCTGAGGACAGGGAAAGAGGACAAAAACAGATTTTGAGGGAAAGATTATGGAAGGAAGGGCTGAAGAAGAAACATCAAACCCTCATAGCAATAAAAGCTGTTAATGAAAACGGCCTGAGAAATGAAAACGTGAATTTTTTTAATACTTTTTACTCACCTCAGAATCGCAGCTGCTAAAGCTAACAACAGCAGAATTCTTATCCATATCAAGTAAATCGATTGGAACGTCGCTCTACAGTATTAAAAAAAAAAGACTGAGATGGAAAACCCAGAAATGTGCACAAAATACATGTGTTTTCCCTAAGGGTTCTTAGTTCTAGCTAATGTTCATCTTTAAATTTGAGAATATGAATTCTCTTGATTTATATTCAATAATAATAGTTCTAGGAAAATACTTTAACAAGAATAAGTTTTATTTTATACTTACCTACTTTTTCTAACTTGGATTGCCAAAAATCATAGAGTATCATTTCCTATATCCCCTTAAAAGTATACTCTTCCTACTTTTGGTGCCTTTTGTTTTTGACACAGCGTCTCACTATGTAGTTCAGGCTGGCCTTGAACTCACTGTGTATCCCAGGCTGGCCTTGAACTGGTAATGATCCTCCTGCCTCAGCCTCCTGAGTGCAGGACTACAGGTGTTCACCATTATGCCTGGCTTACTCTTCCTATTTTTGTCAGTGCTAAATAATGTTACCATGGGCTACAAAAAACCATAGGACTATCCTGCTTTATCAATTCATTCTTATCGGCTTTATTTGTTTCACCAAAAGAAAATAATCTGCAGTCTCCTCTGAAGAAACAGCTTCTAAGAGAAAGTTACTATTTTTTTTTTCTTTTCTGTTTTTTAAAAGGTGAAAGATTTATGCGATCTGAAGAGAAACCTGAGTATATCTTTTTTTTTTTTTTTAAGACAGGGCCTCACTCTGTAGTTCAGGTCTTGAACTCATTAATTCAGTAATCCTCAGTAATCCTCCTACATCAGCCTCCCGAGTGCTGGGATTACAGCATGCACTACCATGCCCAGCAGATACTCTGTTCTTTACGACTTTCACTCCTAGAGTCGTTTAACAGAGCAGCTTGTAACGAACATTACTGAAGAGTTTCCTACTGAATGTTTAATTAATAATCTGATCTCTTTACCACATCTTTTTGAACCCTGTCTTTCTGTAATTCATTATTTTTGCATTTTCCTATGAGTTTTCCATCTTATTCCTATTTTCCATGTATGCTGTTATTATCCTTTGCTACCTCTTGAAGATCTTCCAGTTTAAATAAACAAACAGAAAAATGGAGTTACACATTATCCCTAAATTTCATCCTTTGAGATTATCTACTTTGCTTATTGCTTACCTAGAAACCACTGAGTTAATAAGCAAGCTATATACTACCATTTCAGTATTTACAGTTTTTTTTTTTCTCTTGGTTTTTTGAGATAGGGTCTCACTATGTGGCCTAGGCTGGTCCTGAACTCACAGTGTTCTGTCTCAGCCTCTGGAGAAATATTTAGTTTTTTTAAAGAGGGGTTTTCTAAGTCCCATCTCTTTTAAGACTCTCCCAGAAGGTAGCAAAAGAATAAAAGTCTTACTGTCTTTTCTATCTCTTCCTAGAACTGAAGTTTGGGGAAATGTTCAATAATATAAGTGCCCATGACTCATCTGCAAAATAGGTTCAATCATAAAACCAAGAAATTAAACATTCTGCTTACCTGTATTAAGACATTATCTATCGCAGTCTGCACCTCTAAAATAAGGCTATAGCTAGCATCATCTTTATTTAATGTAAACTTGTCATTTATGCTAATTGAAGACAAAGCTGTTTTTGCTCTGCTTGACTGAGAAGCCTGTTGATAATTCTCTCTTTCTTGTAGTACCTTGTACTGCAGATGTTCCAACTCACTCCTACAGAAAAATGAATACAACTTTGTCACCTATAAAAATAAACATCGGAGAGCCTTAAGTATGTACAAAAATTTGGGACATTTATTTTGTGAAATGTTTTTATTGGTTGAGTTATAACTATAATGCCAATAGGAACAAAATCTGTGCTTCTATACAACTGAACAAAAGATTCCACATTATTTATCCCTAACCCCAAAATCAGTTCCACAGCAGCAATAGTAATAATGAGTCTCAAGTATCTTATCAGATTTCAAAAACTGAACCCTAATACATGCAGTTACAGGTGCACACAGTCCTGGTCAGAAGAGAAACTGACAGGGCAGAGCACCGAGACTTACTGAGAAGAAATGCATGAAGCCAGCAATTTACACCTTTCAGTGAGACAGTAGCGCAGATACACGGGATCTGCAGAAGGCTGTAGACACTGACCTGCTGGCATGATCATGAGCCAGGGAAAGGTTTCAGTTCTATGCTATAGTGGGTTCTGCTGGGACTGAACTGCACGGGCAGACTGTGCAGGTAATCAAGGGGAATGGCTACATATAAAAGAAGTACACAGAAACCAGGTTCAGCCAGTCCTAACTTAGGGGGATGTCTGGGGAGGGACTTGAGAGGGACTGGTGCAATGATCAAAGTGTAAAATTCATTCACTGAAGAAGCTTACACTACCAGACATTATGTACTTACTCCTATACACCCAGGACTGTTCCAGGGGCTGAATGACCAAAACAAATATAAGTTTGTCACAGAGCTTTCATTCCAGAATGAGGAGGAGGAAAACTTGGTTATAAACATAAGGTCTTGCACTGAGGATGTGCGGTAGTAGTCATTCACTGCCTAATGAGCCATTTTTGGAACGCACATAACAATGGAACACAATGAAATGTGTTCTCTACAAATTCTTATTCCTTGACTTTTTCTAGGTAACATATATGAATTTCGTGCAAAAATTCAAAACTTTTCTATCTTTGACATAAGTGGGTTAACCTACTTAGTATTCTTATTGCATGAACTAGGATATCCTGAATGAATCTGGTATACTTGTTTGCATAAACATTACAGCTTGGTCTCCTGGTGGCTTTCCTGAATTGGCTTTTACTACTAGTAATTACTGCATTTGCTGCCTTAAAGTCCCTGTAGCCTTCCACTAACAAACAAATAATCAGCCCTCATTTCCTTAGAGGTGAACAGGGTTGAAGTGAGCAGTCATTAAAACTTTCTGCAACTCCCACTTCCTCCTGGTATGAGGCACCCCTGTACGAGGAGTGCGGGGTCCCTTCTCACAGGACATGTCGAACTGATCAGGGCATAAAAGCAATCCCTGCATCTGAGGGAGTCAATGTTATTCAGTTCCAGTAAGAAAACTTAAAAAGCCAATGTTACAGATGCAGAGGGGCTCACAGGAACAGTGAACACTACAATGAAGGAAAAACGTGGCCGAGTGGGTTTCTTCCTAAGGCCCATGAAAAACAAAAGCAAAACACTAATTATCCCCAACTATACAAATGAAAAAAACATAATTCTGGAGCTAAGAAAAATGCAATACAGAACAATGATGGTGAAGGTGTATTTTTAATTCTAAAAAATTAATCAGTACTTACTGCTAATTGTGTCAAACCCATAAATTTGCACTTTAAAAGGTAATTAATTATTTTATTAATTCTAATAAAATACAGTTCATGTATATGTACTACAAAGCAGCAACCACACGCTTCCCCAAGAAATGGAAAATAAAAGCAAACAAAAACTTAGTTACCGTAAACAAGCAATTTTATTCTGCATCTCCTGATTAATTTTTAGTTCTTCTCCAGGTCCACTTTCCTTATGAGTAGGTTCTGTTGTCAGACCTGTAACCCAGCCTGTGGAGATGAATTGCAATCATACACCATTTAGTGCTGCTGGTGGTAAGAGATATACTATACATCATGTAGCAGAAAACCCAACATGCATGTCTTTTTGTCTGCCAATATCAACCTCACTTAGCCCTAGGACTTCTTAAAAAAAAAAAAAACAAGATGGAAAATATTTAAATCATAAGTACTTAGGCATTTTCTGATACCATTTTCTGCTTGCATACTATAAAACTATGATTAATGGAATCCTTCAATTCTTAACAATTTTAATTTTTAAATACAAAATAAATCACTACCTTCTAGAAAATTTAAAATAGTTTACAAAGAACTGCCTTTCAAAAATTATTTTCATGAGAATTTAAACTCTCACATGACTACTGTGAGAATGCAGAATTTACCTATTCAAAAGCACGCAACATTTTGTAGGAAATGCATGTAATCCAAAACATAAACTAAGTTTCAGTGAATACTTCTCTTTAAGCCAAAGAATATCACTTAATTTTCAAAGGCACTGGAAACATGCTAACTACCCTTAAAAAGTGCTATTCAAATGTTAACTATTTTATAAATCAACAAGTCTACTCCTCCTTCCTTATTTTGTTTATTTAATTTTTTCTCAGGGCTGTGGATTGGCCCCAGGGTCTCACACGTGTCAGTCAAGCACCCCACTACTGAGCTATATAACTCACCTTCTTGTTTCTTAAACCAATACAGTTTACAATGCTGTAGGCAAGAGTAATTTACTCATAATACTTTTTTGAAAATATAGTCATCAAAAGGAATTTATTAAATTAAAAATTTTGTTACTCATCCTTTCTTCAACTCTAAATCATCATTTACCTGAATATGTAGACACCACGATTTCATCGTAACCGTCTTTCCCTACACAACCACCTTGGATGGATGTGACACTTTCAGATAACATCTACGGCAGATTTAAGACCAAATATTTCATTAATAACTACATTTCAAATGTATGTTAAAGTAAGCAGAAACATTTATTTTCCTACTCAAGATAGTCAACATATATTTACTGAGTATTTACCATGTGCACCAAGATTAGAAATATAACATCTTGAAAAATGCCAGAAGACTGCAGTCTTTTTAAATTTGGGGAGAAAGATTTAGAATTACTGTAGTATATCTGTGTGTAACATAGTACAATCATCTAACAAGCAAAAATTATTTATATAAACAAAGGGGTTTTAAATTATATACGCAACACTGCCAGTAAGTTCAGTCTATTATCTCAATTCAACAGACCACCTCTCATGTTTTCTCCAGTGTTTTTCAGATGAATAAAACTATGCGTTCCCCTATAAGTTCGCTTCAATTTTTTTCTCTGTACTTTTTTAAGACAGAGTCTCACTATGTAATGCAGGCTGGCCTCTAACCCATGATCCTTCTGCCTCAGCCTCCAGAGTACTGGGATTCCAGGCATGCTACACCACACCCCACTATAGCTTCTAGATTTTTCATCATACTGTTAAATAGTTACAAAGAATGTAATTTATGGAAGTTGTATTTTTGTTTTTTGGTTTTGTTTTGTTTTTTTCTTTTTTGAGACAGGGTCTCGCTATGCAGCTCAGGCTGGCCTTGAGCTCACTTTATAGCCCAGGCTGGTCTCAAACTTGCAACAATCTTCCTGCCTCAGACTACCGAGTGCTGGGATTACAGGCATGTGCCACCATTCCCAGCAGAAGTTGTAAATAAGATAATCTTTTAAACAACACTTCCCAAATTTGTCTGACAGGAATTACTTGCATGAATTAACTAGGAATCTATTTTAACAAGTACTCTAAGCCACTGGCTTTCAAGTTATTTGTAAAGCAAGCAATAAATTTTACATGTGGTATACATCCACACATGAACATATACAACAAAATATGTGACAAAAGATTTATGTTACACTCTGATACATTCTAATCTATTTCATTTTTGAAAAATGCATTACCAGACCACTAGTGGGTTTTGAATAGCAGTGTGGAGAAGTCTGGCAGGTAATTCTCAGCGGGAAAGGCTGAGAACAATGTTTTAAATGGGATGGGGGCCTGTCCACAAAACACTAATTTGCATCACCAGTCCTATAGGAGGCAAACTTCTTAGCTGTCCATTAGGTTAACTACCTGAGTTCAAGTGGTAAAGACCTGATTATAAATTGCCTGAAGTAAGATTCATAGATGGGGTTCAATGTCTGCAATTTTAACAAGACCCCAGTTGTTCTTATGTATAACAGAAGTCTCCAGTTGTTTTTAGTCTATGTTCCCACTAAAACAATTCTAAATAACTATATATCCTTCTGCATATTTTTAAGTTCACTTCTAGATATTTCATCACAGCTCTAAATAATGCAATTTCACAAAGAATGAAACTTCTGGAAATTATAAATATCATTCAAAGATAAAATCATTAAAGCAACGTAAGGATTCTAAATACTCAGACGAATTTATACACAAACCAGACTTTAAAAACGGGGACATGAAACCTTCTGTAGCTGTTCAAAATTCTATACTGCTCCTTTTTCTCCCTGAACTTTCATGTTCATTCCACTTCCACCACATATTTTATCTCAATGTAATATATTCATCTGCTTGGAATTCCCTTCTACTTCTCTACAACCAAAACACATATAAAACTGACATTATATCCTGTGAATAAAGAGCTCTAAGAATTCAAAATTTCTTTGTGTATTAGAAATACTATTATAATTATTAGTATTATACATCTGATCAAGGCATATGTACAAGCTCTAGTAAGTAATCATAGAGGCAAAAATTTTTAGGAAATGTATCTCATGAGATGAATGAGGCTTTTACTCCCTTCAAATTAGACAAATAGTGCAAATTGATATTACAGACAGCTAGAATGAGAGTACTTTTAGTATGAGTTCTATTCCTATTTTTCCTTTTCACAGGTATAAGCTCTGAAAATAGTACATCTGTCCTTAGAAAACAGAAGAAACAGTGTGGAGGTGGGGTTTCTTAGCGCTAGACCTAGCGGAGCAGGTAAACGCTCTGTCATTATTGAGTTCTGGAACAGAAGTCAAGAGGAGACTTGAGGTCCACATAGGAAAACGTCTCAAGGGCTGATGAGAAAAGTCAGGAGATTACCAGCAAAGAATTATTATACTTTTAAGGCTAAACTATCAGCAAGATGAGTTTTCATACCAAAGAAAAACAAATTTGAAGTGAAATCTATTAAATAAATTTAACTGTGTAATATTTCATTTCCCATATTGTCTCCATAACATACTTTGTGGACTTTTTCTTTTTTTTAAACCTCAATGTATCCTACATGAGGCAGCATGAGAAAGCTCTGGATTGCTAAGACTTGAATGTGAATGTGGTTTGCGCTCCCTCTCTCCCCAGCACACTCATGCAGGAGTTTAACACCCAAAGTCCTATGTTAATGGTATTAAGGGGCGGGAACAACCCAAGGACAGTGCTTAGAAGTGGTGCCTTTAGGAAGAGACTACTTTAGATAAGGTCATGAGGGTGAGCCGCATGGTTGGCTCCCCGTGGCTCAGAAAGAGGAAGCAGGGAACCATAAACACCTGTGCGCCCTGTCCCTCTTGCCATGTGGCACTCTGCACTGTGTTGCAGGTTCTCCACCAGCAAAGTGGCCATCACCGAATGAGCCGGATGGACACTGCATGTGCAAGACTGTGGGACAAACTAAAAATCTTTCCTTTACAAAAGCGGCCTGCCTCATACATTTCATTATAGCAACAACAAAAAGATGGACTGATAACATCATGTATTGAAAAAGAAAGATTTCACATACACACTAGAATATTATTTAGCCAGGAAAAGAATGAAATCCTGTCATCTGTGACAACATAGACAGAACTGGAAATCATTGTGATAAGTAAAATAAAGCGCAAAACAGCAAGTACTAAATGATCTCACTTATATGTGGAATACCAAAATGTTATTTCACAGAAGTTAAAGTGGCAGTTACCAGAGGCGCTGAGAGTAGGGAGGAGGGAAAGACAGGGAAAGTTGAT
Organism: Chinchilla lanigera; assembly: GCF_000276665.1. NCBI lineage: Eukaryota > Metazoa > Chordata > Mammalia > Rodentia > Chinchillidae > Chinchilla > Chinchilla lanigera. The sequence continues at coordinate 18,698,174 of NW_004955428.1, read as the reverse complement.
CAATGGGTATACTAAGTCCAGCCAGGAGGAGGAAGACGTCCTGTATCCAAGTAACAGAAGAAGAAGGAAAAGGAGGAGAAGCAAGCGGGGCAGAGAGTGGAAGAAGGAGAAAAAGAAAATAATTCTGACGTGCTATTGAATACTAGGGCAGCTACAGTAACAATATATACTGTACATTTCAAAAAGCTAGAAGAAAGGATTTGATTGTTCTCTCCACAAGGAAATGAAAAATGAGCACATAGATATGATTAAACTTTATACAATGTATGATAAAACATAGCAAAACATCCCATTAATATGCACAATTTTTATGTTTTATGTATGTTTAAAATAAACAATAAAAATGAGTTAAAAAGAAAAAAAGAGAAACATTCAACTTCTACCAGAATGTTTCTATATGTGATTCTATAGCAGAAACAGGTTTAATTACATTTAAAATCTGTGAACTAGAATTTCTTTTATCTAGTGTTTTTTATGGCTTACCCTTTAGCATCTAGAATTAAAAATGCTATTTATCCTGTTCTGCTTAAGAACAGTACTGATACTGTCCTAGGAATATCAAGCTTATTCCTAAATTTATATTACTTTAAAATAATCTTTTGTGATACATAAATCTTATTCCTGTAATGTGTTACTATGGATGATAGAAACTACAGCAAAATCTTTGATACTTTAGGAATTTATGGAAATATTTAAAAGTATAAATTTCCACTTATACTTTCATAGTAATCTATTATTTATACTTATACAGTAATTTATCATTTATACTTATAAAGTTATTCATACTTATATAGTAATTTTCATCTATTCTTATACAATAATTTATTATTTACCTAAGAGGCAACAGTCTTATCATTCAAACACAACAGTCTAGAGAAGAGTTGTATAACATCAAAACAACAGTATTTCAATACAAACACAAGATTTTAATATATTTTCACCTAATAAATTTCAAACCATCCGTTATCTCTATAATTATTTCCCAAACAATATGCGCACAGTTTTGTTTTAATTAACTTACCTGATCAAATCGTAGAATAGGTTCATTTGCACTATCAAAACTATACACTTCCACCATGCCATCGTCTCTCCCAACAAGTAAATCTTTAACCCCATCACCCACAATATCGAAGCTGTCCATACACAAAATACCTTTAAAAAAAGATGTCTGGGATGAGTTATTAAAGAAAATTAAAGTTGTTCTCAAATACATGCCAAGTAAGAATGAAAAATTTACATACTAACTCAGATGGGAGGAGCAAAGAGCAACTTGAACATACTCAGGTGCCTCTTTTCCATCCATGCTCACCAGTTTCCAGGGTTTTAAATATAATCTCTATGGCAATGGCTCCAAATTCATACCGTCCTTCCACTCTGGCCTCTCCCTAGAGCTCCAGATTCACGTGTACAAGTCATATCTTCATATGCATGTTTGTATCTCAATTTCCATGCCCCAACTAAAATTTTTCTGTTTACCACATCCTCTCAATATCCCCTTCCCAAGTCTTCTCCTTTTCAGTAAATTACATCACCAATTATTTGTTCAGGCCAAAAATCTAGACTATATCTGTGATTCCTTTCTTCCTCTCACTCTCCACATCAAATCCACCAGCAAATGCTACCTACTCTCCCTCCACAATAAATGCCTGACTTGTTTCCTTTCCACTTCTGGCCATAGTCAGCATGCAGTCCCTCCCCTAGATCAGAATAAGGCATAACAGCTATAACACTAACTTGTAAGTGGGCTCCATGTTTCCAGTTTTGACCTGCTTTCCCCTACATCCCTTCTCCACACGGCGCATTTTGTTTCAGTGATCAGATCATGCCACACCGCCACTTGAGATTCCACAGTGACTCTCCACTGCACTCACACTAACATTCAAATTCTCCAACAAGGGCACACGGTTTGGCCCTGCTGTGCCTCTCCTCAGGCCATGTTACCTTCCTACCGCCACATTAAGACACTGAGCCACACTGGTTTTCCTGTTGTTTCCCAAATGAACAAAGTTTACCCCTGCCTCAAGTCCTTTACACTTATTCTTCTTCCTCCTGGAACATTCTCTCCCCCACCCCTCACCGCCGCCATTTTCACACCCTAATCTTTTTTCTTAGCAGATCTCAGCTCAAATTTCACTTTTCTAGGACACTTTCTTTAACCAATCAGCCTAAAAGCGGCTCTCCTCCCTTCTCCGTCACTCTCTAACACACCTGCTGTATTTTCTCTACATTACTGGTGAAGCTATCTTACATATTCATCTATTTATACTCCATATTTCTTAACAAGTATTTTTAAGGGAATACGTGAACATCCAAATAAACATTCCATACATGTAAATCACCATCCCACTATCCAAGACGTCAGGGATAAAGTCCTCTTAGGAAGGTATACATTCCTTGGAAAGGAAGACTATCTCCTGACCCACTGTGCTTCTTTGGATCCTACCACTTACTAGCAAATTTCAATTAATCTACCCCAGACAATTAAAAATGGTTTTTAGTAAAGAATAAAGGACATGCTGGGCATGGTAGCACACACCTGTAATCCCAGCACTAGGGAGGATGAGGCAGGAGGATTACTGTGAGTTCCAGGCCAGCCTGGGCTACAAAGTGAGCTCAAGGCTAGCCTGAACTGTATAGCAAGACCCTGTCTCAAAAAAAAAAAAAAAAAAAGAATGAAGGACAGGTACCTACAAACTTCTACCTCTCCCAAATTACTATTAACATTCTTTTTTAAAAAAATGCTTATAGTCAGGGATATAGCTCAGTGGTGCAAGTGCCTGCCTGGTGAGCACGAGGTCATGAGTTTGATTCCTGGTACAAAAAAAAAAATTTTTTTTAATGCCTATAGTATGGTAGATCTGACAATAGAGAAATCAGAGGCTTAATGAATTGGTAAGTCTGCTACATAATAAAACAGAATGAATTATTAATCTGTTTTCTTAAATAATCACTGAAATTTCAGAATCTGAACTACATAGAAAGCATACCTCCCCTCTTCTTTTCATTTCGAATTTCCCATTTGTGTATTGGTTTGGATGTTGTGACCTGAATAAGTCCAAGTTTCCCATCTGAGGTTCCAAACAAAACATCTTCTCCAGAGTCACCTAGTTATAGGTAAAATGAACATATTAATAATCTTTTTAAAGTTAAAACACATTGATGGGGCCAGGGATATAGCAAAGTAGCACAGTGCCTGCCTAGCAAGCGAGAGGTTGTGAGTTTGATTCCCAGTACAAAAAAAAAAAAAAAACACACACATTGATGTAAAAATCTCAATTTTACTGTTAAAAAAATGGAATATTCAATATGAGAGTTAACATAATTTTATAACTACAACAAATAAGACCACACCCCATCATCTAATTTCAAGATGAAGACACTGAAAATTAAAATTAAATAAGTCATTATCGTGAGTTACTAGAAAGTTATCAGGAGATACATGTCTCCATTCCAGTCCATGTTCTTTGTAACCTTCCCATGTTCACTTAGTATTTTTTTATAAACACATAGATGGTTGTGAAAACTGAAATCATGATTACCGCCATTTCCATTGTGTAATGCTAAGACACTAGGTGGCCCCGGAATTTCAACTTCATACATCACGTCAGATCCCTGAAGGAAAATACGAATTAAAAATACAGTACAGGTATTCACAGGTAACATCAGTTTTCAAATACAATACTCTGAATAACCTCTAGATAAAACTGCTGAAAAATGCTAAGTCGTGAGTATCAACTTATACATTAGTAATTTTGTACATATTCACATATTTGGAAATACAAATATATATATAAAATATAAAGACCAAAGAGAAAAATATGTAAAATATTCTATATTTTCTCCACTTCTCATTTAAAATACATTGTTTTACCTGAAAACTTGATATTGATAAATTTTCCTTTCAAAATCCTCCAGAAACAAGGTATTTCTTATGTCCTTGCTAGTGCTAACTAGGAGATTTAACTTAAAGCACATTTCAGCAGATCTGAAAAGTTACTTCCTAAGGAAAGGTCTGGTCTTTTCTATTCTTAAAATCTACTCCAGTTAAAAGGCAGATAACCTGCACTTAAGTAAGAAAACCAGTAAGGTCTTTTTATCATTTTTTTTTCAATTTTGCTATGTATATAATTCAATGAAAACATAATGGACAAGATTATAGTAAACATGGTATACTGTCTCTGTTTAAGAATTTAACACATATTTAGCATGTATAAGATAAAGTCATGCTTTATCTTTTATCATTTAAAAATTTACAGATACTGTATCTGTATATATCTAATATGAACACAAAAACATGCAATAGAACTATTTTAAAAAGCAACTTTTGGTATAATAGATTGGCCTCAAAGGCAGATAGGGAGCAATGCAGAAGGAAAGATTTCAATTCCTTCCTTTTCACAAATCCTTAGTGATTTTCTTTTCTTCTGTACAATAAAAACTTAGAGAACCTGGCATAGTGGCTTACTATGGTAATTCTAGCACTCTGGGGGTTTAGGCAGGAGGATCAAAAGGTTAAATCGAGCCTGGACAACTTGGTGCAAGCCCATTTCACAATAAAATAGGGCTGGAGATGTAGCGCAGTGCAAATGCCCTAAATTCAATCCCCAGTGCCACCCCACAAGAATATGGATCTCCTCGTGAAAGCACAAGCCTAGATTTTGCCAGACCAATTTCTAACTGAATATTAGCCAGCTTCTGTTAAAAAGCTATTCAAGTAACTCATATTTGAAAGTACAGACTGCAAGAAAAATTATTCATCCCTATTTTTATTTATTTATTTATTTATTTTTGGTCTTTTTGAGGCAGGGTCTTGCTATGCAGTTCAGGCTGGCCTTGAGCTCACTTTGTAGCCCAGGCTGGTCTCGAACTCGTAATGATCCTCCTACCTCAGCCTCCTGGGTGCTGGGATTACAGGCGTGCACCACCATGCCCGGCTCATTCCTATTTCTAGAATGGACCTAAGAGATTAGTTTGATTCTTCATGGTAGAAACAGAGGGGTACAAAAGCAGTGAATTTTTCCTTCTGCAAAAAGGTTGATGCCAGAAACAGGCATCTGGTTATGGAATCCCAACGAGTAAAAGAGCCTGTGGTAGCACCAGCCATTGACAATTTATGTTTCAGTTCCACCCACCAGCTATACGCTAAACTTTAAGGGTCCTGTAGAATATGTCTGTGGCATGTGGGTGCATGCATGTGTTTGTGTGTCATTTACCGAAAGCCACTCTCAAGAAGATATACTGGTAACTCTTATCACTGAAAACAATGACGTAGCCAGGTGTGGTGGCACATGCCTGCAATCCCAGCACTCGGGAGGCAGAGGCAGGAGGATAATTGCGAGTTCGAGACCAGCCTGGGCTACAAAGTGAGCTCAAGGCCAGCCTGAACTGTATAGTGAGACCCTGTCTCAAAAAGACCAAAAAAAAAAGGCCTAAGCAGATGTTTGGAAACATAAGGACACCAAAATGATTTTTTTCTCTCTCACTCACTTACCTAAGAAATTTACTGAGTACTTGCTTTATTCTACATGCTGACATAAATACTGGGTGAATAAACTCAAATTACATATCACACTCTCCCAACTTCAATTTATTTGCTTAATTTGATATTATTTGAGGAAGGAAGAAAAAAATATTCTGGTAAAGGTCCTCTGTTGGGAAATACTCCATTGTGATCGTACTAGTCAGAGTTATGGACAGGGAGAGACATTTTCCTTTCTCTTATATGGTCTCTAAAAACTTCTGAAAGATCTCAACACCATATGACTCAAGTAAAAAGAAAAAATCAATTAAACTTAGAAAACTGTTCTAGATACAACTTTATCCAGGATGCTTACAGCAATGATCATTAAAATAATTTAAAATAACAGTCAAGGGGCTGGGGATTTAGCTCAGCGGCAAAAGTGCCTGCCTGGCAAGCGCAAGGTCGTGAGTTCGGTTCCTGGTACCGGAGAAAAACTAAAAAAAAAAAAAAAAAACAGTCAAAATCATTTACCTAAATTAAGCAAAGTTATAAAAATGCAAGTAAGAACCACCTGTAAAACTCTGAGCACTCTGTCCTGGCATGCCAATACCGGCGTAATCTGGGGTGATCTTTCTACTGGAAGGCAGGTGACATCATTGATTTTATCCCCGGAAAGATAGTAATGTTGGTCTTGGCAGTCACAATAATGATTATAGATGTAACTCGCACTGAGAAAGAGGTCAGAGCCAGATATGTGCCTGAGAACATCAAAAGGGCGACTTAAGACATCTGTATTTTTAAAAATATGCACAGGTAATTACTGAATTTTTTCACAGGTAAAAACAGAACACTTTACTTACACAGTTTGTTATCAATTTATCACAGACTTAGAGAACATTTTAAAAAATTTCCTCTTCTTTATTTCCAGACTTTTGAAATAACACTACTTTCAATTTTAAAAGTTGAAAATGATAATCTTAAGGCCTTGGGCTTCTGAATAAAAACTAAGCTCAGAAAAATGGAAAACAAAGATCATGGTAATTTGTCTTTATCTAAAGATAGCAGGAAAAGAAACTTCTAAATGCATACTCTATACCAAACACGGTCCTAAGTGATTTACATGTATTAACTCAATTAATCCTCATAGCCCCATAAACTAGGGAAATTTTATTCCTTTTACAGGTGACTAATAAAATGTCCACTTGCCTGGTGGCACTTAACTAGTAAACAGTGCAACAGACTGCAACTTGGGCAGTTGTTAGCTCTAGAGTTTAGCATTCTCACTACCACATAAACTGCCTGAAATAATTTACTTGAAATGAACTGACTTTTGGGGTGGGGATGTAGCTCAGTAGCACAAGCACCTGCCCAGCAAGTGCAAGGTCCTGAGTTTGATTCCCGGTACCAACATAAATAAATAAATAAATAAATGAAATGAATTGACTTTTATGTTAGAACTTTACCTTGAAAAAAGAAATAAAAGTTCGTTTCAAATTATTTTAGCAAAATTTAAGTAATAATTACAAAGATAATGTAATGCTTAGGTTGAATTCAGTTTCTCTTGGTGGAGCTGAAATTTCTTCACAAAAGTTTTGTTTATATATACATTATACTAGGGTAATATAGTTTGAATAATCTTAATCTAAAAATCTGAAATCCAAAATGCTTCATGTGCTAACATGATGCTCAGAAAGTTTCAAATGTTTGGATCAGGGATAATCAACTGATAAAATCTTTGGAAATATTCCAAAATTTAAAAAACTTCAAAACCTGAAGCACTCCTTGTCCCAAGAATTTTAGAAAAGGGAGAATAAGCCTATATAGCTTTCAATTCTAGACTGATATCACCATGACCATAAAGAGGGTAATTTTATTTGAAGAGTTCATCTATGTCTCCACCTCTAAGGTCCACTTAAAAATTTTCCATACTGGTCAGCTGTGGCTGTGCACACCTATCATCCTAGCTATTTGTGAAGTTCACAAGTTTGAGGCCATCCTGGGCAACTTAGTGAGACTGTGTCTCACAATAAAAGAACAGAACGAGCTGGGGATGTAACTCAGTGGTAGAGCACATCTACGTTCCATTCTTTGTCACCACAAAAAAAAGAAAATCCAAAAATTATTTTCTGAAGAGTTTATCCTATAATGATCCTCACTTGTTCAGTTATTAAGTGGCCTTACTTTGTGGCTCTGCCTACGTATAATATACAATTTTAATCACCGTCATAAAAGTCTGTTATCTTCTTCAAGGTTTGCAATTCCATCCCCATTTCTGAAATCAATATGCATTCTATTAGCTACAAAGTTCAATAGTCACTAAGGTTGACAAGAGTAGAGACAGATTGCAGCCTTAGCCAAGCAATGGTGAGGGTGGCCAATTTTATAAGTAGTGAGTTTCTTTACTGAATATTTTCTTTTTTCTTTTCTTTTATTTTATTGAATATTTTCAAATTATATTCTTTATTTTCCTATGAAGACTTATAAATATGGGATTTCAGGTAACAAATTTATAAAATTTGAGTAAAAAGAACTTCTAGCCCATCTCTGCCATTCCAGTAAAAATATTTAAGAAACTGGCCAGAGACTCTTGGAAACTCTTTTCCCTTCCTCACAGATTAAATACCTTTCTGAATGTAAAAGTATTCTAATAATAAATTCCTTTGATTTTAGTATGTCACAATTACCACTGGCCATGTCTGTGTATATGAGCAATTCGCAAGTGTTCGCATTCTAGCTAAAGCACATGAAATTACTTCCATTTGCCACTGTTTAATTCCTAACCTCACCAAGTCAAAATTGTAAAGCCTCCAACATTAAGAGAAGTGCTGTGAATTATACAGTTAGATTATGTTCAATTATACAGTTGTGCATTATAGAGAACTCTGAACTGAACCAGTAGTTTCCAAATCCAGACGTCTGGCTGCTTATACAACTTGGCTGCAGCACATTAAAAGGAAAAACTTTTTAAAAAATTAAAATTAAAAAGGAAAAAAACCACTTCTGATTCAGCAAGTCTAAGGCAGGATAATTGCTTAAGCTGCTCAAGGGGCATTTCTAGACAGCCAGTTTAGAAAGTGGATCAGATGAATTTAAAAGCCCTTTCTAATCCCTCATAATTCAAAAGTAAAATTTTAATTGAATAATTTTAAATATCAGGAAGCCATCTTTCATTTAGAGTTTTACCTGATTCACCTGAAATTGACAGTCATCAACTTTGATGCCCATTCTCTTTAACATAATGTTGCTACATCAAAACCAGAACTACCAAAGACAGCCAAGGAACAGAAACATAAACATGTGGAGATTTTTTCCCCTTTTTTTTTCCCTACACCTTGATTAGGGACTCATAACCAAACCATGTAGTCAAAAATGAATGTATACAACATTTCACAACAATTAACTGTACATTTCAAAGTAGCTAGTGGAGATGACTTCCAATGTGTGAAAGTCATCACAACCTGCACAAAGAAGTGACAAATGTGTAAGGGGATGGATATGCTAATTACCCCATTATACACTGTACACATGTACTGAAGTATACTCTGTATCTCATAAATATATACAATTATTAAGAGTCAATTAAAAATTAAAAACATTTTTTAAAAGTAATAAAAAACCAAAAAATAAATGTGTACATATAGGTATGCATGTGTATGAAATAATGTTTTTAAAAAGAAAACAACAGTTCAATACCCAATCAATTCTGTACTGAGTCTAGGTCAGATTTAGTTCCTACTAAAATAGCTTTAGTCTATTTTATTATCCAGAAAACCTGTAAGATATGACATTTATTTTTAAGATATATTTAATCAGACACTTTATATCTATCCAAGATATTGTAAGTAAATATGTAAAAACAAAGAAGAGAACCACAACATACATAGCTTTAATGCATTCTGTGAGATTTGTTTCAAAAGAAAGGAACTGCTTTCCTCTCTTTGTGAAGCCTCTGATTTCAGATCCTGCAGCAATAAAAATTTTCTCCTGTGGTGTGTTAAGAACCCCTCCTAGTTCCAGCCTTGCAATCTTCTGCCCTGGTAAAGTCTTGAACACTGCCTGCAAAACCATTCAGGGAAAAAGTAAACATACAAGCTATTTTATTGTGAACATTTTTCCTTTACCACAAAAAATGCTATAGTTTTTAACTTATAAGCTATTATCACTTCACTGCATAGAAACACCGTTAAATAAAGATCTATTAACTTTAATGGGTCTTCTGGAGTTTTTCTAGCTATCCTTAAACTTTGGAATATTTACTCCCATGTTTTTTAAATATTATTGAAGAATAAACTCTTGCAACTTGAAGTACAGTTCACTAAACAGTTATGTTAATGTGGTTAAATTTGTTAAATATGCAGACTATCAAGCTCAACCCCAGGTCTACTGAATGAGAATGTGCATTGTAACAAGATTCTCCAACTGGTCCCTAAACACACTAAAAGTTTGAGAAGCACAAACCATCTGGCAATTCTTTAGTTAGGTTCAAAAGACAATGATTTTTACACATTAATCACTTTCTTGAAAATAATTTCTCCTAAATTTTTTACAATGTTGTTTTTCTTGAGACAGGGTCTAGCTATGTAGCTTAGACTGATTTTGGGCTCTTTACGCAGCCGAGGCAACTCCCAGCAATCCTCCTGCCTCAGCTTTCTGAGTGCTGGGATTATAGCCATGTGCCATCACAGCTGACTCTCCAATGTATATAGATTTTAGTAGCAAATGCTGGGCACAGTGGCACACACCTGTGATCCCAGCACTCGGGAAGCTGAGACAGGAGGATCCCCATGAGTTCAAAGCCAACCTGAACTACATAGTGAGACCCTGTCTCAAAGAGTAAAATAACCACCACCACAAACTACTCGTAAAGGACTACAGAATTTACTGAAAATGTGACTATGTATGATTAATACCTTAATCATACCTCTATTTAATTAAAATCACTAATTTTTTCATGGTTATTTTCCATTTTATTATTTACATCAGTTTCCCCCCACCACTCCAATGTCTTCATATACTAAGAATAAAGTCTGTTGGAGGATATGTGAATAACAGAGACATTATGTTTCTGGTAGTTTTAACTCTTTATCTTTTTTGTAATTCTATATGATATACAATGAATATCCCAGTTTGCCTCTCTGACCCACTACCTATAAACCTTTGATTATGATGATGCCATGATAATCATTCCTGATTAGGTTAAATCACATGGCAAGGGTGATGGAAGAGTCACTGCTATGAGTACACAATGTTATCAAAGGCTGTTTTAATGCCCCACAGACTGTCCTGCTAGCTTTAAAAAGCTAGCTTCCCATGTTGTGAGAGGGACCGCGAGGGTACCACATGGCCATGAATTGCAGAACCTCAAGTTGCAGAGTGAACACAGTCCCTACCTTACAGGCAGCAAGAAAGCAAGGACTCCAAGCTCTAGGAAGAAAGTAGCCTGGCCGAAACCACAGCCATGTGAAACGTTGGGCCCAGACTCCTGACTCACAGAAACATGAGATAATAAACACCTGCAGTTTGAAGTCCCTCATTCCGAGTACTTTTTAAAAACAGCAAAGAAGCCAGGCATGGTGGCGCATGCCTGTAATCCCAGCACATGGGAGGCTGAGGCAGGAGGATCATTGTGAGTTCAAAACCAGCCTGGGCTACCAACTGAGCTCAAGGTCAGCCTGAACTGCATAGCGAGATCCTGTCTCAAAACAACCAAAAATAAACGAATAAATAAAAATAAAAACAGCACAGAAAACTAATATATCACCATGAGCTGCCAAAGGCATTTTAAAACTAGCAGATTTTGGGCTGGACTGCAGCCTCACAGTTCATCCAAATACAGTCATTCCTTGCTATGTGCAGGGGATTGGTGCCAGGACCCACCCCCAAAACCAAAATCCAGAATTGCTTGAGTCCTACATATAAAAAGGCATGGTATTTTAATATTACCCACACACATGCTCCCATGTACTTTAAATCATCTCTAATTACTTGTAATACTTAATACAATGTCAATGCTTTGTAAGCAGCTTTTATACTCGTTTTTAGGGAATGACGACAAGAAAGAGGTATACACATGTTCACTGTGGATACGATCTGTTTTCCCAAATATTTTTGATCCTTAGTTGTGAAACTTATACACAGAAACTGTCAACTGTACTTCCACAACCTACTTTCCACTGTCCATGAGTTTCAACGGTGAATAAGTTCAACACCTGCTTTTGGGGAAACCGTTTCCCCAAAAGCTATACTTACCACTGCTTCTCCTTTCTTCATGCCAAAGCATGTAACTACCCCATCATGATCTCCAATAACCACCTGTGACAAGAGATGAGATTCTACAATTACTAACAAAAGTTCAATATGGCTTCATATTCCGCTTTGCACTAATGTATAAGAAACAATATCGAGTTAAAGCAGAGCATTAAAGAGGAAGAGTCATAATCATCTGAAAACACTATTTAAATACCTTTCCTTATTTTCAATTACGTCTGTGTAAGCTGGATTATCTTCCTATATTTCAACCAAAACAATATCTCACAACAGGTTGAATGCAGAAAACAGATATGAGAACCCATTTGCCTTCACTTATGCCAGTCATAAAATAATTTGTAAAAATATATCACTATTCTAAATCCTTTTTGTTCTTGTTAAAAATGTGTTGTTTAGAGCCAGGTGTGGTGGCACATGCCTGTAATCCCAGCACTCAGGAGGTTGAGGCAGGAGGATCGCCATGAGTTTGAGGCCACCCTGGGCTGCATAAGTTAGGTAAAGATCAGCCTGCACTACATAGTAAGACCCTATCTCAAAAAAAAAATATTTATGTAAACATGTAATGGGTTCACTTTTAAATAAAATATTTTAAACATTTCTTAATTTTAATTTCAATATAGTAAGTATCAATATCACATACATAAATAAAGTTCCTTGGGATCCTCAATAACTTAAATAACTGAATAACTAAAATGTGTAAAAGGGTTCTAACACCAAAAAGCCTAACAAGCAGTGATCTAGTAAACTAAATATAATAAATTATAATCAGAAACCTATTAATTTATCTTGATAAAATGTTAATATATCAGCATAAAATATTTCTTTTGCAGCTAGTAAAATATCATACTAGTCTACTAAGAAATCATAATTTCATAGAAATCATAGGATCAACAGTTCTGCTAAAAATCAATAAATACAAAAATCAGCATCAAAATGACTTAAAATATGAGAAAGTTTAAAGAAACTTTTCCTTCTATATGCTATATGCTTTATATTTTTTTATGTACATATGCTGCTATACACATTATCAAAAAAGTATGATTTTTAATAAGTTTGCTTACATGATTTACTAATTGTGCATAATAATTTTAATGTTCCAGAAAATTGCTACCTGTAAATGTCCCTTGGTATTCCATCTTCTATGCAAATAGAAAGAAATTCACTTCCATTTTAACCTTAGTATTTTTAAAAGACAAACATGCCAAGAAAGAGGGAGCCTATCAGAAAGGGAAAAAAGGAAAACTCACTATCAACGCCATACCTTTTGTGTAGCTCTAGATTTTGAGGCAGGAAGGAGCTTCATAGTCTTCTGAGACGTCACTCCCACCTAAGGAAAATACCAGATTTCTAGCAAATGTTTTCTGATACAACATAATTTGAAGTTATTACATTAGAGGTTTAAAAGATCAAACCAGCAGATCAGATCACAGGCTGTTTTTTTTTACTACGATGAGTGAGATATTATCAGCAATGAAGTTATTTTCTAGTGAAATCTGTCACAAGCCAGGTGCAGTGGAGCATGTTTGTAACCCTGCGTACTCAGGAGGCTGAGGCAGGAAGACTTCAAGTTCAAGGGCAGCTTGCATAATTTAAAAAGACCCTGTCTCAAAAATATTACAAAGACTCAATGGTACAGTGCCCCTAGGTTAGATCCTCAAGGAGTGTGGAAAGCGAGAGAGAAAGAAAGACAGTCCATCAATCAGTTAGGGAGAGGAAGGGCACAAAAGTCAGAATTTAAGAAACAACCAAAAATAGTCAAATGTATCCTATAAGTTTGTCAAGCCAAAAAGAATTATGTAACATTACTGGTAACTGGCTTCGTGCAAATATTTTTTAGAAGCTTTTTAAAATCTTACATAGTTGTTGAAGATTTTTTGTAAAATTATTAAAACTCTGGAAATAGACTAGCTATTTAAAATGAAACGTGGCCATTTATTTATTTATTTTTTGCTAAAATGCCAAACATGCTGATAGAAATAACATCCAATCTAACTGATGATAAGGAGCACAAAGCAATGAAAACAGCGTGGCTTGCTCAGCAGGGAACTGTGGCTGGGCAGGTGCAGTTAGAGAGGAGGGGACAAACCGGAGACAAGTGGGAGACAGCAGATCACGGAAGAACTTACATACAGTAAAGACATGACTTTAGTTTGCACCTCAGGAAGGAGTGGTAAAGTTTGAAGTCATCTGTTAGGCTTGCATTTTAAAAACATCAGCCTAGGGCTGGGGATTTAGCTCAGTGGCAAAAGCGCCTGCCTGGCAAGCGCAAGGTCATGAGTTCGGTTCCGGTACCGGAGAAAAACCAAAAAAAAAAACAGCCTAGCATGTGATGTGAGGATGGCTCGGAGGAAGATAAAGCTGAAGCCTAGGAACCCAGTTGGACTATTTCAATTATCTAAGCAGGCGAATAAGACAAGTGAAGCTGAGGGTAACGGAGATGGAGAACAATGGGACAGATGCAAAAGGATATTTAGGTGGTAATATGAGGGAAAAATTAAAAATTTTAAATAAAAGCCTGCCTGTCAAGACCAAGTGAACCTGATAGCAGAATATTCTTTTCTTTGCATAAACTTGGCTAACAGGTGGCCTTACACATCAACTGCAAATGTTCCTTTGTATAACCCTTGCCTTTACTGTACTGCCTTTGTATAACTAATGGCCTTGTAATTTAACTTTGTATAGCTAATGGCCTTGTAATGTAACTTAACATGCTACAGAACGTTTCTTCCTGTTTAACCCGTGATGACTCCCAACCCAACAATCATATGTGCTGAGTACTTTCCCTTTAAAAGCCCTGAAGCCCCGATGGTCGGGGCTCTGACTCTTTTGCAGAGATCCTAGTCAGAAGCCCCCCAGTGTAATAAACTGCCTCCTTAACCCTCGGCGCCGTTTCTTCCCGTGTTTGGTCTGCTTTCTGCAACAACAAAAGCAAGATATAACCAGTTGGATGTGGATAGTATTAAAGAGGGAAGTGTCTGTCATAATTCCTAGAGAAACTGATATGCAAACATTTGTACTGTTAGCTAAAATAGGACGGCTGAAAGGGGAGGAAACGGGGAACGAGGAGAGAGAATTCTCGGGCTGAAAGGAATCCCTGAAAGGCAGTGTGGTGTAACAGAAAGGACATCAGCGCGGCTGTCCAAGACCTCGATTCAAATAGCAACTCCATTCTTAGCTGTTGAGCAAATTATCTTGAGTCCCTGAGTCCCCATTTCTAACACTACTTATTTTTAAAATGCTTATGAGGAGTAAGTGTGGATTATACGAGGCATGATAAAAGAACCACGGTGTTTAAGTTTTTTAAATTATTACAGTAAAAGACACATTTCCATCAGTCCCCCTCAAAACACTCCCCTCACTGCGAGCACACTTATTCCATCCTTCCCGCCACTGTCTGAAGTCCTCTTTCCTGAGTTTTACGAGGCGTGATTACGAACATAGCGACCGCTGCTGCAGACAGCCATCCAACCGCAAGGCGGGCTCTTAGAAATATTACGGCGTGCCCTCGTCCACCTAATTCAGCAGACCTGGCCCCGTGCGACTTCTGGCTCCTCCCAAAGTCCTAACCACGGAAGGTGAGATCTGAACAGATTCAGAACACTGGGGCAGCCACGACTGTGCAACTAACGACAGTCAGCTAAGAGGACTTGGAGAACTGCTCCAGAAAGTGCGAACGATGGGGGCGTTCGAAGCGAAGGGAAGTCCTTAGAGGGGGGGGTTCCTGGCAAGGTGCCTTTTACTGTAGTAACTTTTAAAATATACACGTTCACCGTATTTTCCGATCAGCCCTTGTACGCGAAGGTCTTAAGCCGCCCGGTAAACAGCTGCGGCTGTTTCTCCTGGGATCCGGCTGGGGCCCTCGAGTCCGGTGCTACGGGCGGGCGGGGAGCGGGTGGAGAGGAGATTTGGGGTTAGGGCCCGCAGGTCCCGTGGCTGCCGAGCAGGAGAAGGAGGAGAGCCTGGGGGGGACCCCGACGGGACCTTCGAGCATCCTGGGGACCCGCGGCGCCAGCCCCGCGGTGTGGCCGCTTCTTTCCGCCCCCGTCCCCGCCCCGCTGTCACAGCCGCCGGAGCCGCCGCCCCCCGCCCGCGCACACCCGACCGGCGCCGCGGGAACCGACGCTCGCGGCCGCGCCCGCCCGCCCCCTCTCCCCGTTTACCTGTAGATAATCCGCGCGGTTTAAAGCCAGATCCATGACCTCGGCACGCAGAGGCCGGCCAAGGCGGGCCAAACCAGCGGGACGGAGGATGCTGAGCCCTAGCGTCAGCCGGGACAGCCAGACCCACCGCGTCCCCTCAAGGGGGCCCGCGCCACCCCGAGATACACCAGCTGGGCGTCAAAGCAGCGGCGTCCGGCGTGACGTCAGCACGCCCAAGGCGGGGCCTCGGCCCCGCTACTAAACCCCGCCTCCCCCCGATTCGCTCCAATCAGAGGAGGCCCTGGAGACCCGGAAAAGAGGTTTCCAGAGAGACCGGAGACGCGGGCTTGGCTCCGCCCTCGCGGGAGCCGGAGTTCTTCATCTGGTCTTTCTCTTTTGGTGAGGCGATCGCTAAGGAGAAGCCTGGACGGATTCTGACCTGTTTCTCTCTGATCACGGAAAGGGTCCTCTAAAGAATTAGACTCTTCCATTTAACCCTTTCAAAAATCGAGGCTGGCCTGCGTAGGCAATTTAATGGGACCTTGTCTTAAAAATAAATAAATAAAATAATTCGTTTCAGCGCAGTGGTGGAACGCTTCTGCGTTCTACATTCGATCCCCAGAACAGAAAACAAAAAACACGAACAAAGGAAAGAAAAAAAAGACTGAGGACCCAAAGCACTTTTTTCCTAAAAGAGAGGAGCTCAAAGGCTTACAGAGAAATAAAATTGAAATGCTAATTACTCTGATTTGATCAGTAAACAGTATATTATATATTGAAATATCAAGTCAGACCCCATAAATATGTACAATTATTATGTGTGAATTAAAAGAATAGGAAAGGAAGAAATATCTAAACCTAACGTAAGTTTCTACCTTAGGAAACTAGAAAAACGAATTAAATCCCAAGTAAGAGCTGAAATGAAGATAAGATTAAAAAAAAAAGAAAAATGGGACTGTGGTCAACTTAATGATGACATCAGCCCCTTAAAACATTTCTACAGTCCCCAGCGACCGGGAATACCTGATATAGCATAACCTTGTTCGATTAAACTAGCTATGAAAACAAGGAAAGTTTGTTCCACAATTAATAAGACTTTCATTATTTTTAGACATTGTCGATAACAGTTTACCTTTGCACTTAAAAAAGCAGCTTTCATTTCATACGTTGGAAATAAAAATATATTAAACATGACGGAGTTAGTTATTGTACATTGAACCAAATTTCTTTGTAATAATTACAAATATTTATGTCACCTTGGAACTTTGAGGACATTGGATGTCATTTTCATAGTTCCTAAATTTTAAATCTATGAAGTCAGATCTCTCAGTAGAATTCCATAAAGTCAAGGGTGCTCATTGAATTTTAGACAGCAGGACTTAGAAAATATCAGACTTTTTGAATGGTATGTCTAAGAAGTAATACATTATTTTCTTTCAAAATTTTATCTTGCCCATACATGCATGTACATATATGTGTGTGTGTATATATATATATATATATATATATATTTTTTTTTTTTTTTGAAATAGAGTTTCACTATGCAGTTCAGGCTGACCTTAAACTCACTTTGTAGTCCAGGCTGGCCTCAAACTCACAGCAACCCTCCTGCCTCAGCCTCCCAAGTGCTGGGGTTACAAGCATGCACCACCATACCAAGCCTATCTGCCCATATAAATAAGAAAATAACTAAGAATATCAAAGTAGAAAAGTGACGTCATAAAAAAGTTATGGGGGTTAGACAGTCTGGTAATTAGTTGTAGGCACCTAAATGTCATTTTCTAGACAAATTGTTTCGAATCCCTTTAAAATGTTCTCTTCTCTGAGTTGTTGAACCTCCTCCTTTCAGCTTTGCTTTCAAATATTCCTGTTACAATGCAGGAGGGCAAGGATTTGCCAACCCAGAAGAACTATTAATTCTGACAACAGTCCCCTGAAGTAATCCTTACCCCTCTGCTATATTAATACCTTATGTCTTATGGTGGAGCCCTAGAAACAAACTCGACAAGATTTGGTTGCAGTAACTCAGTGAGTGAATTTCTCAGGAGAAAAGAAAGGAAGGAAACCAGACAAGGCTGAGGAAAAGCTAAACACAGATTTCCTGTCAGCTTGGTCTGGCTGCAGCTCCATCCCGTCAGGAGCTCTTTAGAGCAAGAATGGCACCCAGAGGTGGACCCCACTTTGTTTCAATGGGCCAAGCTTTTGTACCCCAGGCTGTCAAGAGCGCTGGGGAGCAGGAGGCCTGCCGTCCAGGGCAAGGCCAAGGGCTATGCACTGGAAAAGTGATTAGGGGAACTGCTAAGGATGTGGGAGATGGGTGTGGGCCCAGTACAGAGTCAGAGCAGGGCATCGATGCCTTCGGTAGTACCCGCTATACCTTCTCACCATCTCTTAACTAGCACCTCAAAGCTGTGAAGAAGCAGAAAAGAAATATTAATGTTCTACGAGGAAAGAGAGAGAGAGGCAGAGAGAGAGACAGAGAGAGAGAGAGAGAACCCAGATGTATGTACACACATGATGTCAATGGCCTGATTTTTACCTGAATGCCTCTCTGATCTTTAGAGTCTGAAGATCCCAGGCTAAATGTGCCCTGATGAATCAGCTTTTTCATTCAGCTTTCTCCCAACTTCAACTAGGAAAATTACTAAATACATATTCTATTTCTCAGTCGTGAGTAAAAACTTCCCCACTTAGAATCCAAGACAAGTAGGGTTTTAAAACAACCTATTATAGAAACTCCATTTCTTTACTATTTTAATGTAGAATATAGCAACATATAACAGTGGAAAAGTTAGTGATTTTATTCAATTCTAAGGCATGACATAAAAATATAAAATGTGAAAAGTGTTTAAGACAAATGCTATTAACACAGAACAAAAGTTTTGAAGTATTTCATAATGGTAGAAAAACGAATAAAGTCCTCTTCTTAATTTAACTTCCCAAAGGTAAACATTAAGAAGTTATCGTTACAGTGGTCTGGTGGTGCAAACTGTAATCCCAGCTACTGGTGAGGCTGAGACTAGGGGATCCCAAGTTTGAGCCCAACCTGGTAACTTACCAAGACCTTGCTTTAAAAGGGCTGGGAATGTAATTCAGTGGTAGAATGCCCTGGGTTTGATCCCCTGTATAAGAGAGAGAGAGAGAGAGAATGGAAAAGAGAAAGAGGGGAAGGAAAGGAGACAGAAAAGAAAGAAGGAAAGGAAAGAGAGAAAGAGAAAGAAACAAAGAAAGGAAAGGAAAGGAAAGGAAAAAGGAAAGGAAAGGAAAGGAAAGGAAAGGAAAGGAAAGCTGATGCAACTCCGTGAGCTATGGTCACAATTTACAGAAACAGACTGAAGAGACTGAGGATGACCAACATAACCCCATGGGAGAAGGGCAGCATAGACATTAGCAGTACTCCGTGCAGATATGTGGTATGTCCAATACAGACACATCACATCTAGTTTGTGTACAAAGACTGGAATCCTTTCATAAGAAAAAAGGTATTGCCCATGAGGAGCAGTGACAGCAAGAGCTGTGTCCACAGGACATGAAGCCCCCCGCCAAGGAGGCTTGGCCCTCTCCTTCCAGACAGTCAGGACTCATTCCAAACTCCGAGTGGAGCAAAGGGACAAGTCAGGAAGTTAGGGACAGAAATTAAAAGGTTATAACAAAACAGCTGTGCTGCACAGCCCCCAACTTTAAAAAGAACTTGGCACCCCACTGATTAAATTTACTGCACTGAAAACAAATGAAAAGCTGTAAGAAAGCAAACAAGAATATACTTTAGAAAAAGCTTTTAATGTGTTGTTTTGAACAATTTTAGAAACTTAAACATGTAATTGTATTTTCTATTAAGCCATTCCATTGTTAAATTCTTCACTCAGGGCTCAGTGGTTCTACCATTGTAAGTGATGCCTAAAGCTCTAAGAAATTCTTACCAAGTCATAGTTGGTTGTAAAATTTCTTCAGTCCCTATTAAAAAAATCTCTTCTGCATTTGGACAAGGGAAGTTATGCTACATATTGGTGATCTTTTATTTTTATTTGTATTTTATTGGCAGTCAATTTAGTTGGCTTAAACATTTGTTGAGCACCTACTATGTACCAGGCACTGTACTAGATGCTGGGAGACACAAAGGTGAATATGACATGGTCCCTGTCCCCAAGGACTTGACAGTCTCTTGGAGCCAAACAAATAGTGCAAAGACATAGAGTATATCTGAAAAGGGACAAAAAAACATCAATAATGTAGTAATATTGGGCCTTTAAATACAAAGGTAACATCATTGTTTATAATGTCAAGGCAGACAATTAAAACGCATTTTCATGTGATAAAACAGTAAAATCATTGAGACCTAACTAGTAAAGAGTCACATGATAAAGGTAGTTAATACTAAAAATGTACACCATAGTTTTTCAAGTATTTCATACTTAGAAATATTATTGCCCACATTTGTGCTATATTCAAAGTCAGAATTCCAGGTGTCTCTGTCATTCACATCTCAGCAGGCTGGGGTTCAGTTTCTCGCTCAGTTTATGAATTAGAATGGCTAATTCCTCGGTTGCTTGGCTCTTGTCTTCCAAAAGCTCATAACGAAGGCTGGAGATATCTTGCTTGATTTCTTTTAATTCACCTATAGTATTTGTATTACAAAACATATATATAATTGGTAATTTGCTCTTGGGTTTAGAAAAGAACAAAGTGAAATTCATACTGTATGAGTACATTTACTCCATAAAATCTCCAAGATAGCTATTTCAGCTTTTTTTCTTTTAAAATGTTTAAGAATATATGTCTTTAAAAATAAATGGGCACACACATGTATGTGTGTGTGCATGTGTTGTGTACTGGCCTTTCTAAAAGGCTATAAAAACAATCCACTGATTTTAAGAGTAAAACTCACCTTATCACATTGGCTGGGAATCAAACCCAGAGCCTCTAATATACTAGGCAAGGACGCTACCACTGAGCTATCCCTCAGCTCCCTCCACTGAGAGACTCTGCTAGCAGATATATAACACTGTCTATCCATGGGGAGGCCCTCTGCTCCCCTCAGACACAGGCTTGACACCGACATCAGATATGTCCCATTGCTGCCATCAAAGGGAATGCTAGCAAAACTGCACTTCACAAATGAATTGAGCAGTCAAATACTCAAAAGAAGTAAATTTTAAACCAAACTGAAGGAAGGGAAATGAAAATAAGTACAGATGTCTATTAGGGGAGACAGTGGTAATGAACGTGGAAGCAGCAAACACAAAGATTAGTTCGTCTGGCACAGAGCACCAGTGCACAATAAGGTAACAGGCAACAGTGAAACGGAGCTCAGCTGTGACGCCACCAGCAATGCGTAGATTTTACTTTCTCTAAAAGAACAAGAGTTTTAATATGAAAACACGCTGCTCCCATGATTCAGCTTTTTGATAGATTTTGAGCACATGGAGGTTGCAAATAAGAACTGGATTGTTTTACAAATAATTATAATGTAGATAAAGCCATTCATTCTAAGAAGTAGATTTTGGGGAGAAGATTTTACCTTGAATCTAAGAAGTAACTATAAAAATCATTGGTACTCTACCTTAGCTTTTTTTTTTCCTTCTGTACGGGGATTGAACCCATGGCCTTCACTGAACCACATCCTCAGCTGATGGAGACCACTAAGCAGCCCTGAGCAGGACTTCAATTAACCAACTGACTTTCCATGTTTCCTTGTGAGACTGTCCAAGGCCTAGCCTCCTCGTCTGGATGTGGGCGGTGGACTCATAGTAAGTGACCCTCTGTGAGTCACTGATCCCTCCTAAGGCCTGTAATGGCAGATGAAGCTGGAAAGCCTCAAAGGATACGACAAGATCACAGCCAAGGACACTTGGATCTGATCTCAACTAAAGACTATATCTCATTCCTGGGGGGGTTAATTTAATACCTTACTTGGAGAATCCTTGAGTGGTTCTGGCCCTCTTGAGTATTCCCCTCCCTTCTTCTGATAACTAAATAAATATGGGCCACCCACAGAAGGTCTTGGTCTTATCTCTGAGAGAATCTCAAATTCTATGAGAGGGCTTTGGTCCTCCTGGAGCCCTGAAATCATTCCATTTGCCTCTTTTTATTTAGCCTTCTCTGCATATTTGTTCTGGAGATTGTGGACCTATCAGCCTGCAATAACTAAGGGATATTATTAATCTGATACTCCGCCCCCCCACTTGTTCTTATATTTTATTTTGAAACAAAGTCTCAATAAGTGGCAAAGGTGCCCAGGCTGAGCTGGAACTTGGGTGTGAACCAACATATGCCAGTTTCACTTAGCTTTTAATAAACTGGATGGCATGTAAAACATATCTGTGAGGATATTTCCTGGTATACTTTTTAAATTATATATTTTTATTTTTAATTGACACATAGAATTATATGCATTAACAGGATAGAGTGTGACCTTTCACCCTGGTATCTTTAAAGTGTTTTAAAATATAATTTACATGGTTTTTATTATATAAAAATTAGATAAGCTATGAGAATCTTCCTGTTGTTGTTTTGTTTTGTTTTGTTTTGTTTGAAACAGGGTCTTGCTGTGTAGTTCAGGCTGGCCTTGAACTCTCTACGTAGCCCAGGCTGGCCTCAAACTCATGGTGATCCTCCTGCCTGAGCCTCCCGTGTGTTGGGATTACAAACATATGCCACCATACCTGGCATGAATCTTGAGAATTTTTTATAAACATATCTTGTACTCTGAGTAACCTCTTTGAAGGTAACAACACACAATGTATTAACTATTGTTATTGTTCTATTATTTTATGAAATTTTGTTTTATTTTTTCCATAAAATAAAAAATAATAAAATGGAATAGAGCTACAAACGCAAAAGAAATTCTAACTAATCCTCAAGAATACACATAGAACATTTATGGATTCCTTTTGTGACAAAAAAAAAACTTTCTTTGACATATAGGAAAATAGGGGCTGGGGATTTAGCTCAGCGGCAAAAGCGCCTGCCTGGCAAGCGCAAGGTCGTGAGTTCGGTTCCCGGTACCGGAGAAAAACCAAAAAAAAAAAAAAAAGATGGACATATAGGAAAATATAATAAAATGATCTCATTTGAAACTGTAAGTCCAATTTCCCCACTCTTTTCTGGTACGGGGATTGAACCCAGGGCCTTCCAAATGCTAAGCAAGTGCTCTGCAACCAGCCTGAGTTCATTTTCTTACACCATTCAGTATCAGTAGACACCTTTCATTTCCCTCCTACCCTGTGCTTCCTTGTTCCTGAGTCATGTGGAGAAGATACACTAGTGTTATAGTCTGTCAATACAGAAAACACAAATTCAAAACCTTTTTGGATTCAACCATTTCTGATTTTAGTTTTCTCATTTATTAAATGAGGAACTATCTTATCTATTATGCTGTATAGGTTATATGATCAAGATAAGAACTTTGTTCAAAACTCAATTCTCATTAATTTTCCTTTCATGAGAGGGATAGAAAAATGCTTCTCATTTTGGGTGTTATGGCTGGGGTCTTCCTCCCCCTCTTTTTTTTTTTTTTTTTTTTTTTGTCTTTTTGAGACAAGGTCTCACTATGCAGTTCAGGTTGGCCTTGAGCTCACTTTGTAGCCCAGGCTGGTCTCAAACTTGCAGTGATCCTCCTGCCTCAGCCTCTTGAGTGCTGGGACTACAGACGTGTGCCACCATGCCCAGCTCATTCATTTTAATTCAGTTTAGTTCTATGTTCCAGGGGATGTTTTTGTACAACTAATGAGAGTTCTATGTTCTAAGCTATATTCCTGTCTAATTCCATCTTCCTGAGACTATTTCTAGCCTATAACAATTGGATTTTTGCTGGTTCTCCATCATATATTATAGATTTCTTTTCTACATGCAAATACCATTGGAGTGACTCAGATTTATAAGAGATTCCTGTATTCATCAGGTAATAACTTTAAGACTCATCAATAAATTACTAAGGTTGTGTCCTTCTTATTAGAGCAGCTCAATCTAGA
Source organism: Chinchilla lanigera (assembly GCF_000276665.1). NCBI lineage: Eukaryota > Metazoa > Chordata > Mammalia > Rodentia > Chinchillidae > Chinchilla > Chinchilla lanigera. The sequence continues at coordinate 18,674,337 of NW_004955428.1, read as the reverse complement.
GGCATCTCATTGCTGTTAAAAGGTAAAATCTCCATTTTTAGGGCAATATTTCTTCCAGGTTTCTTTCTTTCCAACATAAGGCTTATGCTTTGGTTCTGTTCTGCAGTTTTTAATGAAAAATTTTTTATAGTTCAGACAGATCTCCTGCCTAGAATATACATACATTGAAAAATAGGCACACTTATGTAGAAACCAAGGACAAAAGTGAAATTCAAAAGGGAAACATCATACAAGAAAGACTTGAGTTCTGGTTCTAGACAACAAAATAGAGTTTTTTCTGAAGCCATGTGGGATTCTGTGTGACTTGAGTGTTCCTTTACCCACAATACTGAAAAAATGTTAAAACTAATGTGAACTCACAAAAATCAGAATGGATATTACTAACTACCTTATCTAAGAAGCACTAAAAAACTTAGTCTTCACATTTTAAGGATTAGTTAGGGTGCTCTGAATAGAGAAAAATTGCATCTTATTAACATTTTTAATAACAGTTCACTTAAAAACTGTAGTTTTAGAAAAGCAATTTAAGAGTCTTATGTCAATCTTGGAGGCACCTGAATTGTAACCTGAGATTGAATTTTTAAAGCATGTTTCCATGTGATGCTTCCCGTGCTCATTAAGTTGGCTCTGAAAAGGATGCTTCTCAGTCAGGGATGCTTACCTTCATTAACTTCATCATTCTCCTTGTCTACTTGTGCTTTCAAAACGTACCGCTTTATAAGTCTTTTCATTATCTGCTGTTGGGCAAAAAGAAATTTATATATCACCAAATGATACCCACAAGTGCTCTAGATTATATTCTCCAAAGAGAACATGCCTGTGAGCAAACGATTTAGAGGAGAAGAATTTTATACAACTATTCATGGAAGAATTAATGAGGTTTCTGAATTCGATCTCTCTTTACCTTTTACTGGAATTTACCACATAATCCACACTCTTCGTGTCAGCAATGAAAAAACCTTTTTTTAAAAAAGGTAAGTTGGAAGATTTCAGTTCATTTTCTCTTTCAGCTAATGGTTTCTTATTAAGGTGCACTGATGCTACATTATCACTTACAAGTATTGTCTAATTTCTCACCATTAAATAAATCTATAAATATATAGTATATTTATATTTTACATATATGAATATAGGCTCAATAAAAGAATTTTGAAAATACAGCAAACAACAAAAGAAATAAAGAAAATAACTGATAACCCCACAATCTAAAGATAATCACTGCTGCTATTTTGGTATATGTCAAGTTATTTTTTCTTTAAATTGTGTGCATGCACAGTTTAAAATAGTACATATTATATTTTCTGAATGTCACCCATCTGTTGCATACTTTACCCAATGGCAATATGTATTGTGACTATTTTTGCAATCTAAATAAGTGCTCTTAGGGGATAATTATTTATTAATAGAGAAAAAACTAAACTGGAGCCCTACCTCCTAACATAAATACAAAAATTAATTCCAGTTCATTTTAAATATGAAAGACAAGGTTTTTGAATCCTTTAAAGGAAAATATATTTATTTCAGAGTACAATTGGATTTTTAAAAAACAAGATAAAAAATTCTAATTACAATAGAAAATATTGATATATTCAACTTTATTATAATTTAAAACTTCTGATGATAAAGACACGTAAAGTGGAAACGCAAGTCATCAAGTAGAAGAAAATATTGGTGATATTTTGATGAATAATTTGGACACAAATATAAAGAGCTCCAAATAAGAAAAATTTAACCAAACTCTTAAAAATGGTCAACAGGCAAACAGGTGTTTGACAGAAATGAAGCATGAATGGTCAACATAGTTATGAAACAATCTCAAACTCTCTTCTTGGGAAAACAAAACTTACATCTAAAAAGAGATATAATTTTATATCTAATAAGAGGAACAACAAATCTGATAATAGCAGAAGTGGAAAAGATATGGACCAGTGGGGCTTTATACTTAGCTGGCATGAGCATAAATAAACCATCTATTTAGAAAATAATTTCGTATTATCTTTGAGCATTGGTGCACGCTTTCATGTAGAAAGTCTACTCCCTGGTACAATATCTGGAGAAAATGCACATGTGAGTCAAGGGATATAATAATGTTTACAGTAACTCTGTCCAAACCCTATAAACCCTACAAGTTTATAGTAACTTGTACCAAACCCCAGAAACAATCTAAACAAATATCAATGGAAGAACAGACAAATTATTATATGTTATACAATATAGTGTCATTGTATTCATTAATGAAATTAATAAACCACAGCCACACACAACTGTGGATGAATCTTAGAAGTATAAAGCCGGATGAAAAATTCCAGGTGCAGCTGACTTCACAAAGTGAGAAAACTATTCTTAAAAAGCTCAATAACAAGGAAATGTATATATATTTTGGAATGTCAATATATATAATTAACCTGTATTTTAAAAGAAAACCAGAGCAAGAGGATTAGAAACCTAGACTTCAGGAGAGTGATTACCTCTTAGTTGGAGGCAGAGGGGTGAAGTAGAAGCAAGGGACAGAGAATGCTATCTCTGTCAAGTTTCATGGGTGTGCACAGAATAATGCCTCATAGTTTGGTATGCGTTACACATATTCTTGTGCATGTATCAAATATGACACTTAAAAGATAAAGAAAAAAGATGATGTCTGAATTAAAATACAGACACAGTGAAACTGGAAAACAGACCCCAGTTTTAAGGAAGTAGCCATTATGAACCTAAAAGACCCATTAGATGCTAAGGTGAAGTAAAGGGGCGGGATCTGGGATAACCAGAAATGGCAGTTTCAGAGAATAACAGATACAAAAGAGTCCATGCGATTGAGAAGGAAAAGCCCACTTCCCTGTTACAGTACAATATAAAACCTACTGAATTGTGGTGGAATCTAGACCCTGCATAAACTCACATTGGGAAATTGGGTAGATCTTAAATTGATACATTCATTTAGCACATATTTATCAAAAACCAGTTCTGTGCTAAGAACCGTACCATAGGCTACAGATAAACACTGAACTTAGTCCCTACTGCTATGAAACTTCATGTCTATACAGAATAATTCACTGTACTGGGGGATGTGTCAGAGATCTAATTAGGCTGAGAGACCAGGGAAAGCAGATTCTTCTAGAAAGGGAATACCATGTTATATGTACCAGTTAAAAGCACCTTGAAAGGTAGTAAAAAAATTAATCCATAGAAAAGACTTATTTACCAAGTAGTGTGCACACAACAGACTATCCTTATTGCAAAGTTAAAAAATTAGATTTCTGCTTCACATTATGTAAGGAGGAGGAGGAAGAGGAAGAAGAAGGAGATAAAGAATGGAGAGGAAAGGGGAGAGGAGGAGGAGAAAAGAAGAGGAAGAAGAAGAGAGAAGAAAAGGCAGAGGAGGAAGAGGAAGAAGAGGAAGAGGGAAAAGAAGAAGAAGCAACAAAATAGATTAAAGATTTAAATAGGTAAAGCAAAATTTTTAAAGAACAAGGAAAATATTTTTGAAAGTATAAAGGAAAAGCCTAAAGAAAAATAAAAGACAAATCTGACTATATCCAGACAGCTGTACAGCTTTATATAATAAGGGTACCAACAATCTGATATCAAATGGTATTTTTTTCTGTCTTCCTGGAGTTAATATTCTTTTTTATTTGTATCAGGAATCGAACTCAGGACCTTGTGCTTGCCAGGCAGGCGCTTATGCCACTGAGCTATATCAATTATAAAGATATACATTCCTTTTTTTTTTTTTTGTTGCTCGAGTCAATAATTCCTAAACTGGTGAAAAAGTATGGTCGTTACTAGTAGTTGGGGCCACAAGGGTTTACTGAGAATCGCGCGACCATTTCCTCCTTGCCCACCATAAGGGAAGGGGCCCAGAGTCCTCCAGAGAGAGGTTATTCTGTGCCTTCCCTGGGTGAAAAAGGAGAGAGCACTTCCTCCCCCTCCGGAAAAGAAGCGGTGGGGAAACCAAAACAGCTGCTCTGGAAGATTAGGGTGGCCTAACAAAAAGGGATCCTGGCATTCTCATGGAATGTCTGCTCTGGAAGACTTGTGGCCTGCTCTGACATTTAGTACATCGTGGGGGCGGGGGGACGGGGAATGGTGAGATAAGAAAGGAGCAGCTAGAGGATTAACCTATACTCTCTTATTCAATAAGCAGGGTGGAAAGAAGTAATAGAAATTAAAGAGTAGAGCCAGACTTGGTGGCCCACACTTGCAATCTCAGCACTCTGAGAGACTGAGGAAGGCGGATGGTGTCCAGCCTGAGTAACTTAGCAATTTAAGGAAACCCCATCTTAAAATGGAAGTGGGGAAGGGAGAAAAGAAGACAGGGAAGGAGGGAAGGAGGGAGGCAGGCAGGCAGTGTGTGTGCTGAGGATGGCACTCTGTGGGGAGGATCTTGGTTCAATCTCCAGTAGGAAGATTGGAGGAAAAAAGGCTGTGAGTGAGACAGTCTGTTCACTAAGTGGGGCTGTGAAAGGGCTGCCCTCAGGGAAACACTTGAACAAAACACGCCTCACAGGAGATCCCCGTCTCCACACCCCATCCCTGGAGCTTCCAGCTGTCCACCGTCCTGCCCTTTCAGGGAGGAAGTTGCCTGCTTACAGCCAAGGCCTACGCATTTTAGTTGCTAAAGAAAGCGAGAATAACTCAGGGCTTTAATGGCCTTGTTTAGATCCATTTAAAAAGGTTTTATTTAGAAATCCTATTTTGACCAAAAATAAAGCTTTTTAAAAATTATAGTGAAAGCACAATGTGTTTAGAGTAAAAAGAAAATCTCTGGATTTGAATATAGACATTTATTTATTTACTGGCTGAGAGAATTTAAGATATTCAGTCTCTAAGCTTTTAATCAAGAGGCAAGAGGATCACTGTGAATTCAGTATCAGCCTGGGTTACATAGTGAGTTTAAAGCCAGCCTAAACAACATAGCAAGACCCTCTTTCAAAGAACAAAACAAACAAACCATACTTGTGTAGGTTAAATAATCACATGCTTGTAAAAGCATAGCTCCTACTTACAAAAAGTTAGTTGTTAGTATTATAAAGTTTGAAAACTAAGATATTTTGAGCTACTATCCTAGTGTAATACTCTCTAAAATATTTGTGTAACATTATCTGAAACCATGCTTATAAAAAGTCTCTGTAATCTTACATTTACAGCCAAAAGGGAAAACGATAAGAACAGAGTGCTTTAAAAATGTATTCCCTAGAAACAGCCTGAATAAAACCACACATGTTAAACTCCCTCAGTGAAGGGAAAGTTAAAATGCACATCTAGTCATCTCCATTTCATTTGTAATCTGCAGGGAAAATGACATTTACAAGCCTAAAATTTCTCCCTTCAAAATTTGATATGTTTTAAGCTTGCTATATATCCCAGGAAAAATGTCACCTCAAATATATTCACTACAGCACAAAGCTTGATCCTCCCTACCAGGCAAGAAGATACCTGATGTAGCAAGGACATCAGTTTCCTCACACAGGACAGTATCTGGTAAGGGTCCAGCCCTTCCTTCCTGTTGGAAAGGTAATTCAAGTGAATTCCAAAATGATCTGCCCCTCAAGGAAGACAGCAAGAATTCACCATTTCCATTCCGCTAGGAAGTTTGTCTGGTGAGCTCAAGGCAGTGTTGTGTAGTATTTGACGAAGACTCTCTCCTTGAGGTTTCTTCTCTCTTATTGCAATAGTTCCTGGGGCGGGGGTGGGGGGAATCTGTTTTTACCATTCAACTACTTCCTGGCTCTGGTTTTCATGAAACTATTTAAGAATGTGCTATAACAACAAACTGCCAGGGTTTGATTTGTGACTCCATTATTTGCAAGACGTGGAAAAGCTAGAATATATCTTATAAAAGAGGTAGTACATGTAAATTACTCAATTAATGTAACTATTATCTCTCCTTATCTACACTTCTGTAAAACAAATCTTGATTACACTATCTTAATAATGATGTAACATGATTTCTCATGTATGAGAAATCCAAAGTATAAATAATTTAGAGAGCAAATAAAAGCTAGATATAGGAAATAGGGAGATAGACTTTTTGGAGATGCGCAGGGGATCTGAGGATGGGGAAAGACAGGCGGGAGGGGAGGGAAAGGGGAAGAAAAGAGGATGAAGATGCAGTATGTTTAAGTAGCCAGTCCCCACGACGAATGTATTTATTACACATTGCAAACATATACTAATACAAACTTTTTAAAATAATGCTACAGTAGGCAAGGGGCATAAAACTCATCTGTCACAAGTAAAAGTACCACTTTATATTTTCTCTTCAACTAAATTCCCCATGGATTCTTTCATCAGTCAAGTACCCGAAATTAAATTGACCAGTCACAGATTCTTTTTTTTTTTCCTCTTGGCAAAATTGCCAGCTGACACGATAGAAGTCCGAGGATTAACTTCCACAGAATTATCTTTAGAATTCCACAGACCTTCAAGAATTATCTGGATTTCTTGCTATGAGTCTGTGAGTTATTCTTTCAGGAAGATGTTGTGACTTTATGGTGTGGATGGTGAATTTTCTCTGTCCAGGGCATGGAAAGCCCAGAGTGAGGTTCCCCAAACCGGACCTGCATGGCTACTTTCTCCTGCAAACAAACCCAAGTTCATTTTGCACCCTCGCCGTAAAACTGGAGGAAGGAATATGCAGTGGGTGGTTGAATACCTTCCTTCCCAAAAAGAGCCAAAAATTCTTTTTTTTCACTTGCTTATTTTTTTACTGATTTGAATTTAACAAACATTTGTTAAGACCTCTACCAGTAACTTTTACACGCACGCTCTCATTTAATTCTACGGAGAAGCTAGCTTTGACGGTTAGGTTTTGCATTATGAATTTTAGCATCTAAAATATGTGACTGCAGGTTATGACCCTGATTTGGACAAACATAACAAACTGAAGAGTATAGAGTAACACGGAGGGAAGTAGTGTGGGAGCCAGTGGGGTTTTTATTATTATTATTTTCATACTACCCATTTTGAGACTCCCTGAAAGATTTCCATTATACAGCCCCTGTGTGAACTGTGAATCAATGGCTACCACTTTTCCAAGAAAGCTGTTTTAATCCGTTTGGGGGACAATTTTAGCTATTAGACAGCAACCCTTTCATATTGAGTCAAAGCTGTACCTTCCAACCAGTGGCCTAATTTCTATTTTTTAGGACAACACAAAATAAATTTGCTGCTGCTTCTACTTAACTTTCAAATAGCCCCTCTGGGTTTTCCTGAGCTCCATAGCATTTTATTTCTGTTTCTTTTTTGTTGTGTTCGTTTCTGTGTCATACAGAGACATTCTCATACCACTTGGTGGGAAGAATCCTGAAGGCACGGACTGTGTATTTGTATCTTCATAACCTGGTACCATGCATAACAGAGGTTGTCCTGAATGTGCCAGGGAGCTCACTGGGAATAGAGCTCAATGAGAGTGTCTCACCTACCCACCTTTAAAGAGCTGCCACATACTTACAGTAAAACCAAGCTAGCAACGATTGCCTTCATGGACTGAATGAGAGACCACCATCTGAGTCCAATACTGTGTGGACCAAAGTTTCCCAGGCTGAAATTGGTTATTAAAAGTGTCATAAGAGACACCAGAGAGAATAAGATCCAAGCACATCTGTGTGCTTCTAACTGGAAGTAATCAAACTCACACAGGTAATCAATAAAATGCTAAAGTAGCAGAACTCAATCACAGCCATCCTTCCAGTTTTTATATTGTGCAGACAAATCATTCTTGGATTTTAAAAATATTCTTTATGAAATAAAAGAATTACATCAAAATGCTATAATAATTAATTATTATATACCAGCTACCATTGGTCAAAATGGTTTTTAAATTCTTCCTCTGTTTGCTCTTGGGGCACTAAGAATCTCAGTATTGAAGAAATCCTTCTGAGGAGGAAGCCCTCACTGGGTGTAAACATGTAAGGGGAGAACACTGTTGGTGAGGGCCAGAGGTGTTCTCAAAGGAGATGCAAGTATTTTTGAAAAAATGTAGAGTCACAGGACTGAGTTTAATAATATGAATAATTAGTTGAGTTCAGTAACCACAAACTGATGCAGATATTTTTTGTTGTATAACTACTTACAAAGTAATCCTTTAGAGGAATTTTGACAGTGTTCTGAGTAGTGATAGCAACAACAAAGTTAGTGTATTCCACAGGTTACTACTTTAAAGGAAAAATCTCTATTGAACAATTAAATTCTGGAATTTTTTTTTGTTGTTGTTTTGTTTTGTTTGTTGTCTTTTTGAGGCAGGGTCTCGCTATGCAGTTCAGGCTGGCTTTGAGCTCACTTTATAGCCCAGGCTGGTCTTGAACTCACAATGATCCTCCTGTCTCAGCCTCCCAAGTGCTGGGATTACAGACGTGCACAACCACGCCCGGCTGGAATTGTTTAAAGGTTAGTGGTATAAAAATGTCTCTATTATAATGACACTGCATGAAACAAAAATTCACTAACAAGCAAATAATTGTTAGCACTTGTTATGGACTGAATGTTTTGTTCATCCCAAATTCATATGTTAGAGGTGATTAAGTCACAAAGGTAGAGCCCTTTGGAATGGGATCAGTGACCTTGCACAGGAGCCCCTGGAGAATTTCCTTGGCCCTTTCCTGCCATGTGAGGACACAGTGGGGAAGAACACTGTGTCTATGGACCAAGAAGCTGGCCCCACACTAAACAAGTGCCTTATCTTAGACTTCCAGATTCAAGAGCTGTGAGAAATACATGCCTGGTGTTAGGGCTGCCCAGGATGTTTGTCACAGCAGTCTGAATGGATTAAGGCTCTCAAGGAGTTGATAATAGAGATTTTATTGAAATATAATTATGGCATTTATAAAAACGATTGGTGTGTCCATAGCTAATCGAGATTTTTCCCCACCCAGAGTTTCTGTTTCCACTTTCACTTTTTGGGAGCTGCGGCAGATCATACCAGAGGCCAGTAATTCCCCCTACACCCCCAAGAATTCTTCTCCTTAGAAACACAAAATGTACAGATTCCAGTCTCTAGACTTTTAGCAAATGCCACCTCATGAACACGTGTCACGATTTTCAGCCAATTAGAAGTTTGAATTTGACAGTAAAGATAGAAGTTTTGCACTTCTAAATCATTCAAAAGCAACAGGGAGAATAAGAAACAGAAACAACTTGTCTTTGATGAGACATAGAGGCATTCATAACCCACTTAAAAAGGTCAGATGGGTTCCCGTGGGAAATGACAAAGCAGGGGTACTCTGTTATTGTGTGTGTATGGGGGGGTCTGCTACTAGTCTGGAAGTGTTATTCATGCATAAGGAAAATAATGAATGAACTCACATACACAATCCTGTGCTTAAAGAAAAATTCCCATTAGCCTAGGACCGTGGTGGTGAAGCTTTTAGACACGAGGGCTCAAACTGCAACCCAAAACCCACTAATTTATCGCAAAGCACCAATACTGCAATTAAACCTGAATTACTGAGGTTTTAGAAAAAGCTACTCTTATCCTATGCTTAGCTGCTGGGGCAACCTGTTCTGCAGACAGAGAGGGCGCTGCATGCCCGCTACTGCGCATGCACCGTAGGTTCACCCCGCCCCACTGGTTTAGAAAGCGATCCCAACAGACTTCAACCCTACTGCGGCCTCTTTGAAGCCACTGTTTAAGTAGTTACTTCACTTTAAAACTGAGTAAGAGTCAGAGGGAATGTACACAGAATCCAAAAACAGGATAAAATAAATATCAAATAGAGGATGGTTACCCAAAATGTTAAAGAATAGATGAAAGCATATAATGCCATTATGTAAACATGTCATTTATGAAGCAAACATGTCTTTGAAACAGCAGCACAAGGAACTCAAGGAAAATATGAATCAAAAGAAGGAAATGATAGATAAGCTGACAAACTTCAAGAAGAGGGGGGTAAAATCATCACAAAAAATGAAAGAATGAATGAACAAATGAAGACAGAGATAAAATACAGCACGAGGAAAAGGAAGCCAAAGTTTGGAATATGAACATTTCAAAGGAACAGAGAAAACATGGTAGCTGGGGACACAGCCAGAGAAAGCCAGCAGGCATCTGACTGTGGCCCCGGACCCAGAACAATGGAGCAGAGGAAAGACACTTCAAGATATAACTCAAGGTGGTTACTCAGAACCTGAGGAAGAGTTCATGGACAGACTGAAAGGCTGCAGTGTGTGCCAGGAAAAACTGATACCTCTCGACCTACAGAACAACCAACAGCAAGACATAAGATTTAAAAGAGAAAGAAAATTTGGGGTATTCAAGTCAAAACTTCAGGTCAACTATACGAGCAAAACAAGCAGGCTGCCTTCAAACACTTTCATGAATGTAGAACAATGTCTATGAATACATTTTTAAGAAAGTATCACCTAAGAATTTCATACCTATTCAATATACAGAATAAAGAAACTAGTGTGAACATGAAATAACCAAGGAACAAAGTTCCTGAAGATCTGTTCTTTTAATTTTTTTTTTTTTTTTTTTTTTTGTACCAGGAATTGAACTCAGGACCTTGTGCTTGCCCGGCAGGCGCTTGTGCCACTGAGCTATACCCCTAGGCCCTGAAGAGCTTTTCTTGAAGAAACTGTAAGAAGATAAATTTAGGCAGACAAAGAGATAAATGGAAAATTATGGCAAACACTGGTAGTGAGTACAGATTCTGCCTAACTGTAGGACAAAAACTAAAGCAAATCTGGAATAATCCTAATAAAGTGTGAAAAGGATCAGAATATGCCATCTCCAAGTTTGTCACTTTGGTCTAAGGATTATTTTGAGCTGAAGGCAATTAAGAAGTAGCAAACACAGAAAGAACTCTCTCCTCTCCCCACTCTGCCTAAAACGAGGACATGCATTTTCTGTTGGGGAAGTTTTTCTCTCTCTCCCCTCACCCATACTAGAAAGTATGCAAATAATCACTATCCCTGGGAACATAAAGCCACACAGCACCAGGATGGGTCCGTACAAAACTCTGAGAAAACAACCCTCCTCTTCCATTAGTTTCCACCAAGTATGTATCTTCATACAATGTATTACTAACAATGCAAACTCCTTTTCCTCTGCCTTGTCATTTCTCAATAATTGTACGACCTTTTGTGAAGACGGTAGTTCTCAACCCATCTTTAAAGTACCCATAGCTGGTTTTTAAAAATTGTTTTTCTCTTATTAATTTGTGTTTGTTCTAGTTGGATTTACAGGTCTACAATACTGGAACCTAAGAGGGTAAAGGAAAACACTTTTTCTCTGCTCCCCTAAGGTACTGATGATTTAGCTAGTGAGATCTGGCAGGGGAAGGGGAAAAATATGAAAGATCAAATAAGCACATCCTTTAGAGTGGAAGAAGCAAAAGACACAGGTACAAATCAAGAAACAGAGACAGGAGAATGTTTAAGGCATAAGGTAAACACCAACACAAATAATGTAATCCACTTCGCCTGGCCAATTCTCTCCCCCAGTGTTTTAGCTTGTCACACAGCCAGTTGAAATTAGAACTTTATTTCCCAGCCTCTATTGCAGGTAAGTGGTTTGTACAACTTCACAGACATTCCTTACCAAAAGAACTTTCTTCTTTCTGCTTTTGATTTCCTTTGTGATACTGAGGATCGGACCGAGGACCTTTGCACTGTGCTAAAATCCCCAGCCTTTTTTTATTTTTTATTTTGAGATAGGGTCTTGAGCTGATCAGCTGTCCAGGCTCAGATCAAATTCATAATTCTCCTGCCTCATCCTCTCAGAGTGCTGGATTACAGGCACATACCCCCAATGTCCAGCTTATATTGTGGAATACAGGAGTAAAAGCGCAAGACCCAGCATCTTTCCTGAATCATGAGATAATGTCAGACAGAAAACCATTCATGAGCCAGGCATTGTGGCATATGCTTGTAAACCTAGTACAATACTCACAAGGCTGAGGCAGGAGGATCACTGAGATCACTGGGCTATATAGTGAGACCCGGTCTCAAAAAACAACAAAAAGAAGAGAAGAGGAGGGGAGTGGGGAGGTGAAGAAAGAAGAGTGGAAGATGAGAAGAGAAGAGAAGAGAAGAGAAGAGAAGAGAAGAGAAGAGAAGAGAAGAGAAGAGAAGAGAAGGCCATTCCTGACACAGTAATGTATTTTAAAAAGCCTAGGTCCCTGACATTGCTAGGTAGTATACAGGAGCTCTGGAATGAACATCTCCTGAAGTCTTGAACATGAGACAGAAAGGAATGCCTATTCTACCTTAGCCAGTTAGTGACTAGAGTTTGGTAGTTCTGTTGTTTTTTGTTTTTTTGTTTTTCTCTGGTACCGGGAACCGAACTCACGACCTTGCGCTTGCCAGGCAGGCGCTTTTGCCGCTGAGCTAAATCCCCAGCCCCTGAGTTTGGTAGTTCTGTTTGAATTGCACTAAATTAATCCCAATTAACATGAATAATATGAATACTGCTTAAAAGAAGACCTGAACAAATAAAAAGATGTGGGGCTGGGGACGTGGCGCAGGGGCAGAGCAGCTGTCAGGCATTCATGAGGCCCTGGGTTTGATCCCCAGTAGTAAGTGAATAAATAGAAAAAACAGAACATCTTAAAGGTGTCAATTCTCCTTAAATTAACATATTTGCAATAAAAATTCCAACAGGATATTTTGTAAACTAAACAAGCTAATTCTAAAATTCAAATAGAAAAGATGAAGAATAGCCAGGAAATTCTGTAAAATACAGGTACTGAAGTAAGGATGGCTGTGCATGTGTGTATGTTGTTTGAGTTTTACAAAATTATAACTGAAATAATGCAGTTATAGGGCCTAAAATGGAGCAATCAATTCTTTAGAATTTTCTGCTTCAAAGAAAACTGAAGAAGATTATAGCCATTAATGAATATGACTGGACATCATAAATTCTTTGATCCTCTTTGTACCTTGTACACATCTGAATCTAAATATCTGGTGATCAAAATGATCAATCATATCAAATACAAGTGACTATAACCCCTAGTGAGTTGGAGAATAGTGTTCAAATGTCACATCCAACATCAAAATACAAACGATATTTTAAAGTAGCACTGATGAAACAGTATCACCCAACAGTCATTTGGAAAATGGGTCACCTGAAAGGAAAACCTGGAGAAAGGTATTAGATTTTCATACTGTGAGAGCATTGTTTATTTTAATATACTATACCTAAGTCTTCCTCCAAGTCAAAGTTTATGCAAGTATGTTTTTTAAAATTATAGCAACACTTTGCTTTCAATAGTGTAAAAAGAACTCTTCATCAGCTAAAAATGAAACAAATGACTTAGACTGATTTCTAAAGTCCTTTTCAACTAACATGCTATTCTTTCATATTCCCCGTTCTTTACTATCCTCACAGTTATCTGAAGAATGTTAACGCTACTATGTGCATGCACATGCACACACACGCACACACAGAGCCACAAATGCAGTCACATACAGATAGAGAGATGGCTGATGAGTTCTTACCTGATAACGTGTTGGCTGATTGAGAATGCTGTTAAAACTGTGTGATTCAAAAACTCTGGAGTTAGACTGAGTGAAGAGGTTTAACTAGGAAAAAATACAATTAACCTAGTAAATTAGAATACATTTATTTGGAATCAGAAATATATTTTCTATTTTATTCTCCTTGATAATTATAGAGTCAACAGATTTTGGGAGAACACTGTGTAGAAGTTGTGTGTCAGAAATGATTTCATATGTTTCCAAGCATAAAACTTAATGTGAGCAATATGTTCACATCTGTCAAGGTGTTGATAAGATGTGATATAATAGAACTGTTAATTGAACCCATATATTTTTTTGAACCCATATTTTAAAAAGTTGCCTCATTCTAAAAACATTTTTCCTGGGGACCTTCCACACTCAGCAAAATGTACTCATAGCACCTAGAAGTCATGTGATGTGCTCCAATCTGCTCCTGAGACTTAGTTCCTCTCCTCAACTTGGACAGAAACACACTACAGATTTGGATGGTGCTTCCTGGTATCTTCTAGCCCCTAAATATTGGTCAAAATAACACATCTTCGCAGGTATCTTGGCCTCATACTGAACCAAGATCACAACATTGGAGAGAACTGGGCTAAAGAAGTTTTGTCTCTTCTCTTTTTTCTCCTGAGGATTTAGGTTTTGAGTAGGTAGGAGCAGAAAGCAAAAGGCACATGCAGGCGGGCACTGTCCATTTCTTATGTACACTAGTAGGGCCTGTCTATTAGTTACGGGTACAAGCTGCCACCTATACGGTGTGATTCAAGCCAGGGACCCCATCCAAATGGATGTGTTCATCCCACCACCTGACTCTCCAGCATAGAGGAGCCTAGAGACGCTAGGACTGGTACTGACTGACAGGCAAGGACCCTCCTTCCCGTTCTAAGGTTATGTATGCCAAGAGAAAACTTGGGTTAACAAAGCTAATTTCCCAGTTTGCCACTGGAGGTCAGTATCTGACTGCTGGCTGAGGTTAGCTGTGTAGGTTAACAGCAAAGGTTTCTTGAAGTTCCTTCCTCTCTTCTTACAAAAGAAAAACAGAAAACTAGAACCTCTTCCATCTTTTACTAAATTTAACAGACGCGGAGTGTCTATGATTATGCATGAAGTTTAATCAGATCTATGTACAGCTTACAAAGCTCTTTCATAACAAAGTCAATTTTAGGAGAATCAGAAGCCAGGCCCCTTTAAGAGCCAGCTATCCCACAGCTGAAGGTAGGGTGCCTGGAGAAGAGGGGCAGGGGCCAAGCCCAGACTCAGCTGCTAGCGTGGGAGGCAGCCCATGCAGGAGAGAGAGTCAGGCAGCTGCGGTTGGAAGACTTGAATTCCACACTGTGCTGTACTGGCTGGGCCAGGTGACCCTGCATAAGGGAGTTCTCTGAATGGCCTCTGAGGAATCTTATCTATGAAATGGGAACAATGATGATACCTACCTCACAGTGTCCCATGAGGCTCAAATGTACAGCAAGGCACTTTGTAAACTGTGAATAAGGAAGGGCACTGATATTTGTCGAGGCTGAAACTTTGTACATCTCATATATAATCCTTACAATGACCCTACAGCTCCCTCTCTTTCAGGTGAGCTCAAATCCGACTCTAACACTGAGGCTGCTCCCCTTACATCACACCGCTTCTCACTGCGCACCTACAAGGTATTACTTTAAGTCATGGCACATCATAGGCGATCGTCCCCTTGCAACCTAGTAGCTGTAAGAGCCCACATCTAGGCCAGACAAAAAAGATGTGAAGGTCCTTTACTTAAAGAATAAGATTTCAGGGTTACTACAAGTCTTGAAAACTCATGTTTATCTTAAAAAGGGAGAAATTAAACTGCTATGATCCCTTTTTCCCCAGTTTCAGGTGAGAAAAACTACGTACCTCGGCTTGGGAAAGCCTATACTTTATGGAAATAATGTTAATATCTTGTGGGCTCCCAAAGTATTGTAGCCACACACCATTTTCCAAATTTTAGACAAAAATTTTATGTTAATGCCTCACACTTGCTCCTAACTACCTCCTTCTCTATTGTTGAGCTTTGCCCATATCCTTACATTTGCTGTACCAATTCTATCTCTGAAAATTAAATTTATGCTAATCAAGTGCCATCATGAACTTACCTTCTTTGTTAAAATTTAAGTGGGATTCAACTGGGGCAACTAAATGGCAACTATTCTGTTTTATTTATAATAAGGGCATTTATGGTTATTTGAGGATATTCTCAGGCCTATATATATTTTATGACACTAAAGAGAAAAAGTGGATTTTTTTTTTTTTTTTTGAGACAGGGTGGTGCTATGCAGTTCAGGCTGGCCTTGAATTTACTATGTAGTCCAGGCTGGCCTCGAACTCACAGCTATCCTCCTGCCTTAGCCTCCCAAGTGCTGGGATTACAGGCATGTGCCACCACACCTGGCCAAAAGCTGTTATTTAGCCCAGTAAAATTTCTCCACAAACAAGAAGAGTATGATGGTGGTGAACTATATAAACAGCAACAGGAAAATCTGAGGTTAAAACTATTTAACTTCAGAATAACAGTTGAGCAGCACAGAGCACATGAAAACAAAGTTTTTCCAACAGTAACTATTTTGTTTACTTTTACAAGTAAAAGAAGCTTTTTGTTCACTTGCTTTTAATCTGGTAACTTCCATGAAGCTTTGACCACAAGCAGGGCATAGACTAAGTGACTTCTTGAAACATTCGGCATATATTAAGTATTAGTCTATGAAAGAGGATGCAATGGACAGTCACGTCCATCATCTTCTAAGTTCACACATGAACATTCATGAACAAACATCAAAAGACAAGGAGAAAGAGACAAAGCATGTATTGTAGGGATTTGGTAAGTTTTCAATACCTACCCTGGACTTTGAGTTACCCATTCCCATTTCCAGATCTTTCTGCAGCCTTCTCCTTCTGCATTTGGAAAAGTTAATGATCCGCATGATGAAATAAACAAAGGATTTTGGACTGGGAACCAGACTGAAGGGTGGAGGTAATGTTTTTCCATCATCAAAATAGGATAACCAGAGTTTTGAACGAGCAAACTTCCATTCCACGTCACTGTCATCCTATGTCACAAAAATAGAATATTTAAAACTAAGCATTCTGGTAAATAGTATATTCTTGCAATGAATCTACATTTTTTTTTGAACTAGGTAAATTTATACACATTTATCTGCATACAATCTCTCTAAGCCTACATAATATACTAAGTATCACTTTTATGATACTCATTTAAAAACGTCTGTCTCCCTTATGCCTTTGTCTATACCAGTGATGGTGAACCTTTTAGAGACTGAGTGCCAAACTGCCACTCAAAACCCACTTATTTGTTGCAAAGCGCTAACACTGCAATTACACCTGAAGACTGAGGTGTTAGTTTAGAAGAAACAACTCATACATTAACATCTTTTGCTTCAAAAGACCATCAGTAACACGTGGGCCATAAATTCATCACTAATGGTCTATACCCACTATATTTTAACCAGAATTTCTTGCCCCCATGCAAAGACAAAGCAAAACCATAAGAAAATTCACTGTCAAGGCAGGAAAACAATATTAATTCCATCATACAAAATACAAAAGCATAAAAAATGCTGGTGAGGATGTGGGCGGAAAACTTCTACACTGTTAGTAGGAATGTCAATTAGTACAGCCACTACAGAAATAGTGTAGAGTTTCATCAAAAAAATAGAAGTAGAACCACTGTATATCCAGCTATACTACTCCTTGGTACCCGTCCAAGGGAATTAAAATCAGCATACTCTAGGGATATGTGCACACACGTTTATTGTAGCCCAATTCATAATTATTGAGCTATGAAACCAGCCAATGGATGAGGAGATAGATACTGTTACAGACACACAGTAGACTATTATTTGGCCATAAAGAAGAATGAAATTATGTCATTTGCAGGAAAATGGATGGAAGTAGAGATCATCATGTTAAGCAAACTCATCCAGAATCAAAAAGACAAGCATCACATATTCTCCCTAATATGCAGGATCTAAACAAACGAACAGACAGACGAACAAGATGACATGAAAGTAGAAGTGATGTTATTATACAAGAAGGGAATAAGGGGAGGGGTTATAAAGCAAGACAATGGGGGATGGATATGATCATAATATGAGAAAAGGTGTATCTGTACTTTATGCCTTTTAACTTCAATTATGAAAATTTTCTCTTTCAATAGAATTATGTTAAACAACAAAAAAAAATCAACACCTCCATCCCTTATGCCAAGTCTGCTTGTTCAACAATGGTTCCCCATTCTCCACCCACTCTCCCTCCCTGCCTAGACCCATCTGAGCCAGGTGATGGATACATTATACAGTATTTTACTTCAAGGGCAAAGCAAAAAGTGCTATTTAGATCTCCAGAGATCTTGTTATTGCTCTTTGGAGTTTGTGTTTCTGCCACATGTCCTGAGGTGCCACAGAAGTTCTCCAGTCGCCTGGACCTGTCTTCCATTGCCTTCTATCTCAGCACTGCCCCATGGGGATGGGCATAAGCATCCTGACTGATAGAAGTGAGGAGGGGCTGCTAGGTGGAGGACGCTGGCCCACTCAATTCACACAGACCAGACCAGCACCACAACACCCACGGCAGGTGTTCAGAGTGTGAGGGTATTCATTTCTGGACAAGAAACCTTCTGCTCTGAAGCCACTATGAATTTCTAAAACACACACAGAGATTTGATAGAGTAAAAACAGCTGAGCACTCAAATGATACTGAACACAAAACTGCGGGGCACAGACATGTATATACAATGCTGAAGAAAGTCAAGCCTGACTCCAAACCAAAAGTAGAGTGATTTCTTGAATACTGAAAATTCTGACTGCATAAAGAATATCATCCATGTTTGCCAGGCAATTAGTAATTCTCCCACCACAAACAATAGCTCCCTGACTAAATTAGGTGATTATAATTTCCCTACAGCCCATACTTCTAGTCAATAATTTCAAAACCTCTGAAACAGACCCTGAGAGAAGGCAAAGCAGTAGCAAATTCATGAGCACCCCAGCTGCGCTCCTAAAAGACACAGGAAGCTATGCTGCTACCTGTCCAAGTGGAAAACAGGTGAGGCCAAGATCCCTCACTTGGATATGGGCCTTTTTGCTCCAGGAGCTGTGGTTCCACCCCAGGACACAAGCAAATATCACCTACTACCAGAGAGACAGCTGGCACAGGAAACAGGCTTACCTCAATTTCTTGATACGAGCTATTAATCATAGCAATGAGCATGTTGAGTAGAACAACCACCATAGTTACATTGTATATTCCATAAAGAACGTATCCAATATTCTCTATGAATTTGTGATCATATTTGAGCACAACTGAAGTCACTTCAGACAGCCCAAATATTGACCAAAACAAAGTCTTGAAACTTTCTTCTACACTGTTGAAAAAATAAGATACACAGTAATTCAGTAACAGTTTTCAGTATTAAAAAGCAAAAAACAAAAACATGTTAAGGTCTGATACTACACGGATGGTAAATGCTGTATAAAATGTCATCCTGTGGTGCCCGGCATTCTGGGAGGCTGAGGCAGGATTGCAAGTTTGAGCCCAGCCTGAATAACTTTGCAATTTAACAAGACTTTGTCTCAAAATAAAAAATAAAAGAGGACTGTAGCTCAAAGGGAAGGCCCTGGGTTCTATCCTCAGTACACCCTGCCACACACAGACAGTCATTATAATAAACTCTTCACAATTACTTTCAGTAAAAATTCTAATAGTAGCATTATTCTGTCATGATATCTAGTAGAAATTACTCTCTCAGTTTTCAGGAACTTGTGCCAATCCCTAGCTTTACTGAAGTTGTCATCAAGTGAAAACCCTCCGTACTTAGCAGAAGAAAGCTGATGTCATATTACACTACCCTAGAAAGTCAAAAGTTTTGAGTTTTATTTTTTGTAGAGATTGAGAAATTTACAGCAGGTTTTCTGAAGTAAGTGTAATTATAATTAAACTTGTAAACGTACTTCAAAAATGTGTGCACAAAGGGCTGGGGATTTAGCTTAGTGGTGCAGTGCCTGTCTGGCAAGCGTGAGGTCCTGAGTTCAATTCCCAGTACACCTCCCACCAAAAAACTGGCGAGGTGTAGTGGTGCACGCCTGTAATTCCAGAACTTGGGAGGCTGAGGCAGGACGATTGCTGCGAGTTCGAGGCCAGCCTGGGCTACACAGTAACTTCAAGGCCAGCTTGAACTGTGTAGTGAAACCCTCTTTCAAAAAGACAAAAACAAAAGGAATACAGGTTTCCTTGCTGGGGATATAGCTCAGCAGTGCAGCAGTTGCCTGGTGAGTGCAAGGTCCTGAATTCGATTTCCAGTATCCCCCTCAAAAAAAGTATGCACAAAGGTTTGCAACAGAATAATTTGCATTCAGAACAAAAGCAATCTAAATATCCCAGGAATGAGTTAAATAATTCAGTACATCCAGACAATCAATTCCTACAAAACCACTGAGGCAAAATGAGACAGATCTATCTTCCCGTGCTCATACTGAACAAATAAGATTTTGCAAGTGTGAACTATGCTATCATTTGATACAAAAGAAGGGTATACAATTATTTATATTCTCCTTTATGCAAAACAAATATCTCTGAAAGTAGCTGAAAGAAACCATTGCTTCTGGGAACCAAGTAGAATGAATAGACTGAGGACCAGGGGTGAGGAAGGAGAGGTTTTTCAGTGTAGACACCTCACTGAATCTGCATCACAAGGATATGCAGCTGTTACTTGGCATATGCATGCGACTGGTTCCAGGATTCCCCGGGGATATCAACAGCTGTGGATACTCAAGTCTCTGCTTTATATCTGCCCACCACCTGTGCCTGTCTCCCTGTACTTCAAACCATCTCTAGACTACTTACGACACTCAATGCAATGCATGGATATATAAATAGTTGTTATATCACATTCTTTAAGAGATAACGACAATAAGTATGTACATGCTCAGTAGAGGTACATATACTTTTAAGAATATGTTTGCCCCGCAGTTGATTGACTGTGGAAATGACTGTATTACCTTCCTAGAAATACCTACCTGGAAATAAAGAGGATGTAACAGAATGAAAGATCCCTGTTAGTTTTCTGTAACTTATATAATCTATTTCCTAATCTTTCTATCTCAGTTAGTACATAGGCCCTCACAGACTAATCACCTAATTTTGTCTCTTAAATGGCTGATTTTGTCATGCGATTGAGTTACAATCATGAGCTGTGAACTGAACAAATAATTCTTAGCTACACACATCAAAATCTATTGCAAAGAAAAACTCAAAAGTAAGTCCTTTTTCCAGAAAATGATTTTTTGAGACAATACTTTAAAAATTTTTTTCACCACCAATTCTAACTAATGAATCTTATTGATTTGTAAATGTAAGCACTAGTTCATTAATTTATTCATTCATTCAACAAATACTGACGGAGGATCTATGAGATTCCAGAAATTTTGCTAGACCCTGGGGAGAGAGGGTTAGGAAAAATGTTTCTGTTCCTATTGTTGCTCTGTATTATGAAACATTTGCGGGGTGATGTGTGACCAGAATAGGTGCTGCTAGGAGATTAAGAAAGCTCTAACCTCTTTGCTTCTGCCATTTATGCCGCAATATCACAACGCTTTCCTGCTCTTTCTCCTGCTTCTTTGCAAACCTTCCTGACACTAACTTCCCCTTGCCTCTGTGAGGCGTGTGTGCTGGGAAGAGGGGAGTGAAAATGCAAGGGACGCCAATGGCTCTGAATTCCCACTGTGGGCAAAAGGCTTTCTATAACTCACCTTGGTAATCCTCGCAATGACTTTATTTAAACCTTATTGTGCTTATTCTTAAAGAAAATGACACTGAGAAATGTTCAGTAATTTAACCAAAAGCAATTGCTTTAGAAAAATAGCAGAGACTGCATTAAAGTCTTGGTCTGTCAGATTTTCCAGCTACAATACTGCTACAATATACTGCTCTCCCAAAAGACAGGGAAGAAAATGTATTATGTGAAATAAGTTACCACAGAATTAAGGGAGGGAAAGCACAGCAGTGGCATCATGTGGAGGTTCTTTTTTGCAAATAGTTTAAACAGATCTTTTTCCTTTATTACAATAGAGTTTCAGGTCCCCTTCACCTTTAAGACTTGGTCTATATTAACTATTTAAAAATTGCTATCAATATAATTTAGATGTCTGCAAGGGCTAGATAGTCTACCTTTAGTCTATAGGGAACTTACTGAATGTATAGTTGGTTTCCAGTTGTGGTGTTACAGCAAAGGGAGAAAAAGGGTTTATGACCTCCCAGACACAAGGACTAAGATACAGAAAGAAGTCCCCACCTTCAGGACAACCAAATGGGTGTGAAAAAACCTCACAACCTGGATAGCTCCATGTTGAAGGACTCTGAAGGGACACTGACTAAAGAAATCAAGGGAGACTTCATGGAGGACGAGTATCTGCACTGCTGAAACCAGTGTGACTAAGGGGAGAGAGTAGAATTAGGTTTATGGTGGGCAGTAAGACATCTAGCTACACTTCAGCTGACTCAACTCCCTGTACGGGTTAATGACTAACACATTAAAATAAAAGCTGATGCTTCCTTTTATGAAATAGTACTGGCTGCAAAATGATGAAGACTAAATTTAATGTTATACATAATGTAAGAGACAATGAGTATTAGAAATCTGTTATCCCATTCTCTTAAAGTAGCCAATTTTGTCTGGGAATTTTCCAAACCCTGATCAATTCTGTGATCAGATGTGCATTAAGCTCAAAGAGATGAGTTTGTGGCGCAGTGCACTCACATGTAAACACTAATTGTTTTTGACAGATTTTTTTTTCCTGCCTTCCTCCCCACTTTGCTAATACTGCAGATTGAACCCTGGCCCTCACCCTTGCAAAGCAAGTACTCTGCCAGTGAGCTATACCACCAGCCCCTTTTCCTGCTTTTAAAAATATCTGTATTACAATAACAAAAATTTTCATTTGCTGTGTCTAAACTTGTTAGAATTTCTCTTCATGATACCTTGTTAGTAAGATGTTTTACTTACGTGGTAAAAGCAGCATTTACTTTGGCTCCAAGGTAGTAAGAATAGAGTATGAACATGCCAATCATAAAGGCCAGAAACACCATAATAAAGAGGACCATGAACTTGAATATATCCTTTACAGTCCTTCCAAGAGAGATCTGTAAGGGGCCGAAGCTCTCGTTGGCAGGGAGGATGTACGCGATCCGGGAGAAGCTGAGCACGACAGCTATGGCATAAAGGCCTTCAGATATGATCTGAGGGTCAGAAGGGAGCCATTTATCTCTAGCTAGAAAAAGGAGAGAAAGATTAAAAATGGAGCTCTCTATTCATTGTTAACTGGGCAAACGCAGTACATAGGATCTATCTTGTTGGCTGGTGGTTATTATCTCAGGTGAGACTAATGTAGATTAAATTAACTGTCCAAGGACCATATTTATCAGAGACATAACTTCTACATTACTTCCAATGGGGGCAACACTCTCATAAACATACAAAGTGCATTCACATGGAGAGAAACACAATAAAATAAAGGATAAAGAAATCACAACACAGGCTGGGTCCAGGATGATGAAATAACCACTTGTACCCTCAGTTATTAGATATATTGACCAGTTATTTTGTCATTCTATAGATACAGCTGGAATGAAACTTCTTTTCCATATTTGGTAGGGAAGTTAGTTCATCTAACAGTTTATACAAGAAAAATGTCAGACGGCGATGAGGGAGAATGACCCTGAATCCCAATGGTGCTGACTGTATGACAGCTGAGCAATGTAATTTGTTCTGGAAAATGTAAAAGCCACACAGGGTAAAAATGTGTAGTAAGTTAAAAAAAAAAATAGATTCTGAATGAGGACCCTTAACAGTTTTTTCTTTCTTTTTTTTTTTTTTTTTTCCGGTACCAGGAGTTGAACTCACGACCTTGCGCTTGCTGGGCAGGCGCTGTGCCGCTGAGCTAAATCCCTAGCCCCAACAGTTTTTTCAAGGTTATTATTAAGACTGCAGCAGATCCATTCCCTAGTACTTCAGCAAAGCCCTATGTGGGTAATTTTGTGTAAACTGGGTCATTTCCAAAAGAATGGATGCATTGTACGTATCTGTTTCAACAAAAATTAATACTTACTGAACGTTTAATACTTGTCACACACTGCTTCTCATGACTCTGTGGAGCCAATGTTAACCACTTTTTACAGATGCAGAAACCAAGACTTTGAAAAGTTCAACATTTTATTGAAATCACTCATATAGGAAATAGGGAAGCCTGAATCACGAATCCCCTTCTAGGCAACAGTAGGTAAATATATATGAATAAATTTAATATTTAGGTTATGCTAATAGCCAAGATGTATATCTCACAAAATAGAACCCAAGTTAATTCTGTAATTACAAATTAGGATCATTTGTTTATTTGAGCCAGTGTGCTTGAGATATAGAAATCCTTGCTTTACGACCATAAGAGACCATGTGTTTAAATTTCATGACGTCCAAAATCTTGTATTTTGGAGTGGGAGTCCAGGCCTCTCCGATAGTGTGAACATTCTACAGCTACTCATCATAACATAAGCCCCGGTTACATGTATAGAGTTATTCTTCACAACCAGCACACATTTGAAGCACACAAGCTTGAGTTTCTGAACTATAAAAGGCAGGTTATACAACATGAAAGTATATGAAAATTTGATCATTGTAGTTTCTCAATTGGCCTCAAGGAAAAGGAGGCTAACATTGCTTACTATTGGTTCATTCCGGGAAAGTCGGGGTCTCCCTGCTCTTTATTATATAGAGGTTTTGCATGAACCCCATCCTGTGTTATGTGAGAAAGCAAGACATCCTCCTCAACATGTCTGCTGGTTCTCCAGAGCTTACACTCTTGTGATTACGTTAGTACCTACTTCCTGCCTCTGCTGAATTTTGTTCACTTTATCTGGAGAGCAGCCTACTACCTTTTATTACCCTATGTTCTTGAATTCATGCTATCCCTGAGACTGTATTTTTGTAAAGCTCCAAAGCCCATGCTCTGCTTTGGAGCTGCCTGTACACATTCAACAAATTTCTCATACTTAAACATATAATAGTTGCCTTTTATTTGAGGTTTGGCTTTTTGTGTTTTCAGTTAACCATGGTCAACAGCAGTCTGAAAATATTAAGTAGAAAATTCCAGAAATTAACAATGCATCACTTTAAAATTGCACAGCATTCAGACCACCATGAAGTCCTGTGCAAACTGGCTCCATCCCTCAGAGGAACTGACTGATTCCCTGGTCCAGTGGATCCCTGCTGTAGAGGTAACCAGCCTGTTAATCAGTTAGAAGCCAACCGGGTTAACAGACTGACTGCAATTGTATTGGAGTGCCTGTGTTCAGGAAACCTTTATTTTACTTAATATGCCCCCAAAGTGCAAGAGTAGTGTTGGTGGGGATTCTATTACAGTATTGTTATAAATGTTCTATTTCATTATTATTGCTAATCTCTTACTGTGCATAATTTATAACTTAAACTTTATCAGAAGTATAGATTTACATATGGAAGAAAAATGGCATATTGTCACAGTTTGGATCTGAAATGTCCCTCCAAAGTCTCATGTGTTTGGATTATGGGGGTGCTGTACTCAGCAGATTAGTGCCCCAGTGGGCTTATATCTGACTGGTTATTAGGAAGTGGAGGCTGGTCGGAGGAGGCAGGTCACTGGAGGTCTGACCCAAAGGGTGCGTCTCTCCCAGCTCATCTCTTCTGTTTCTTGCCTGCCATGATATGAGCAGCCTTTCTCGACGGCAGGCCCTGCCCCCCTTCTCTTCCACCTCTGAACCCACCGACATGAATCTTGACAAACCTCCGAAACTGCCTGACCAGCGAGGAAAGCAGTTACTAAGGCGGCTATGTATCTATCTATCTGTCTATCTATCTATCTATCTATCTATCTATCTATCTATCTATCATCTTTCAGTACTACCAATGGTCTTACACGTCCAATGGGAACCTGAAACTGATCCCCCCCAGGGGGACTACTGTGCTGTTAAGTAGCATTTTATTCCAAAATACCCTTCAGGAAACATTAGAAGATCCTGAAGCTAACAACTTACCATAAGTGAAGTACTGTATCTCTGGTGGGAGTGTGACTTCACTGAGGTCGCTCTCTTGGACATAACTGTCCACATATTGTTGGGCTTTTGTTGCCTGAAGAAAAGCTAGGAATCTAGCTGTGAAAGCAGCAATGAAGATGGAAAGCATCCCAAAGTCAAGCACATTCCACAACTGCAGGATGTATTCTCTAGGTCCTTCCAGCCAGAGCTCCTTACACTCAGACCACATCATTCCTGTCATGACAAAGACAGAGGGTAAGGATTAGATTTTATGGCAGGGGCTGAGAAGCTGTTATTTTGTCCACCACCTGGCAGCATCTGTAAAATGTGAAGCACTGCACAAGGCACCACAAACACAGAGAGACTGTGGCCACTGAGGTCCTAGGCAGAGTTAAGTGCAAGAAAGAGGATCTACTGAGGGAATGATTCATGCCCCCAGGTTAGAATTGGAAGAAACACAGGCTAAGTGTAGCTAAGTGTAGTTCAGCAGTACAGTACTTGTGCAGTACGGGCCTCAGCAAGATGCTGGCCTTGAAAGGAGGAGGAGGAGTCAGGACAGGAGGAGAAGGAGGGAGGGAAGAACTCATCTATTAATGCAGGAAGTGAGAAGATACTAAGACACACACTGGATGAAACACAGAGAATATAAAATACGACTGTACTAGTAATCAGTGGTGACAAATTAATTTCAGCTTCATTTACTAGGATGGAGCAAAAATAATTTTTTTCTCATATTACTTACAACTTTGGGGCCAGGGATTTAGCTCTGTGGTGCAGCACCTGCCTGGCAAGTATGATTTGATTTCCGCCCCCAACCCCGCAAAAAAAAAACAAAAACCCTTTGCATTAACACAGCTACTCAAAATGCATTATTTATTGTTAGGGGCAGTAAAAAACATTGTGAAAATGGAAACTGAAAATCTTGGGACTAAAGCAATATAAAGGTCCTCAGTTAACAGTTGGTGGATTATTTTAGCAGTATTTTAATTAAATAATTGCTCACAACAGTTACATTTAAAAACTTACATTTTGCATAATCATTCAAGTCCGATTTTTGAAACACGGTAGTCAGGTTCATGTTAATTACAAAATTTATTCAGGGTTAAGTTGTTCAATGATTTTGCTGTTTAACTTACAATGGTGATGTTTTTCACTACATAACACTTTTAGCAGAAAATGACAATAATTTGCATAAACATTGTCAGAAAACAGTGCATGTGAGGAGCTTACCCAGCACCCAGACCATTATTAGCATTTCTGTCCATGTGAACTGGGTGGTTTTCACTCTGAAGATCTGTTTGGGGTAGTCAATGACAGTGATGTTGGGCAGCGTGGCGATGCCTTCAAACCTGTCAGAGGCATTGAACACCAGCAGGCCCAGGAAGATGATGAAAGAAGCAGCGTGTGCCACAAACTTCATGAAAGGGCTTCGCAGAATTTTCCCCAGCTGCAATAAGACCCCCCCAAAAAAAAGAGTGAGAGAGATTTTATTTTAGAAAATCTGTGTTCTATTTAAGATAGTTACCATCCAGGATAAAATAATATACAAATAAAGGAAATGGGAACACTTTAAAATCTATTTCTGTTTCTAAAAAGCTATATATTATGAAAACTTTAGGAAGATGCTTCCTCAAAACTAAGTTAATGTCTTTAAATTGTTTCTAAATGTCCAATTGGGGTCAGGCACGGTGGCACATGCCTGTAATCCCAGTACTTCAGAGGCTGAGGCAGGAGGATGGCCGTGTGTTCAAGGCCAGTCTGGGCTACATGGTGAGTGCAAGACCAGCTTGGACTACACAGTAAGGCCTTGTCTCAAAAGAAAAATAAAAACAAAAAACTTAAAAAAATGTCCAATTTATCTCAGAGTATACTGCATTGGCAGATGCCCTTCTGGAAGTAACAGGGCATAACCTGGTTCTTCCTCTTATTTTTATACAAAAGACTATAGAAAGCCAAAATTCTTAAGGTCTGGGGAAAGAAACTTCAAATTTGGGCTGGCTAATTCCCTTTCTTTCTATTTTCCTTCTTCTTCTCTTCCTCTTCCTCCTCTCTCTTTTTTTTTTGTACTGCAGATTAAACTCAGGGCCTTCTCACTAGGCTATATACCTAGCTCCTTCCTCTTTCATTTTTTATTTTGAGACAAAATCTCACTAAGTTAACCAAGCTGGGCTTGAATTTGCGATCCTCCTGTCTCTGCTTCCAGGGTGCTGGGACTGTGTAGTGGCTAGTTGTATAATTTTTCAATGGTTTGTAAGTGAAATGTTATGATGAGTTTGTAGCGTCCTAGAGGGCATTAAAACCCTCTATTAAAAATACCGCTGTAATAACAGTGAATTTTAGTTTTTTATCTCTAAATACTCTAAAATCATTATACTTTGTATCATATTTTACAAGGTAAAAAATATTAGAATTAAGATAAGTATCATTACTACTTCAACAAGAATTCAACAATAAATTGCTACTACTTCAACAATAATTAAAACTCCTAAGTAGGTTAACTTAATTAAATGTTATTTCTGAATTTGGAAAAATCATGCTATAGTACAAAACCACTTCTGCAGTTCAGTTCACAATTATTTTAAGGTGACTGCTTAACCCTGTGATATAATATCCTTAAAAGTCCTATGTTCTAGTAGAAATGAAAAACAATTCTTCCTGTCCCCAGGGCTTCCACAATGCAAGAATTAGACACATTTAATAAATTTATCAAATAAATTCTCTATTCTACACACTGAATCCTACTTTTTAACTCAATCTGTGACCTTAAAATGTTTTGAGGTTCATTTTTTGTTTTGTTTTGTTTTGTTTTGAGAGAGGGTTTAATCATGTAGTCCAGGCTTGCCTCAACTTCACCATGTAGTCCAAGCTGGCCTCAACCTCACTATGTAGCCATGCTGGCCTCAAACTCATGGTAATCCTCCTGCCTCAGTCTCCCAAGTGCTGAGATTACAGGCGTGCACCACAATTTTGGCGAGGTCCATATATTAAAGGCTGCTAGGTTTGAACTGATGATCTAGAACAGTGGTGGCAAACCACATATGGGCCGCATGCATCACTGAAAGCTCTAACGGGTTCACCATCACTGCTCTAGAATCTTAATTTGATGTCAACAAATAGCCAAAGAAGGTCACAGATGAATGTTGCATTGTCCACAGACATGGAAAAATAAATGACAATGCAGTCACAGCACGTTGGTTTTCAAAATGGGATGTATGTGGAGAATTCTTGTTATGCTGCTGTTTCACTGTAGGACAGATGGGAGACAGCAGCTGCAACCAGGCTCCAGAAATGGCTCGAGTCCTACCTTCCTTTCCCTTCTCTGCTCCACAGTGCTCTCCACATTGTTAGCTAAACTTTGAAAGTGAAGAGGGGGGAAAAAAAGAGTGGACCCCAAGATGCCTTCTTTAAACCTGATGTAATGTTTGAATAAATTAAGCTGCCATAAGAGATCTGAACTTTCCAATTCTTTTCCTCCAGAAAGGAAAATGATGTGGGTGGACTTTTGCTTTATTGCATGCTCTTTTGTATTATTTATATATTTTAGCCTTTACTGTTTATGTATCTGAAGAATCATAAAGTAGTTTTCCATGATACATAACAAAAGAACTTAGTCAAGTCATAAAACTTAATCAAAACGACAAACTTTCTGCCTTAAATTGCACTGGAAAACTCAAGCATGAAATGAGATGGATGAAAACCCCACACATATACGGTGTGTGCAGAGCAGGAGTGCCGGGGAGACTGCCCAGCCAGAGAGCTGACAGATTTTCTGGGTCACTTGTATGTGGCCTTGACTCATTTTGCCTAAAACAGCCTCTGATTTAAACAAAAACAGATCTCAGACTATATAAACAGGATTAAAGGATCTCTGAACAGCTCCCCTCTGCAGTGCCCTTATTCACCGAACACAGATTCTGTTAGCCTGACTCGTGTTACTTTTTGCCTCTTATTTAGGGATCTCAGGAGCAAATAATTGGCTGTACACGGGCCAGTTGGAGAGGAGAATAAAGACAGCTGACAAAATGACCAAAGCAACCCCAAATTCCCCAAACCTAAATTCTACTTGTTTTAGAACCTTCTAAAAGAACAAAGGGTTAGGAGAGCCTAACATGCACGTGCTTGAAGACTTCAGAGCACACTGCGTGCTGTCCTTCATACCCTCAGCCTTCAATTTGTGCAAGTTCCAGTGGTCCCCAGGTTAACTAGCTCTTGGTACTCCTGCAGTGAGACTGTGCACTCCCTTTTCCTTCCATGGTCAGCCGAGTTGATGATCTGCTTATTAAGCTGTCAACAGCACCGACACAAGTGCTACTTCATTGAAGCCACTCTTCCTCCTTTCTGTACCATGGGGATCATATCTTAAAAGCCTAAGTATTTTGTGCCTGCAAATGTGATCCACCCTTGGGGCTGGGGATTTAGCTCAGTGGCACAGCGCTTCCCTAGCAAGTGTGAGGTTGTGAGTTTGATTCCCCATACCGGGGAAAGACAAAAAAAAAAAGAAAATATAATCCACCCTGCTAGTACCAAATCCTTTCTCAATCCTTATTTGAATCGATCCAGTCATTAAAAAGCACAGTCTGTGTTCTTGGCTCCATTAACATTCAGGGAAAAACAGACAGGTGCCTTACATTGAAGCTTTTTTCTTTTTCATCCTGAAGGGACATGCAACACCAACCACAAAGTAAATGTGTATAGAAAGCCAGTACCCTGCTGCAAGGTGCAATCCAATAGCCAATGGCGAGAAATGGGAGACCCAAGGCCACGACCAGCACAACCAGACACTTGATCGCAATAGTCTGTTCCCGCAGGCCTGAGAGGTTTTCATACCAAATCGTCAAAAGCTGCTGCTGGCAGTTGGGGTGAGCTACAAACTGTGGGGAGGAGGAGAGAGGAAAAGAGGTTACCATACCATTGCCAACAGTTCACCTACCGAACGTATGTGCATCGCAAAGATATTCACTTGTTTTCCAGAATTCAGTCCTTGGAAAGTTCTGGGGAAATTCTCCTTCTTCTTTTTATTTACCAAAATTGATAGGTATTAGGAGGACCAATTTGGAAACCAGAGTGTAAAAATGATGTCCTTATTCTACTACTTTCTAGAAGCCTCCCTAAGTCACAGGTTCCTCTATGGAGTTTGGGTGACATCTGGTTTCTTTTTTGACAGTGTCCCTCATCTTGTTAACTGCCAGTTTATTTGCATTAGGTCCAAAATAGAAAAGAAAACCAGTTATTTGGTTTAATATCTATTATACCGAAAAGAGAAATGGTATTCAATTTCATGAACAGCCCCTACAATGCTACATGTGTGAAAAATGGATGATGTGCCCTATGAATATGCATGTACTTTATTGAAAATCTGAAAAAGATCTGCAAAGTAATCACTGAACCTGCAAGTATTATGAGCGCCACACTTGCACGGCTTCAGGAACGCACATGACGTGTCACTTCTCTCCTATTTCAGAAATCTGTCAACCTTTTTTTTATTGCTTTCCCTATTGTAGGTCAAAAGAACACAAATATTTGCTAGAAATTCTTTCACAACCATAACTATAATTCCAATCAGGAAAAATGAGCAAATATCACTTATTTCAGCCTTGCCATTTGATTGATTGATTGATTGCTATTTGATTTTGCTGAGTCATCTACCTGCATCATTTAGGGATTGGGAATCCTTTAAGACCCAATCTCTATTTTTTTTAAACTTTTTAAAATTATTTTTAAGGTTATTTTTGTCTTATCTTTTTCAGGTACAGAATATATTTGCAGTTTATAAAGGTCCATACACCAGAATGTTGCCCATTTCTGGCTAGAGACAAGTTTATCTTTGAATGGTCAGGTGTGGTTTGCTCAGTTTGGGAATTAGGAAGGGTCAGTGAAAAATCAATCAGCCAACCTATTTTTTAAAAGGGCTTTTTAGCAACAAAAACAACAATTAAAAAATCAAAGTACCAATGTCTTCTAAAAAATAGAATAAACAATAGCAATAAACTTAATAGCAAGCAACTGTGAAGTGTTAAGGGAACTCTAAGAGAAGCTGCAGCTGCTTCTGGAAAAGGGGTTCGTTTTTCATCAAGCTCTAGGTAATGATCCTAATGATTCTCAGCAGCCCAGGCAGTTCCTCAAGTTATTCAGCTCCTTCTCAATAGCACATCTGCGAGGAAGTGAACAGGTTGCCACTTACTGGTGTGGAGTTTTCTATCTGCAATTCTAATATTTTAAAACAGGCTCACCTGCCAGGGCAAGCAGTGAGGGCCTGGCTTTCCCATCTCCACTCGTTCCCTGTAGCCCAGTGTGAGCATCACCCTTGGGGACTCCATGGATGAATGTGCAGTGGCTGCCGCCCCCATGCCACCATACAGGACAACTTGACAACCCATTGACAGAGGAGGTGAGAGTGCATTCACAAATACAGGATTTGAAATACTTTACTGAATTCTTTGCAATAATGCCAACAGGTAATGTGTGAGAGATTTAAAGTACTAAAAAAAGATGTTATCTTTCCTTGTTTGCTGATTCAATATGAAAAAAAAAATCATATTCTTATGGATTGAATATGTCCTCCCTCAAATTCATATGTTGAAATCGTAATCCCCACTGTGCTGTGTGAAGCTGGAGCTCTTGTGGGGAGGAGGAGCCCTTGGAAGAGTTACCCCAGGGAGCTCACGGGCCATCTCTGCCTTGTGACATATAATGAGAAGTCAGCAGTCTACAGTCTAGAAAAGGACCCTCACCAGGACGCCACCAGGCTGGCACCCTGACTTCAGGCTTCCACCTCTAGAACTGTGAGAAATTAATATTTGTTGTTTGTAAATCACCCAATCTATGGTTCTCTTTTATCAGCAGCCTCAAATGACTAAGACACCTATTTTACAAGTTTCTTTCAATTCAGTGATAAAGATCCCAGGTCCTGATGGTCAATAGTTATTGCTGGTGCTATGCACATATCTTCTTTCCAAATAAAGATTTGTCCCTCTCCTGAGATTCTGATTTTTGAACTCAGTATGTCACATAGCCATGCAATCATTATTTGAATTCCCAGTAAGAATCTGCGGATATAATTAAGGTCGAAGCCTTGCTAGGATTCTTGCTAAGAATTCCAAACGTCCACTTTTGCCTCTGTGCCCCCCTTTACTATACTTGGGTCATTTCCTTCATGCTTCACTCCTCCCTCTATAGCTCCCAAGTGTCCATCTCACTTATTTGTTCACTCATCAAAATGTCCAAAATCCCTATTATTGCCCAGGCACTGTGCTGGGAACCTGGTACAAGAAGTTAACAGTGGGAGTATCAGATCGTACCAAGTGGTGAAGTCGCTGCTCTAGGGTTCACAGTAAGCTCTCAACAAATGCAATGACTTAAACTTTATGCCTGTGAAAATACCAAAAATTTAAAATACTGTAGTCTTGGAACATTGGTCCAAATGTATTTGGAGGATCTGCACATGCAATGAAAAGATATCCATGGTGAACCAGGCAGGTTAGGTTTAGGATGAGGAACTGTACATATAAGAAAAGCTACAAGTTAAGCATATAATGTCATGATATTAGATTATTATTTGTGAAGTTAACTGTGCATTTTTTATTTTTAGTAAGTCAAATGTTTCTGCAAGACACAAAATACCCATGAAGTTAAGAGACAAGTGGAAATGTGTGCATTTGGGCTGAGGGGCAAATTTCTGATTGGGGAGGGCCTGCTTTCTACGGTTTGAATGGGTCTCCTCCAGAATGCAGATGTTGCCAATGTGATATTGCTAAGAGATGAGGTCTTTGAGGGGTGACCAAAACCAGGTGTAGGTGTACCTCTAGTCCCAAGTGCTGGGGTAGCTGAGGCAGGAGAATACCTGGAGCCCAGAAGTGTGGGACCACCTGGTAATATAGTGAGATGGCATCTCTTAAACAAAACAAAACAACAGCAGCAGACAGAGGTGATTGCTCATGAGGAGTGCCCACTCACTAAAGAGAATAAGGCTCTTATAAAAGAGTCCAATCCCTGTGAACACACAGTGCTCCAGCCCCCTGAAGCATGTAGCCCATATCAGACGAGTGAACCTGCCACTCCTTGATCTTGGACTTAACAGCCTCAGAAATGTGAGAAAACACACGCTCGCTCCTATAAATCATCCAGTCTCAGGTATTAAGTGATAGCCTCACCAAGGGACTAAGACACTGCTCTTTCTTCAGTTTTAAGCTCTTCAGGACAGCAATATTAATGTTGTGGTAAAGCACCCTCTTCCTACTCCTGTGCCCTAAGCTAATCCTTCAATCTGAACACGTGCTTTATGGCATTAGCGACATCTGCGTGCAGGTTGCACAGCTCAGAGATTTGACCGAAATCAACCCTTTCCATCTGACACACGTGCACCAAGGCAACGTCTGACTCGCTCTGACTTGTGCAACACAGAGCAAACACTTACTATATGTCCAGTGCCAGCCCGAATCATGGGGTCTACTTTATGCTTGTTAGTCTTTAAAATTCAGCTTAACAGGCGTATTTCTCATACCATTAAATCTAGTCTGTTCTTATTTAAGGTAATACACCAGCAGATGGACTGTGTTGATTCCTTTTAATAGATTAAAATAGAATTCTCCTCGATGATTTAAAACCCTAATACAAGTGCATAACAGGTATTCTAAAAAAGAAAATAAAACCAATATAATATCAGCAAGCAAGCAAAGAAAAATAATCCCTCTGGGAAATGAGTTTTGCTCTTTTCAGTGACTTCAAATAGGACAGTGACCTTTATCTCTTAAAACTGTTTTACTTCCAAAGAAAAATCTCTTTATACTGCCATACCAGTCATAGCCAGCTGGATAAAGTTTTTATGCTGTTTCCTAACTTCAGTGGACCAGCAAATTGAAGTCATTACAAAAATAATACCCTATTTGAGATTTTCTGATTTAAAGGGAAAAGGCTTGACACCCAAGAAAATTTCAATCTTTCAATGGAACAAAACTACCATTCCATTCCAAACAAACATTTTTTTTTTTATGCCAAATAACTAACAGATTGTAAACTGAACCACCAATTGGGCAAGTTACAGAAAACAAACAGATTTAAACTAAAAAAAAATACATGTTACGCCGTCTTTCCATCAAATCAGCCTCTCTCCGAATTGTCTCAATGTGAATACTTTTGTGCAAAAACGTGATAGGAAATTGTTCTTGTTCTTAGCAACAATGTTAAATTGTAATTCATAGAATTTAAAAGAAAGCATTCTTGAGAATGAAAATTAGAAAATTCAGTTTCTTTGTAAAGTTCACTAAATGGTGAAATATGATCTGAAAACTAACACTACACATGCTTCTCGGATTTTCAAACTCACCGAGTGCAAAATGTTATGTCTCAGTGCCTGAGCGCCAGCCAGGAGCTGCGCAGGGCAGGGCCCAGGACCGAACCGGCCAAGATACACATGCCGCAGGCTCTGCACCCAGCCATCCCTCTCACTGCTTTGCTCACAGTCAGGCTCTTAATGCACACTGTCTGCTCAGGAAGTGGACACCCATGGGTAATTTTATGTGTTTATAATGCTGCGTGTCTCTTTTTAAGATGACTTTTCTACACTTAAATCTAACCCCATCAGAGAAAATAGGAAAGCAGGGAGGAAGAACCAAGGAAATTGTTGTTTCAGGTAAGAGCCCAGTTTCAAACAGTCAATGGTCTACTAAGTTCTAGTATCAAGTATTTGTCAAGAAATTTCTCAGAGTACAGTTAGGAGGTAGAACTCTATGTTATTTCTGTGGGGGAGGAGGAGATTAACTTTCTGAGTCTCATATGGGGCCTAAATAGTTTGCCATCACATAAAAATAATTTCTTTGGTGGAATTTTGGGTTGATTTAAATAAACATGAATTTATTATGTTATTGGGGAGAGTCCATAATGTATAGTTATTTTGGAATCCCAATTGTACATGGCCATAAATGACCTCTGGGCCACAGAGGGGAAACGCATCATTAACAAGCTAGGAAGTGGTTTTGCTTGGGTACTGGGAATGAGAGCATGGGAAAAGAAGACAGCAGGAGTGGATGGGCACGATATTTCTCCTCTTTGCCAGGGTAGAGATGGGTGAACGGAAAGGAAGGAAGCCTTTGAGATGATCAAAGGAAGAATTAGGGCTATACTGGAAATTCTATCATAGCGTCCCCATATACATTCATCAAATGAAGATTTTAAATCAGAAATTTTACTTTTCCTTTTATGATATACAACAAAGAAAACCAGAGATGCTTGCAAAGTCCTAACTCTCAGTTCTAAATAAAAATAATTTTGGGTTTCCTGGTGGTCAGCTGATAGCAAATTTATTACTAATGACACCTCATACATTGTAACCCATACACTAGTTTGTTTAAAATTAACATTCAAGAAGACATTCATTCTGCAAGACAGTTTGGTTAACCACAGCACATCTGTAGATGAGCTGTCTCTGCTGATATGACATTTTCAAAGCAATGATAAAAAGCCAGTGACAACTGAAATCAATTCTCTCCTTTCAGGTGCCAAAGAGAAGAGATACATATTGCAAGATCTGTGAATATATGTCCAGACAGTTTTCTAAAAATGGCTTACTATCAATCTTTTTCAAAATTATCTTTTTCCTCAATATAGCAAAACCCTCAACTATCAGGACTGGTCTGAGAGGAGTGTAATTATATTATATCTGATAATTTTCTTGAAAAGTTATTTTAATTCAATGTGTATGTGTGTGTGTGTGCATGTGTGTGTTTTACTGGGAATTTACCCACGGCCTTCACACTGAGATACATCCCCAGCCATATTCTTTTTTTTTTTCTTTGAGACAGGCTGAGCTGAAATTTGTGATCTTCTTGCCTCAGCCTTGGATTACAGGTATGCCCCACTATACCAGGTTAATTCAATCCTTACTGGGAATCTTCACATTTGATTGTCTTTGAAAGAAGAGAAATCTATCGGTAACGGCTGACCAAAATCTTGTTAAGTATCACATGTGACACTCCGCTGTGAGATGAGCACATATGCGCTCTTTCTGTTGGTGCAGGTTCCGGATGTCTGCAGCAAAGGCAGAATTGTTTAGCCACAGAAACTCCCTTACCAGGTCAGTTCTGAGCCTGGTTCTGGGTGAGGGTATCAGAAGCACAATGTAGATAAGCGTGTGTCCTCACTCCTGTTTATGAGTCTGTGAGCTTCCCAATATCTGTACTACATTCTTGTTGCTTAAATGGTCTGACCCTAAGGACTGGAAGCACTACAAGGAACTTGCTTCAGAGTGATTCTATGAATTTCCATAATGTAAAATTGTTACTATCTGACCCTTACAGAATAATCACCATGTACTGCCCTGTGCTAACTGCACACATGATGTCATGTAATCCTCAAACCACAGAATAGTAGATACTATTATTGTCTGCACTTTACTGATGAGCAGATCGGGGCTTAAAAGGCCAGACAACTAGTCCACAGTCACTCAGGGAACTGTGGTAAAATCAGCACTCAGACCCTTGCAGGCTACCTCTAGTGCCCCTTGCACCACGGCACACTGTGGGAGGAACAGACCTGGCTCTGCAATGAATGGCCAGGTCACGAAACCAGATCTTTTCCTCATAGTAGCTTACTTCTTTGTGATTTACCACTTCTTTCAAGTACAAAAATAATCCTACCTGACAGATTCCGTATAACTGAATTTTTATTATAGTGAGATAAATTTTTATCAATTATTTAACAGTCCCATGCAAGCTAGAAAATAGATGCACATATGTTTTTTTGGGGGGTAGGAATCAGACACTTGCATGTCCACCTCTACAGCGGTGTGACCTTAAGCAAGTCACTTAAGCTTGGCAAACCTCAGTCTCTTGCACAATAGAAACTCCACCCTCCATCGTACTTATTTTATACTTTAAATGAATAATACAGGATAGGCCTGCCACAAAGATTAACATGAGAATGTATGTAATAGTGCCTTGCAAATATAGATATATATTAGATGTTAGTAGTAGTATTGAAATTAACACTTTCCAGAGTGCTTTTGTAGAACTCAATGCATTTGACTCCAACAAAATCCTGATATATATGAGGTATCATTTTCCTTCCATATGAGGAAAATAAAACAATACTCCATCTCTTTTAATAAATGGAAAGGAACAGAACCTAGATATTTAACTTGCAACTTATCATGGTTTTTCACTTTCATGAATGAGAAAAATTCATTTATCAACAGCATCTATCCTAATTATTTTTAAAGTGTCCTGAATTACAGCACCAATATTGCACATGTATAGATGAGAATGGGCCCCTCACCTTTTTTACTTCGTACTTAATGGCAAGTTTGACTCGACTCAATGAAGCTTTATGCCTGTGTACTTCCAGAGGCTCTGTGGATTCCAGATCTCCATTCAGAATGGCTTCTACCTCTTCTGAGTCCCGGCAAAGATCCAGCACACCCACTACAAAGTCTTTGCACTGCATGGACAGCTTCCTGTAGTCATTCTGAAAGCAAGAGGTTTTGGGATTAATGCCAAGAACTTCCTCTACTTTAATGGTAAGTGTTCAGGGTGTGTGTGGATTAGGAAGCAATGTCCCTGGATGCAAATCTTGTTGAGTCAGACTCAGGCTGGGTTTGCCCCCTACCTCCGTATCTTCTTAGGTAGAGCTCCTTCTTTAATCTGCCCAATTATACTTAGTCAGCACTGAAAATGATAGGTGCATGATTTCATTTATATTCAAAATCTAAAAATGTCAAACTCAGAGAAGTGAAGACTGGAATGGTGGTTAGTTAGATGCTGGGGGAGTGGCGAGGGAATGGAGAGACACTGGTCAAAGGGTACAAAGTTTCAATGAGACAGGAGGAAAAAACTTCTGATATCTGCTACACAGTCCCGGGTGTAATTACAACAACATACTGTACATTCTCCAGATTGCTAAATTTAGAGTAAATTTCAAATGTGATACCACTAAAAGTAAGTGAGGTGATGGGTATGTTAACTATCATCATTTAATTGTTCAACATTATACAAATACACAAAACATTGCATGGTACACCATAAAGATATAGTTATTACTTTTTAAGGAAAAATTTTAGCTAGGAATGTAGCTTGGTGGTAGCATGCTTGCCTAGCACTGAAAAAACTGAAATTTACTTCAGAAAAAAATAGTATCAGGTAATTGTTTGGTTTATGTTAATCAATGCTGGGTAAATCCCAATGCTAAAAGACCAAAGGATCAAAAAGAATTTGGTCTGTCTTGTGCAAACAATAGTTATTATAAAGCCAAAATGAGACCATTTCTATAACGGAAAATTTTCTAAAATTTGACATACAAGATCAACTATATGTGAAATTGTCCAGTTTATCATCCCTTGCCTTGTTAGAGATGTTTTTTCTCAAAGCATAGTTCTGAGACTCATAGCATCAGCAGCACCTGGGAATATATTATAAATACAAATTCTCAGACTCTGCCCCAGATGTCCTGATTAGAAACAGAGGAAGACCCAGCGATCTGTGGATTAAACACCTTATAGGTGATTCTGACCCAAGTTAACGTTTGAGAATGACTGTTTTATAGTAAACATAAAGAGAAGGATAGGTACCCATCCCTGCAGGGAGGGATATTTTTTTCTG
Organism: Chinchilla lanigera; assembly: GCF_000276665.1. Lineage (NCBI taxonomy): Eukaryota > Metazoa > Chordata > Mammalia > Rodentia > Chinchillidae > Chinchilla > Chinchilla lanigera. Next base: position 18,635,197 of record NW_004955428.1, on the reverse strand, counting down.
ATTCATCTGAAGAGTATATTACGTCCTGCAGAGGTGGAAGGAGAGAAATGTCTGATGATATCTAATTGAATTCTCAAGGGTTACAGAATGTCAATACCTGAGAGAAAAATTTCCAGGCCACTGGAACTAACACCTTGCTAAAAATAATCTGCGAATCTTTAATTTTATTTGCATATTTATATAGTGCCAGGGACTGTTGCTAGCAGCCCCTATTAGCTTTTCAATGGAGCTCTATTTCTAGCCCATTAGTTCCAGTTAAGGTGTCAATAAACATCTCTTGGGGAAGTGTCTCACTTTTGGAAACTTCAGTTCTACTTCTATGACTTTCAGCAAGATTCTATTCCATTAAGAAAGTTAGCCAGATAATAATTTGATTTGCTACACTATCAGAAAATAGAATTCCTCATTTCAACATTCTGAGACATTCTACATGTCTACATAACTAAGTAAAACTTAGCATTGCAGAATTTCTGGCATTCCAAATATCATTCTTTAAGGAAGACATGAAGAATTCCAATTTTCTTCCCTTAAGTAAATTAATTTGATTTACTAGGCAAAACCACATCATCAACTAAAATAAATAAGAAGAACAGGGACACTGTTTAAAGGCTACACAGACTAGAATAGTTTCCATTTCAGATATCAGAAATTCAGATAAAGAACAGTTACAGTTAATCCTTTTCCCCTCATAAGGGAACAGATAAAATGAATAAAACTTCAATCTTTGGTTTCCATTCAAGCTGGTCCTATGCAACTGATAAAATTAATAAAATGTCCAGTCTCTAGTTTCTACACAGAGTGTCAGTTAAATATCCATCTGCCTTCCATTCCTGAAAGACTAATGAAATATTTTATTATAGCATACAGAAGTATTAAATCCATGCCTGTTTCCATATAAAGCTCCCCTTTTAATACAGTTTTTTAGATGAAATTTCCTCATGTTATCCTTCAGTTCAGACTGTTCTGTACGATTCGTTACAACACAGGATGGCCATTTTTCCACTGATTAGAAATAAAAGAGGCTATTTTCCATGCTTTCAAGAAACCTGCAGTAATAACTAAATACTCATTACCTTTAAAACCTACAATATTAAACTTTCCAGTTTTAAAGAAAGTTGTATAAGTTTTTACATTCATGGAAAGACCAGTCAAGAATAAAAAAATGGTAATTATACAAGTTGAAAGGATAATATTTTGTCTCCATAACAACTTAAAAAGTTCCTGCTGGAAGAAGTCTGTTCCTCCAGTACAGAAAACAATCAGAAACTGAAGATAACAGTAAATATTTTTGTTGTGTTGCTTAACATGAGGTTTCTCCTGAGCTTAAACCATCTCCTGCCTCTGCCTCTGGAGTAGCTGAGACTATAGGTATGCAGCACTATGCCCAGGTAACGGTAATTTCTCCTATTGCAGTCATGGGATACCACTTTTTAAACCTATGCAGAGAAAGATGTCAAGCTGTAGCCAAAGACAACTGCTTTCCTTCCACTACAAATATAGCCATCCCTTAAAGTCTTCACCATGAGGTCCTGCTAATGTGACTTCACAGCTCAGGCCCTTTGTTTAGTCTACATTTTCTAGTAGATTCCTCTCAGTTTAGTTTTCCTTGATAGTTATCGTGTACCATTTTCTCATTACCACAGCCTTCCACAGAGTAAGCAGGTGGACCTTGCTCACATGCTGCTGAGCAAGAACTCAAAACCCCAAGGACCTGCTAAGGTTGAAGAGCAACAGCGTTCAGTCTTCTTCACAACCTATCTACAAGGCATTTGAGGCCTGTGATTTAATCACCATTCAAATCTCTTTTTTCATTCTTGAGAGAATAATTTAATTTTCATTAAAATTCAACTCTAAGCAGGCTTTGTTCTGTTAGGTCCTTTCTCTAATAGCAAAACAGGCAGGACAGAGCAGTGGTTAACTTTGATTTAGTAGAGAATCTGAAGCCAATCTGGGTTCAAATACTGTTTATACACCTTACTAGTTGTGTAACCTTGTGGTACTTACCTAACACCCCTGATGAGAGACACTGTGAGGATTAAACTCTTAGAGCATGCTTGGAACACATTAAGTACCTTCAAAATTATCAGGTACATTATTTTAGATATAATACTTAGTACTACGACCTCAGACACTAAATCCAAGTTTGGCTAAAACTTTTGTTTTCTCATTTGTAAAACGAGAGGTCTGTACAACCGGATGATTCCTAGAGTATCTCCCAACTATAAAATGTTATCTTGCTTTGGATTATATTCATTTTGCTTCTTCCTTATAGCTCTGGTGTGATATAAATGGAAACTGCTTTTCCACTTTAAGAAGAAAGCTGAGGTGCTGGTTTTCAGAAACAGCTGAGGCTTTGTTTTCTTTTTCGTTTTTTAAAAAAGAGCATTGCCAACTGAGTCAGAATTGTGAAATTTCAGTGTGTGTTCTCACAGCTTAATAAACGACTGGCTTCTGTGCCACTGACAGATAGACATCCATACCTGGAGTTCATCTTCAATATGTGGCTTCTCAGAATGGCTTCAGTCAGCATTTGTACATTCAAATATATCTTTAATAGCCTGTCACTAGGCCATCCTCCATTAATTTGTCTAAATTTATATTCTGGAACATTCTATCTCTTGGGGTAATGACCTTCAGATGCTTCAGCACTATGCCTACTGTATTCCTCAAGGAACTTGGGTAACTGCATGGGTGGCTAACAATCCTCTCTGAAGCATCCATCTAAAGGCAATTTGAGGGGTGAGATACTAGCTATTATAGGCCATTGATAAAAGAAGCATAAGTGGCTGAAAAGGGAAAAAAATCACCTCTTTTTCACTAGGGAACACATTTTCTATTTTTTTCATTTCAAGGTTGGTACTTTGAGCTCGAAGTCCCTATGGAAAGAATATAGAGAACACCACAGAACAGGGCAAATTAGGTTACCTGCTTTCCTCAGAAATGAACTGCACTTGCTCTGCCCTTTCAGAGCTCAGAGTCTCTGGGTCAGTGCTCCAAAAGCACTATGTTCTCAATCGGTCTGAAGCTCTGACAGACGGACATAAGCATGGGATGAGTGGGCAGAGGGGTGAAAGGATGGCTTGTAAGAAAGGAACAAGGACATACGAGAATACGGAAGAGAAGGCACAGTTAGAGGACAGGGACTTGCCGTCTTTACAGAGTATAACATCTGAAGAACTTTCCTCATTTGAACTCAGAAAGTAGTATTCTACTCAAATGCTTGCCAGCGAATCCTGAAGAAGGGAACATGAGATTTAGATGATGTTTATAATCTTAGATATTCAGTAGTTTAATGACTGTCCTCTAGGACTCAGTTGTGTTTTTTCCTCTTTTTATTTTTTTTATTTGTGCTATTGTCCCACCTTTGAAAGGTTATCAGAAGTAATTCTTTAAGTCAGAGTAAAGGTGATCCTAAGCATTACTAATACGGATTTAGCTGTCTTCAGGGAAACTATAAATAACAAATGTTCTTACCATCTCTTCATTTAGATGACTTCTCCAGGTAGAATTGCAAACGTTGCCATCTTTAATAAATTGTTAAAATATAATCTTAGAAAGTATTCCTTTTTATAGAATTCCTTTTGCAGACTTTCAAGACATATCAAGCAAAGTGCATAAAATAAGGTTTATGTGACATTTGAAATAATGGCAAATAAAAAAATTTAGAATTTTTTTTTACAGTCTCAAAATATAGAAGTGATATTTAGAAATATTTTATCCATATACTTTTCTACCCTCTCTCTCTCTCTCTCTAGAATTTGGCATCCACTTGAGTTTTGTCTTAAAAAATGTTCCATTTTGGATATGAGGAAAGAAATCTTTTCAAATACCACATAATACATGTCTTCAAAGGGAGTACATACAAGATGATATTTATTTTTTTCTTTGTAGTTTCCTACATTTTCCAAAAATTTTTACAATCAACATGTGTATCTTTTGTATGAGGGAAAATGTTTTAATGGATGAACAAGATTATACTAAGGACACAATGAAGGTTGATCACTATCTAGGGAGTTTGTTTTGTCATGGAAAAGGGGGAGAAAACCACTTGCTCACTAGTTTCTTACAACTCCAGAGGAAAGCAGAGTTCCCTTAATCTGAATTACATTGCTTGCTGCACTTGGACAAGTCTCGCTTAAATATGAAAAACCATATTAAGATGGGAAAGAGAGAATAAGCACTCTTTTCTGTGATGTGACACCACAAAACTAAACCAAAAAGAAGAAAGAGAAGGACAAGGCGAAGGAGAAGGAGAAGAGAGAAGAAGAAGAAGAAGAAGAAGAAAAATTAACTCAGCATCCAGAAAATAAAACAAGTAGTTGATGTCTGTAGTCCTCCTTAGGTGGAAAACTACAGACTAGAAATTGCTGAAAAGAGTCTGATTGATTTTTGCCAGAATTATGAAATAGCCTTTTGTCATAGATGTAATAGCTAGGATCACTCACAATGTTTGAGAGGATGTGGTAATTGAGTTATATATATATATATATATATGTATATATATATATATTACAATTACTATATAATTTTTTTTTTTTTTTTTTGGTTTTTCTCCGGTACCAGGAACCGAACTCACGACCTTGCACTTGCCAGGCAGGCGCTTTTGCCGCTGAGCTAAATCCCCAGCCCCCTATAATTTTCATTAAAATAACACTATTAGACTGAAGATGTCCAGAAAGAATTTCATACGTTAAAAAAAAATCTACTAAGGCAGGGAAGAAAAAACAGTTCACCCATTAAAATAAATCCACTGAAGCAAACCACTTTGCTGTCCTTGTGCTTCTGGGATGACCTGACAACTAGGGCTCACCAATCCAAACAGGTATTTGTGGAATTGAGGAAGAGGAATTTGTCATGTGAAAGAAAGGATTTTAATAGTATTTTATATTGTTCTTACATTTTTTATTCTAAGGGTATACAAAAGCCTGGGCCCATGAACAAGGCTTTCACAACCAATCCGACCATAAAAAGGTGGAACAGGAGCGTCTCCTCCCAGTAAGGACCTGCCATTTCGCTACCGCCGGGAACAATGCACCCCCCGGGGCGGAACAATGCAGCCCCTAGGGAGGAAAAACAACAAAAACTAATACTCTTTTTGCTGGGTGCCACCATACGGCTAACTACAAAATAGGAGGAAGCATTTGGAAGGGAGAAAAGGTCACTCCAAATCCGTCCTCTTAACAGAAAGGGAAGTCGGGTTTCATTTAATGCTTACCCAGAACAGAGTAGCACCATAGTTAAAGCTCTCTGATCCGAATAAACACATCCGCAAGGCAAATCTATCACAGCACTAACCTGGGGGTGGAGGGCGGATCCTCAGATCCACTCTAAAATACTCCCCCAACCCCTCGTGAGCGGAAATCCACTGAACAGAACTGACTCCAAAGCAAACAGAGAAGAATCTGGGGAGCGAACCGTGCGCCCGGGCAGCAGCCGGGGCGGGGGAGCGCGGAGCGGCGGGCAAGGGGGCCGCGCTTACCTTGAACTCCTTCTCTATGTTGGCCAGCTTAGCCAGCTCGTTGCTGAGCTCCAGGGCGGTGAGCACCGGGTCCTCGCTGGACAGGGACAGGTACGCCGGGCTGGCCAGCCCCTTGTAGGCATTGATCCTCGAGCGCGAGTGGCTGAAGGAGTCGTGCCGCTGCTTCTCCGTGCAGTCCGCGCACTTGCAGAAGTAGTCGTGCGGCCGCTCGATCCTGGCGCCCTTCAGCAGCAGCATGTGCACCACCTCGTACTTCTGGCAGTGCGCCGCCAGGATGATGGGCGTGATGTCGGGCGAGAAGCGCGTGCCGTCCTCGTCGTAGGCGTAGAAGTCGTCGTCCTGCAGCTCCTGCTCGCAGGGGCTCAGGGTGAGGCGCTTGCTGGCCGCGAAGCCCGGGTGGTTGAGGATGGCCTCCACGATGCGCACGTAGCCCTTGCTGATGGCCAGCAGCAGCGCGTCGCCGATGCGGGCCAGGTTCTCCTTCTTGAGCAGCAGCTCGGTCACCTCCAGGTGCTCGTTGCCCACGGCCAGCTGCAGCGCGTTCTGGCCCATGTAGTCCACGCAGTTGACGTTCAGCGTCTTGGACTCCTCCAGCATCTTGCGCACCACGGGGATGTTGCCGTACTCGGCGGCGTCGAGGAAGCGCTCCTCCTCGGCCGTGAGGCTGGTGCCACGGTCGTTGAACATGAAGGCAGGACCCCGGACGGCCTGGCGCCGGCCCTTCTCCCGCATCACCGTCATGCGCCGCAGGGACGGGCTCCCCTCCATGAACCTGATCGGCAGCAACGATAAAGCAGCTGTAGCCACCGCACATCACAGCCCCCTGCAGATCCGCGGCCAGCAGATGGCCCGGCCAGTTGCTAACAACTCATCTAAAAGTTAACACCTGTATCTGACATGGGCTGCTGAACCCCAGAGAGGAGTCCGCAGCCCTTCCGAATGACAGCTGCCGTTGTCTAGAAAATGTCATTCAGGTGAAGCAATAATAAAAAATTTCCCACACACTGTATCGTCTTTTGTGACCCTGATGCTAGTCCTCCTGGTATCTTGTGGCCACACTGTCTCCTCCTCTTAAAAGTCTTGGAAATCAAAGCTAATACCTGGCTTGGCACCAAATAACCAGTCTTGAACACTAAAGGAAGTTAATTTTTTTTCCCAAGAATTAGGGCAGAACAAAATGTAAAAGACATTAGGAAACAAGGAGGTAGATCTTTTGTAGATAGGGAGGGGATCTAGGGATGGAGAGAGAGGGGAAGGAAAATAAAAAGGGTTAAGATTCGATATATAGGTGTACTGACTCACCACAATGAATGTATTCAATATGTACACTAGGGTACTAATACAAAGTTAAAAGATATAGGACTAATAATTGGCTAATAAAAACACATGTGCACCAGTGGAATAGAATTAAAAGATATAGTTAATCTTTATTTATACTTATATCTTTATTAAAAGATAAAGTTAAAAGATATAGGACTAATAATTGGCTAATAAAAACACATGTGCACCAGTGGAATAGAATAGAGGACATGCAAACAAACTCATCCTACTAAAACCATTTGATTCTTGACAAAGGATGCAAAAATATACACTGGAGAAAAGATAACCTCTTGATCACATGGTGCTAGGGAAACCAGGTATCCACACAGAAGGTGGAAACTGCATACCTATCTCTCATTCTGTACAAAAATCAATTTGAAAAGGACCAAAGAACTGGGTATAAGACTGGAAACTTTCAAACTGTTAGAAGAAAATGTTAAAGGAGACATTTCCAGTCATGGGCACAGACAACGACTTCCTGAATAGGAAATATAGGGAATAATAGCAAAAATCAACAAACAGGACTACGTCAAATCAAAAGCGTCAGCACAGCAAAGGAAACAACAGAGTGAAGAGACAGCTTGCAGAATGGGAGAAAAATCTTTGCCAGCTATTTTTCCAACAGAAAATTAATCTCTAAACTGTATAAATAACTCAAAACTCTTAACATAAAAACCACAAATTATCCAGTCAATAAGTGGGCAAATGAACAGAACAGATGCTTCTCAAAAGAAAAAGTACAAGACTAAGCAAGGGGTGGTGGCTCCCATAATCTGGGAGGCCGAGGCAAGAGGATTACAAGTTTGAGGACAACCTGGATGACTTAGTGATCTGAAGACATAGTCTCAAGATCAAATATATTTTAAAAGGGCTAGGGATGTAGCTCAGTGTGAAGGCCCTCGGTTCATTCCCCAGTACTGACAACAGAGTAGAAATGGTCAGCATATTTAGTCATTATAGAAACACAAATCAGACCCATATTGAGATTTTTCATCTCACCCTAGTCCAAATGGCTATCATCTAGAATGCAAAAAAAATGATAAATGCTGGAAAGGATACAGAGAGAAAAGGAACCATTCCACACTGCTAGTGAGTGTACTTTAGAATGGCCACCATGGAAATCAGTATAAAGTTTCCTTAAGAAACTAAAAATAGGGTACTAATGGATCCAGTAATACCACTCTTTGGGTGAAAAGAAGTAAAGATAGCACACTGTCATGATTGCTGCACACCAATGTTTATCACAGTGCAATTCACAATAGTCAAGCTAAAGCAATAGTCTAGGTGCTCCAGAACAGATGAATGGATAAAGAAAATGTAGCATATGTACACAATGGAATATTATCCAGTCATAAAGAAGAACGAAATTGTATCATTTACAGGAAAATGGATGGAACTAGATGTCTTCGTGTGAAGTGAAACCAGACTCAGAAAGTTTTATTTTGCATGCATTCTCTCATGTGGACCCTAAAAAAAATTTAAGAAGACAGAAAGTAGAAAGGAGATGATTAGAGAAGAGAAGGGGATCAGGAGAACAAGAAGGGAGGTGGGGGGCACAGAAAGGGTGAAAATAAGCAAAGTTTGTTATCTGCTTGGATGAATATGCTAAAATGAAACCCTTTATTCTGAGTAACTTATAGGCACCAATAAAAGTCTTTTAAAAGAGTGAGAAAAAACTATGGTAGAAAAACCTTCTTAAATAATTACATATATTTAATTGATAAAATCACGTGGAGGGAGGGAGAGAGGGAAGGCAAGAGTGAAGGATAGAAGGATGGAAGGGGAGAGAGAGAGAGAACAGTATTTCAGCCAAGTATCATCTCGCAAGATCTTAGTCTTTAGGGGAATCCCTTTCCTCCTCCAAAAAAGTTATACTATTCATCTTTTCAATAACGCAGAAAAAATGTAAATATAAAGTGCAAACATCTAGCTTTACTTAATTAAAATAATTATGGTTTGTAATAAGAATTATTTAATTACTGATACTATGTTTTCTTTTTTGAACTGAAAGATATGGTGACTTATGGTTTAAAAATCACTAGGAATATCCTGTGAAGAAGGCATCCAGCACAATATGCACTGAAATCTTAACAGCAACCATATGTGTAGAGATTTAACTGTGTTATAAGTTGTGTCATTAATCAATGTGCAGTGATTTGATTTCATGTCTTAATTCTTTGTGATGTTTGGTAAATAATTTCACTTTGTTTCCTTATCCCAAGTGTAAAATGGAAACATTCATTTCTACAGATTTTCCTCATGAGTTCAGGAAAAAATGCTTTTACAGAAGTTATGAATCTGAAAAATAATGCTAAAATAGAAGCATTTTTAACGTGTGATCATCTGTAATATTTCAACGATTTGAACCATATTTCAGTGACTATCAAAATATAGTACAAATCTGCATCTGCCATCTCTCAGTTCCAATATACTACCTGACTGAAATACTCAAGATAACTTCCTTTTTAAAATCTGTGATTTTTTTTTTTGGCATGCATTGTACCAAAAGGTACAAGGTAAAGCTTTATTCACCTATCTGATTTGGATGCGAACAAGTCACAGTTAAAGGTGAATGGATGAAAAAGAAAATGCTTTATTCCTATAACGTATAGTCCAGAAACACATCCTACCTTTGAGAAAATCATGTTCATACATCCAGGGGTCTGACAGCTCAGTAGAGAGGACACTGGCCTGGAGATGGGTCACTAATTAGGGAGCCTCCTCAGCAGGGGGATTCAGTGACAGTTACCAGTGTCCCCCACTTCGCAGCCCTGTGGATCTCCAACCCGGAGAGGAGCAGAGGAACCACAGAAGAAGGTTTCTCAGGGAGAGAGAGCAAGGCAAATGTGGCCCAGCAAACCTGGGTCTCCAGAGCTGAAGAAACCAAAGGTCCACAGAGAGGCTGGTTAATTTATCCAGGGGCAGGGAACACTGTAAGCAGCACCTCATTCTAAGGACTTAGCTGGTGCCAGGCAGTCAACACTTATAATTAAATAAATGTTAACGTGCACACATTTATATATGTATATATACACACTTACTGACATACATGTATTTGTAGGGGAAAGGAAACTTTAGTCTTTCACTTTTATCCTCTTGGACATTGAATAGTTTAAACCATAGTTTGAATATTTGTGTTAAAATTATTTATAATTTTTTTTTTTTTTTTTTTTGAGACTGGGTCTTGCTGTGTAGCCCAAGTTAGCCTTGAAGTCACTTTGCAGCTGAGGATGGTTTCAAATTCACAGCAATTCTCCTGCGTCCTGTGTGCTGGGATTATAGGCATGCACCACCACACAGGACCTTTTTATGTATTTTAATCCCTCAGTTGACAAACACTTTTTAAAGTGTAGGTAGTTTTGGTAATCATTATATAGTAATCTTTTCTCAGTGAAGTAATGCCCGGTGTTTGGGTGTTACTGGTAGATTTCGGGTGGGCGGTGTATAGGGCAGTGTGTGCAAGGGAGTGCATGGGAGACAAGCGTAGGTTTCAGGCTGGGTGAGTGTGTGTTGGTATCATGACTTTTAGATGGACAAGAACTGGGAAATAGCACTCATTGAGCTGTATAGGAGAGAATTTCAAACTCTAAAACAAGGATTTTAAACAAGTCTTTTAAATAGTATTATAAATATTATACATAAAATAGTTTTATTACTATTAATAGTACTTGATTTAGTGAGTTAACATTTTACTATTAAGCTATAAGTTGGTTACTCTCCAAATGGCTAGAATTTTCATCTTATATAAAAGATTAATTTTGTGCTTGCCATTGACACTGTTGATAACTAACAGGGTTTATCAATAAGAGAAAATATATAGGTAGACTATACATGTCTGCAGAATTCTAATCCATACTCAAATGGGTTGTCTTTGGGAAAACAGACTTACATTCAGATATCACCTGGTAGAGAAAGGGTTTTTTTATTTTATTTTATTTCATTTTTTTGTTTATTGTCTTTTTGAAACAAGATTTCACTATGCAGTTCAGGTGGGCCTTGAACTCACTTTGTAGCCCAGGCTGGCCTTGAACTTGCAGTGATCATCTTGCCTCAGCTTTCTGAGCGCTGGAATCACAAGGGTGTGCACCACCACGCCCAGCTGGAGTTTTAAATTTAATGACAGTTACCTGCAAAGTAAATCACTTTTTAAAATCCACCATTTTTCCCCAGAGAGACTGATTTAAGAATACTAGAAAATGATTGTTTCATGAATATTTTCTTGGTATTTTTAATTGTTTTAAATAAAATTTTTATTGTATATATTTCAGATATACAACATGGCATTAATGGGTACATACAGACAGTATAAAGGCTATTACGATAAAGCAAATTAACATATCTACTATCTCACAATGACCTCCTTTTGTTTTGTTTTGCTTTTGTGATGAAAATAGTTAAACCCACTCATTTGGCATGAATCCAGTTTACAATTTTATTTCCTAGAGTCCTCATGTTAAATTTTTTTGTATTTTAAATTTCTTCTTAATATTGCTTCTTTCAAAACCTATACCTCCATGTCATATATCTGAACTGAAATGTGTGACTTTGGTACTACACAATGCAGTTCACATGAATCATTTTTATTCCATCTTTAAAAGATTCTACCACTGAGTTAAGCATGAAGTTAGATTTCTTAATCAAAGCAAATTATACTAATTCAAAATAAAACTTAATGCTACTTATTTTCCCAGTGAATCCACAAAAGGAAATGCTCTCTCTCTCTCTCTCTCTCTCTCTCTCTCTCTCCTTCACCTTTCTTTCCATACTAAGATTAACTTCATTAACCTGAACTGACGCAAATGCTGAGTTAACATCCAGGTCATCCAGAATGCATAAACACGGCCCCATCTCATCTGGTCTTAGCAGGGCATCTCTTCTAGCGTGAGAAATAAGGAATGAGGATAAATGGGAGAGAAGAATGCTTAACTCTAGTAATGTTAACATTAAAATTATTTTTCCAGGAATTTTCCTACCTTCAATAGCATTTCCCTACCCAATAGCATTGCGTAACTATACTCTGCAGGGACCACTCAATAAAAGCCTTGAAGTCCCACTGACCTAAAGACAGAGGCTCTGCAAGGCTGTGTTTAAGTTTCTTCACTAGGGCTAATATGGATAACTAGTAATATTTGATTGCTATGGACTAAACTGTATCCCTCCAAATTCCTATGTTGAAGGCCTAACCCCTAATATGATAGTATTTGCAAGTGAGGCCTTTGGGAAGTTTTGTTGGTCAGCTGAGCTCATGAGGTAAAGCTCTGGTGATGGGAATATTTCCCTCATAAGGTGAGACATGAAGAGTTGGCTCCTCGGCCTCCACCCCAGCTCCATTAGGAAAGCAGCCAGATGCAAGTCATTAAAAAAAAAAAAAAAAAAAAAAAAGACCTGGCCAAAACCTGGCCATGCTGGCACTCTGATCTCAGATTTTTGGGCTACAGAACTGTAGTGAAATACATTTCTCTTCTTAAGCCACCCAGTCAAAGGTATTTTGTTATGGCACCCAAACCTGACTAAGACACTAACCATGCATTTTAAGGCAAAAAGCTGTTTTTACATGTGTTTTGCCAAGTAAGCAGAAGATAAGTGTGTTCTGAGAAATATCTTTGGTGCATCCATTGGGAAGCCTTTGCTCTACTCTGTCTAGAGGCAAAGAAATACGCAACACCCTTCAGGTTTCATAACTTTGTCATTGGACCTTTGACAGGGTTTCCGAAGGCCTCACCTCCTCCAGATCAACTGAGGGGCCAGTGAAGATGTAGGTTTCTGGGTCTCATTCAGATTAACTAAGTTGGAATCTTTCCGGGGTAAGGCCTTGGACTATGTACTTTAAGTGAGCATCCTTTACAAATTTGATGCATATTACAATTTGGGACTCTCTAGCATAAAAGCAATGGAGGTATCCCAGGCCATGAGGCCTGTAAGCAATTGTCACACTGCAAGGCCAAAAGTGAAATAAAAAATGACATATCTGAGCAGCAGAGGCTAAACGACACATAATCCTACATTCATTTAGCTTCTCTATGTATGCTCTGTTATTATTTAAAATTTGACCTCCAGGAAGCTGCTTACCACAGTAAGTAAGCAGCCTACAGAAATGCCTTCAGCGCTGACCACTTAACGCCATGCCCTTGCATGGATCAAGAGATGATATTTTTAAAAGGTTACTGTATTGTCTCAGAAACTGCAATTAAAGAGTTAAAAGAGATTGTTCATTATAGCATTCATTGTACTCTTATAAGAATTCACACACTAAAGTCAACCTAGAATTACATATCAAGAAGCCTCTCCAGGTGAGTTTTTGTCTTTAAATCTAATAGCATAAACTCTATAACTCTTCTCTATTTCTTGCCCTTTTCTGTTTTTGGCTGAAGATCTCTAGGAATTTTGGACAGATCTGAAGGTCACTGGCATTACTTTTTGATCCTGATTTCTGGCAGTCGTTTTCCTCCTCCTAAGTATGATACAGACTTTGTGAGCTAATTACTCTATGCTCCATGTATTTTATTTAATTTTTTTAAAAAGAAGAGTATGAATAAATACCCCCTCGTTTGTGGCACACTCCACACATCCCTGGATAGTGAACTCATGCTTTTAGCATTATGCACACAGTACCTCTCAGAGCCCAGGGAAGGGCAGTACTCAGTTGATATCTGTTCAACTCCTTGTCTGCTCTCCTGAACTTAGATCCCAGAAGTACAACTATGCATCCCCTGGTCACTCTAAACCCTCCTCAGATCATCTTCTCCCTTAAACCAGCTTCCTCTCCTACCCTTTGTTAGTAAGGGTAGTTTGTTAATCTTGGGTTAGTTAATCAGGCTTGGAAACTTTAAGGACATCTGTGACTCACTATCCTGCTCCTACCAGTCACAGAATTCTGGAGCTTCCCCTTGGAAATGCTCCTTGTGCTGGACCCTTCCTTCCCACAGGCACTGCCTGCGTCACCCTTTAGGGCTTCAGCAAACCAGCACGGATTACTACACAGCCTTTCCAGCAGACGTGGCACAGGGAAAGGCAAGTAAACTTTACCGAGTGCCTGATGGAGATGTAGTCTTCAAGGTACGGTCATATTTAATTCTCAGAAGAAAGCTGTGATGGAGGTATGATTTTCTCTGCTTCACAAATAAGAAAGCAGGCCTCACAGGACACTTGCCAAGGTCACACAGAGTAAAACGCCGAACTGGGATTCAACCTAGAGTCAGTCTGACTCCTTTTCTGTGTTTCCTGTGGCTGCTGAGTCTTCTCTTTATGCAGCACAACCATCCCCAACATCCTGTTTTTCTTAACTCTGCTTTTACCCAGCCATACTCCTCTTTTAAAAAAATTAGCAGCCTCTACTGCACATGTCACTGAGTCCAGATTCCTCTGGCTGACTTTCAGGGATGGACACAACACCCCCACCCTGCCTAGCCATCCTCTTTCCCTTGTCCCTCAGGTTCATTTTTCACTGTCCTATAAACATTCTATTCGGTTTATTTCTGCACTATCAAGGGTATTCGTGTACCATAAAGGATGTTTTTCAAAAATGTGTTAACATGCTCTTCTCTTTTGCTTTTCCCAGTGTCAGATCTTTGCCCTTGTTGACTCAAAGCACTGTATATCTGGAGGAAGGGGTACAGTGAAGAGCTGTGTGTGTGTGTTTAGGGGAAAATAAATTTCATTCATTCACTGTGGTACTTGGGATTGAACCCAAGAAGTACTGAGCTATATCCATACCCACAACTCCCTTTTTTACATTTTATCTTGAGACAGGGTTTTGCTAAGTTGCCAGGGCTAGTCTTATCGTGTTCTTCCAGCTTCAGCCTCTTGAGTAGTGGGGATCACAGGCCTCTGCCACCATGCCAAGTGAGAAGATACATTTTAGAGGAGAAATACAAATAAAATGAGTAAGGCAGTATTCTGATTTTTGCAAGAAAAACCAGATTTTGCAAGCAGAATTTGGGAAAAGAAAAATTGTATCATGGATGCATATGCTCACTTCCCTTACTTCTCTAGTTATTTTAAAGGAACCTGATTGTAGAGTGCTATCATGATGCAGACAGGATAGTTCTCCCTCTCTGACAGCAAAGCTATGATACTTACTATCCTGGGTGATGAAAGAAATAACAGAAGGAAAGTATAAGTCAAGGGGTGGATTCAGTAAAGTGAGGCAGTACTGAGGGCCAGGGCTACTTGCCAGGCGTATTTTATTTGGAGATCTGGTTAAGCAGTGGAAAGGTGTGTGCTAAGAGTTTTCTCCAGTCACCCTCAGGGGCCCCCGAAGGACATACTCTGAGATGAGGGCAAAGGAGTCTTAACCAAAGTGAGGGGCAGAGCGCTCGTGCTATGAACGGGAGGATGCTGCAGGCACCTGGCACTGTCGCCCTTGGACCCCAGCTACAAGCAAGTCTGCCAGGGAGCACATTTGGGGCTCTAACAAAGGCAAGTGAGCGAATATCAAGTTCTTTCTACTGACAAGCAGCATTAGGTAGGCAAGGAAAATGGCCAGGAAACCAGAAGATCCGGGGACACAAACTCTTTCCCCTCCTTGCCCTGAGAGATACATAACCCCGCCCTCCCCAAAGCCCACAGAAGAGCATGGGAAGGGGTGGCTTCCTGGGAGCCTGAGCAGTTTTATCCAGTTGAGAGAGTATTTCTTTAAAATAACATTTACTTTATAACATCAGCCATGATAAATGGGGTCAGGCTCCCATCATCTTTTTGGAGCGTGCTCAGTGATGCGGTCCAGGGAGACCATGGAGACTCCAACCTCTTTGGGAGGTCGGGATGGAGGAGGATCAGCAAGCAAAACTCCATATGCACTGGCTCCAGACACGGGGAGACACTGTTCTTGTTGACCAAATCCCTGCAGTAATGTACGGCATGCTTTCCTTCCCTGTCACTTGACATAACTCCTTAATTTCTTAATTGGCTTAATTGCTTAATTTATTGATAGCTTAATTCATTTGTTGAATAAGAGCATTTATGTAGTAAGCAAACAAAACAGAACAAAAACTTAAAAACTCATTTAAGCCACAGTTTGGCTCTTTGTTAATTTTTTTCTCTCCTAGTCAGCTGGTGGGAGGCTCAGGAAAAAGATTGTTATTATAGACAGGTGATAGGAGCTCTCTGCTGCTGATTATCCAGTTATTGTGATTTCTTGACCCTGTTCCACCTTCCTCTGGGATGTTCGTCTTGTTTTCATCCCTGAGCATACTCCTATCTCTGCCCTTCCCCAAGTCCTTCTTCCCTTCCTTGGTCCAGCTTACATTACAATCTGTAGCAAAGATCAAGTTTCACAGGGTAATGCCTAGAGGACCAGCAAGATTCTGTTCATTCTGAAAAGTAGTCTTTTGACCCTTTCTGAAACCAATCCTGACTACAGGAGCCTGAAGTTTTGTAACATTGCCAGTCTGTTCATAAATCTATATACTTAATTTAATTTAATCCCCTTGATTTTTGTCTCCTTGGTTATTGTCTCCTGGGCTACTTTGATTGAGGATAAATGTTTCATATTTACCATATGTTTTATGCTTGTTATATAATCTCTGCTGTGTCTAACACAGTGCATTAAATGTGCATGAATATATGTTGCTTGAAATTATTCCTATTGATAAGAGACTTCATCAGAATGCTAAGAACTTCATAAAGGTAATTGAGGGACAGAGAATTAGAAGATTGGAACTCAGAGATCTTCTCTCAGGTCAGCTCGACTTTACCACGCTATCTCCAAGGAATAAGAAAAATGAACAACTGGTTGAAAATCAAAATATTATTATTAAATTATATGCTGAGCTTATGTGTTGGAACATTTTGAGTCTACAAAGAACAGCTTTTAAAATGGCTCTTTGGATTGAATCCCAAGCTCCTGAGAGCTCAGCAACAAATGAACATTATTAAAATCACCTCAAATTCCTTATTGAAATGAGGTAAAGCATTAACCGACTACTCAATCCATGCAGCAAGAAAGCAAACAAAGTAATAACACCATCAATGCAAGCCAAAGCAATGATAATAACAGCCAAAATGTTTTGATGGGTCAGTTCACCACCCAGAAGAAAAAAACTATGCCAAATGGCCAGGATCCAGTCCACCACCTTGTGAAGGATAGGAAGAGCAGAAGGAGCCACAGAAGATCTGTAACGAAAACAACAGGCCAAGAACCGTATTAGTTACGGCACTGGAGACGGTGATAATTGGAAGTGGCAGTGACAGTGAGAAGCAGCAGGTACTAACCAAAGGTAAGAAAATGAATGCAATGACAAGCGATGACATTCAAACAAATAGAAAACTTCACAGTCCCATGGCAAGCAGGCACCTGCCACTCAATGCAGCTGCCTCCAGAGACATCTGACAGCCACGCAGCGGCTACATGTGTGTAGCTGGAAGGAGAGGGAATGTGCCAAACAGTTCAACGACGCTATCAAACACACACTTCTGAAAATCTCCTAAGTAGGTATTTGCGGAGGGGAAGAAGTGGCATGGAAGCCACTCTGAGCTTGCCAGGCCCCAAGTGCACCAGCTAGAGCACGGCAGCCATCTGCTCAGCTGTTCAGTGTAGAGCGTCCAGGGCCACACGTAGCCCATGTCCCACACCACCTACCGCTGAGCCTGCATCTACCTGTGCATTGCATAGCTTCACGACACATTCTCACTGTAACAACCAAACCAGCAGAAAAAGGCGCTGCACTTAAGGAAGAAGAAAGCAAAGGGCAAATTTCATTTCTAAAGATTCGTCTTCTTTACCTTCCCTTCATCTTTGTGAAAGCATAAGTACCTCTGCAACTAGAATCAGAAAAACAAAAGACATTGAATAGTGTGTCGGCCCCTCTGAAGCTCCACTAGGGAAGAAGTGAGGACCCTCAACTACTGCCCTCATGGCTTCCTGGTAATAAGTATGTACCCAAGAAAGAATCTGAGCAAATGCTTTCTAGAACTTGGCTATCTATGCTTCCAGAAACGGCATTTACATTTTGTGCCTTGCACCATTAAGTCCACTGTCATACTTTGTATTTGTGTTTTCATACCAGTCTCTTCAACAACACAGGGAAACCCTTCGGAGCAGAGGCTGCCTCTTTTTACTCTTGTGCACCTGGCTTTACCACATGGCTGATGAACATCTGTTGGAAGGATGGATGCACAGATGTGCCTATGCTTAACCTGTGAGAATAAGTACCTGAGCACCTGACAGTCTTCCCCTCCATACTGAAGAATACTCTTGGTTATAAATGTGAACATGTGGAAATGGTGGAGGGGAATCAGAATAATTCTTCCATGATAAAAGAATGCCGTGAATACAATAATAAAAATTAATAATCAGAAATTAATAAAAATCATTGTTCTTTCAGTAAAATATCCTAATACAGATTTCTATTTAATCATATTCAATTCTTAGTTATACCACAAAAGTATCTGATGAATTATATCTCTCTCTTGATTTTGATCTTACACAAAGTTATGTTTTCTCAAAATAATATGGGGGCAAGTAGGGGGATAAAATAGGGTTTTTTTAGGAATATTTGAGACAATGATATTAAAAGTCATAAGTTCATGCCATAATGGCATTAAAACCAAGACAAAATGAACTCAAGAAGATAAAAACTTCTACTGACTCATATCTGGCTATTTAAATATGTTAGTCACTATCCATTATATATATAGTTAACCTCTAATGTTATTAGAAATAAAGGAATCTGGTTTTCTAAAAATTGTCATCCATATCTGAGGTCAAAGCTTGAGATTTTAAATGTTTCCTCCCACCTTATCACCCTGTAACCTTCATTTCAGCAGAGAATTCATATACATCCATTTCACTTGACAAAATATATTCAGAGATGCAAAAATGGTGTAGAATATTAGCACCATCAAGCTCTTTCCTTAACAGTTCACAGATGTGTGGACATTTAAATCTCATTTTTTAAAAAAAGATCTAGAGCCAAATATATATTATCATCTACTATTTGAACCATGCAAAGAAAACTGGAGAGATTTTTAAAAATAAGACTTTTTGCACTGGATAATTATAAGCAAATATTTCTTACTTAGACACTAAATTAAAGACAGAATGCTGTAATTATTCTCATAAAGTCACTGCTGAGCCCCCTACACACACTTGGGAAGTCAGGCTCTCCATGGTCCACAATTTGGACCCTCTATCTCAGGCCAGATCCCTGAGTGCTCACCCTATTCAGGTCACTAATCTGGCTCATGGATGCAGCAACGTTGTCGTATGTTGAGGGCAGTGTGGGGAGAGGGTTGAGAAGAGGTCTGCTGGCCAAGTAAAGAGGCTTGCCTCTTCAGTAGACCGTACAACAGCCACTCCTTGTTACTTAAGCATATTCCCTGGAGGAGGCCATCTTACTCCCCCAACAGGAAGTTGCGTTATTTCTTCCTATCAAGGATGGGGCTCAGAAAACAGTGTTCTTCCTCCCACTGCATCTCCTGTGTTGTTTTATTGCCTATTGCAAACTCAGGGTATGAGTTCATGAGATATTGTAGGCAAATGAAAAGCTTAATGATGAACAGCTTTAATAGAGACAGAGACTGAAACAGAAAGATGTTTGTTATTCCAGCACAGTAATGAGAAAAACCTGAAGTTTGACTCAATCCTCTGAGAGTGGCCCAGTCCTGAATTTGAATTCCTTCACTTTTTTGATGTTACGAAAAGGGCTAATCATGAATGACATCCAGCAGAAAAATCACTTCTGCTTTGAGATATCCTTTTTGGCCTCTTTCCCCCTATTTTCAGTCTTTCTTACCTTACCAGTGTTCTTAAATTGATCTACCATCAGCGGCTAAATTTCAGTAATGACTTAATTGGATCTCATAAATGAATTAATACTAATTAATAGTTTCCTATGTTGTTCTTCCCAGGAGTAAATGCATTTTAAAAAATCTCTGGGGAAGAGAGAAATGCTTAACCCAAAGGAGGCCCAGTGTGAACAGCGGAGCCCTGGGAACTTGTTGATTTCAGACGACCCGGGATTACTGTGAGTTAGGTGCCAACCTGTGCTTTAGCTTCTTAATTTGTAAAATAAGGCACTAGACTTCATGAATCCTATCCAACTCAAATATTCCATTATTCTTGAAAATATCCTATATTAGTTAAATCTAGAGGTGTAGTACTTAGACTTCAGACAACCTTCTTATCATACTTCATAATTACTATCTACTCCATCTACCTAATAAGATCAGTCATGAGGGAGAATATTCTTCCTCCTGCATCCTCCATTCTGTTAAAAAATACTGTCACTATTAGGACTTAAATAGACAAATCACAATTATAGGGATATTTAGTTTCAAGATGATGGAATAAAGGCCTGTTTTACCCTTTTTCCTTTCCAAAATTACCTCCTGAATAATAAGTGAACTAAGAACAGAAATAAAATTTCCATGAAGCAAGAGACATTTGCAACTTCAAACCAAGATATATGACAACAGAAAGGAGATAAAGTAAAAGAAAACCGAATCTTGGAGGAAAGGAAGTTCCATTCAGAGTGCTGGTAATAGGAAGCAGGTGATCCACCCTGCTCTGTGCTAAAGAAGGTCCAGAAATATGGAGAAAAAAAAATTCCAGACAGCAGAGATGAGGCCAGAGCCTGAAATGAGGGAATTCCTGAAAATCTGTATAAGGAGTAGGAAGAAACCTTTCATTCCCTCTAGATCCCTAACCCTTAATTTATGTGGTCCATTGGTGACTCTCCCACCTCATTCTGGAGATACAGTAACAAAGATGCTCTAGATGTGGAGATACCAGGCCCACGGGAGAATAGCAACTAAGAACTATCTCGACGTACACGGTGTTAGCCTTCAGCAACCTCCTGCCATGACTAGAATGAAAAGAACCCATTTGAAGAGCTGGGAGATGGGGGTCAAAAGAATATCTCAAGCAATAAAACAAAACAAAAATCAAACAACAACATCACAAAAGGAAATACTGGAAAACAGGGGAGAAGAGATACAAAAAGCAGATCAGTTCAGGAAGTCCAACATCCACATAATAGACATTGTAGAATGTATAAAATACGTCAGGCAACTGTGGAAGAGATGTCTTCACGAAAACACACAGTGGGGAGACTGTAGAAAATTTAGCTAAATAAGCAAAGATAAGATGTGACTAATATTTATTTCTCCCATTAAAGACAAGTAACTATAAAAAAAAAGAAACACAATTGTACTGTATTATTGGACTTAGTCATAGAAACGGTTACATGGTCATAATAAAGAAGACCATAAGTAAGATATTAACAAGAACTTATCACAGACCACGCCGTGGAGGACAAGGGAAGAACAAGAGGCGTACGTATTCCCACCTGAGGTTACTGAATGTCACGATGGCAGTGTATGAAGGAGTTGAAAATGGAGTGAAATGGACAGGAAGAAAATGGGAAGAAACAGGTACAGTTGGCACTTGCTGTTGTTCTGAGAAGCCTTTTAGTGCTATCTTTTAAAACTATATTCATGTACTACTTTGATACTATACACAAATAAATTGAAAGAAATCAACAAAAATGACACCTGTCCATTGCACTTAGTGAAACTGGTACTCCAGTTCCTAGGTTTGCAGCAATTGAGATGAAGGATCAATTGGTTTGCATCAATGGTAGAATCAAGAGTTCTATCAAATATTTTTTAAAAGATCTTGCTTGTGATGAAACAGATAACATTCTCCCTCCTAAATCAGCTGTTTACAATTTCCCTGTGGAATCCTGGGACATGGAGCAATGCAATGAGCATAGGATTACTCTGAGGAATTATTTTTGTGTGTGTCACAGAAGTGGGGTTCTCTCATTAGGATCCTGCTGAATTTTAAGCTCAGCTCTGCTCTTCTGCTTACTGGGGCCTTGCTAGACTGGGCATCTTTCTCAGAGTCAATTCTGCTCATGTTATACTGTGATACATGAACACTGTTCGGTAAGCACATTCTGTTCAACAGAATATGAGGAATTTTCTGGGCCCCTTCCTGTCTCTGCTGGATATCAAGCTAGTCTCTAATGTTACCAAGTGACAGAGCCTGCTGCCTACCCCTAGAAGAAACACTCATTAATGTATATCTCTTTCAAATGACTGGGTCTGCTTGACCTCTACAGAGCAAGTACACCACAATACTTCCTTGCTGAACTAGATAAAGTCCTAGACAGCTAGGAAAGGTGTTCTACCAGCAGTGAGACACAAACCTACCACTGAATTCACCCTGGCGCATTGTGTAATTGACCTCAAACCTCAAATGTGAATAGAATAATCTCTGCTCCACCCTACTTTCTCAGATAAGAGTGTACAGGTGTCCCATTTAGTCTGGATTTAAGGTAAAAGAAGAATTTTTAAAGAATCAAGAAAATGAGTAAGTTTATATTAAAAAAACAATTTGGCAAGAAGAAAAATGGACAATGTTTTAAAACCTTTGGGAGCTGTTGTGGCGAGCTGACAGCACTTTAATCCCGAAGGATCAGGCCTTTCCCTGCACTTCCTGGGCCTTTTCCACTCCGTGCTAATCTTCAGCAATAACGAAACCACCTCGGGATGCGTCTCTTATTTTAAATCCGAGCCCTTTCTGCGAGATCTATTCCCAGCCTTAGATTTCTGTTTATGCAAGCGCCGCTCGGCCAGGCCTCAGAGCCATCCAAACAGCGAGCTGGGAACTGGTGGGTTCCTGCTGGGCGCCCCACAGGCCTCGGACCCGGGCCGTGGGCAGTTTCAGAGCGGCAGGGGGCGCTGCAGAACCCTGGTCCCTCCCGGAGAGAACCATCTCCCTTCCTCGGCCAAGTTTGGACCCCAAGTTCTCTACCTACGTCTGTGCCTCTTTCTTACACACACACACACACACACACACACACACACACACACACACGACAATAAACCTTTCGGCACACCCAAGGTGCGCGACAGGAGAAACACAGAGCCCCTCACTCTGGAACACTGATAACCCTCGCTTTATTTTCTCGGCATCTCGCAGTCAGTCTTCAAGACTAGAAATTAGGAAAAGTTGCTCTTGCGCACACACTGAGGGCCAACCACTCGTTCGTTACAAAAGAAAAGACCTCGAGCTGCCTGGGATCCGTAGCCTAAATTGCCACTCGCTCCTCGGGTACCCGCTGGGGCTGCGGTTCTGGTTTTACCTCTACGGTGGATGGACCTGGGGAGATGGGCGGGGAGACCTGCATCAGCACGGGCCCCGAGCTTTGTCCCCTCCCGACTTCCCACGCCCCAGTCCCTGCTCCCGACGGTCCGGAGAAGCGGGGACCCACATTCCCAGCTGGCTCAGGACTGGACCCCTGGGGAGGAGCTCGGGCTTCGAGGGGGCGCCCGAGTCTGTGCACCTGTTCCCCTGTCTCAGCCTCCTCGCATTAGCCTGGGGACCCCAAGCCCCTTTCCCGAGGGTCCCGTCCGGGTGGCGGTCGTGCGCGCTCGGCTCGAGGAGAGCCAGTGCCCGCTTGCGGGGTCGCCGCCGCGCGTGTGGCCGTCTGCGGGGCTGCTCCGCGCCCGCGCCGCACTTCCCCTGGCGGGTCGGGAGCAGACAGGCGGTGTTGGGGTTTCACAGTCACAGACGGTGGGGCGCACACAGGGGCG